>NW_015160209.1:293226-320557 GCF_001447785.1 Gekko japonicus
TATAAACCAAGACCAACTATAAACCAAAACAGCTATAAACCAAGCATGGGGGCAGATGACCACATTGCTATGGAAAATACACAGAAAATCCAGGCATTTATACTTTGTTTTCACTCCCCCCCCCAACAATTCTGGCGGCCGCCCTGGTTTCAGCTCTCGCCGAGCCCCCGTCGAGCTCGGCAGTGGAACTGCGAGGCCAGCGGGAGCGTGGAGAAGCCCTGCCAAGCCCCCCGCCCCCAACGGTCCTGGCTGCCGCTGGCCTTGCTGCTCCACCGCTGAGCCCCATCAGGGGCCCGGCGGTGGACCTGCAAGGCCGGCGGGAGTGCGAGGAAGCCCCGCCAAGGCCCTCCCTGGCCCCAGGCAGGCAGGGGTGGGGAGAGGAGTGGAGGAAGCAACTTACCCTCCCTCTTCTCCTGCCTTCTCCTGGCTGAATGAGGGCCGGAAGTGGGGCGGCTGGAAGCAGAGGGCGGGGCTTCATCGTGTGCCCCGTCCCTGCACCTCACCTGGGGAATGGCGATCCCCCACGATCCCCACAAATTGACCTCTGCTGTCAAGTGTTTTTCAAAAGTGGTCGGGGTCAGGTGGGTCTTGTGCCCAGCAAGGCTTTTGACTGGCCTTTGATTGGCTGTGCAGAATTTTTTAAAAAACACATTGCTTGGACAGCAGCCGCCACCACAGCACAAGGATTTTCACTATATGACTGCAGCCTCCATTTGCTGCCTAGTTCTACCTCCTCTGGCAGTCATTTTGTGGCTGCATCCACCATACTGTTTCAGAATTCCAAAGGTGCCCACAGGCTCAAAATGTTGTGGGAGGGCATCTGGTAGACCAAGCTTTGAATCTCCACTCTGCCATACTGAGTGCTCTTGAGACTCAGCTTAACCTACCTCTCAGGAGAGTTGTGCTGGGAATCTGCATGAGGGGGAAGCCAATGGTCGCTGCCCTGAACTTCTTAGAGAAAAGGAAGAATAAAAATGTACTAAATAAATAATACTTGCAGTGTTCTGTGCTGACATAGAATTTGTAGCTTTTAAATATATTTAGTATACATAATCCTGTTTGTAGTATAAATTGATTTGGACAAGTGGTTGATATGGGGCAGGGAATGCATTCCAGACTCATAAAATGAAGTTGTGGGGAAGGGGTGATTAGTCTACCTTGCACATAGGCACAGGGGGACGCTGAACATTTCCTCTCCCCATAGTTCACCTCTGAACTGGGCCTTCACATGACTGAAAAGTAGGCTTAAAAATTCCCAGCACGTGTTTGGTTTGGCCCTCAGACTTCAGTTTTATTTTCATCCTTAACAATCCACCTGTCGCAGCTGCTATTGCTTTTTGTTAATCTATAGCCCCATAACTGAATTATTGGGACAGCATGAATTGTTTACAAACATATCTGAGCAGGTTAATGTATTTTAATCACCCTCTTATGGTGATATAATTATTGTGTAATCAGTAACCAAATTAAGACTCTCCAGAAATGAAGGCTAATTAAAAAATTGCCAAGGATTGCACTAGGGAATTGGGATTAGAAACTAGAAATAAGAAGGTAGCCAAAAGGCATTTCTAGAGACTATAAAATGTAAAAAGCTTCATGATGCTCTAGGAGAATATTTTTTTAAAATATGTATTTATATTTTCCAATTGGTTATCATTTACAAACATTCTTTCTTCGAATAACTTGTGTCTTGTTTAAGATTACATACATTCATTCTTTTATGCATTAGAGTCTAAATTTTCCCATATTTCATAAATCCATTTATATATTCTTTCCCATCTTTTATTAAACACACTTCCATCTTTCCCTTGGAGGCTTATAGTTAATTTATCCATTTCCGCTACTTCCAAAAGCTTAAATATTATTTCCTCTCTTGTTGGGAGTCTATCTTTTTCCCAATATTTGGCCATCAATATCCTAGCAGTGTTCACTATATATGTTAATAAATATTTATCATTTCGCTTATAATCCTCTGGGATCATGTTTAGTAGGACTATTTCCGGAGTTAAAACCACCTTTAGCTTCATTATTTCCATAATAAGATTTTGTATCATTTCCCAATACTTCACTACTCTCTCGTATTGCCACCACATGTGGAAAAAAGTCCCTGTATTTTTTTTACATTTCCAACATGTCTTAGACATTGACGGATGACATTTCACTATCATTTCTGGGGACCAATACCATTGATGGTACACCTTGTAAATATTTTCTTTATAGTTAATCGCACTTACATATTTCAATGTCTTCCATATATTTGACCATTGGTCTATTGTGTGTCCTAGATCTTCCATCCATTTTATCATAGTTGCGCTAACCATTTCATCTAGCATAAACTCTTCTAACAAAAAAACTGTATACTTTCTGGATTGTTTTATCGCTTGAGGATAACCAAATCTTATCTAGTTGTGTTTTTGTTTCCTGGAATCCTATCTTCATGTCTTTGGCATGCCTAGATCTGAGTTGCACGGCTTCCCACCAAGTTAGCTTTATCTTATATAATTTTAATAATATATGTTCTGATTTTAATCTATTATGTTCATCTAACAGTGTTTGGTAACTTTCTCTATCACATGGGTTTATCAGGGAAGGTTTTATATATGCCTCTAAAGGTGAGACCCATTTCGGGGTCTTCCTATAATATTTTTCCTTAATTTCATTCCAAAGCCAGATTAAAGCTCCTCTAATCATATGTTGATTAAAAATTTTTTTTCAAAGACAATTTATTAGGATATAGTAAAAAAAGTTCAAACATACTTCAAAACTTATACAGTTATATATCCATCCTTCCTCCCTTTTCCCCTCCCTTCTCGGCTTCCCACAGTGCTCCAACCTCCAGCCCAATTCTTAAATTTTCTCCATACCTCCTTTCCCCTTTATTCATATCCATAGGTAACTTATCCTTCAATATATGTTGTTTAAAATTTGAGTGTATTTTATCCTTCTCGTACCAGATGTAGGCATGCCACGATGGAAGAGGCTTCCTGGAATGGCCTGATAGTAGAGGATGCAGCACAGCAACAAAGCCTCCTTCACATCTCCGACAGATGAGTTGCATATCTGTTCAGTGGGATAAGCTGCCTATCTGACCATTGCCAAATCGGAGGCAACCCAGACCAGGACATGCTGCCAAACTCTCTTCCTTTCTGGTCAGCCTCAGGGAGCTTCCCATTCCAATGGGCACTTGCATTGGCATAAGCGACTCTTTTGGTCACCAGAACACTGTTTGGGGACCCAAAGCAGCAGTACCACATGCACTAACCCCTTCAAGTTGTCCCCAGCACCATAGCACACCAGTAACCATATTTATAGCAGAGCAAGAGGCTTTTGAAGGTGAGAACGATGCATTGTTGGTCAGCTAACAGCTGATCACCTTCCTTTACAAGCCAAAGCCACTCTTAACCTTATTAAAAACAGCTTTAGGCATACCAGTACCAATATACTTGGTAACATTTTTAAAAGGAAGCTAACAGCAGTGAAACTGGTTGTGCTTTGCTTCCATTTTGTCGGTCAGAGGCAGATACACATGACAAAAATGATCATAAGTAGTGCATAAAAATGGAGTTATACACTGGTTATTCTACACCAAGGCACACATGTTAAGAATCAATTTTCACCCAAAAGGATTGCATTCAATTGTGTTGGAACTGTTTTAAAAAAACAACTACAAATAGGATACCAGCTGTTTGGAGGGGGGGGATCCTTCATGGGGTGTTATTTACCAGAGGATATTGACCTCCACACCATGAAAAGCTTCAACTGCTCGTTTCCACACACTAAGCCTCTGTTAAAGGGACAGGACATTTTATCCAGACCTGTTGGCTACCCTAACTATAAATCACATTTAAAAATAGGACAAAACCAGGGAAAACACAGAAACGCAATGCGTTGGGATTCACAGTGATAAATGTGTGGGAAAAAGGAGAAATGGCTAGCTAGTGTTATGTTTTGGGTCCCTTTCAACTTCATAATTTTATACTTGGAGGCACTTGGCACAAGAAAATCCAGCTCATTCCACAGATACTGCTGAGAACACCTGAGTCAGAAAGCATGTTATTTTTGGATATCCTAGGCCAGTCACTGATTCACAACAAGAAGAGAAGAGATTGGATTTATACCCTGTCCTTCACTCGGAGTCTCAGAGCGCCTTACAATCTCCTTTCCCTTCCCCTCCCCACAACAAACACCCTGTGTGGTAGGTGGGGCTGAGAGAGCTCTGAGAAAACTGCTCGTGAGAGAACAGCTCTGAAAGAACCCAAGGTCACACCAGCAGCTGCATGTGGAAGAGTGGGGGATCAAACCTGGTTCTCCCAGATTAGATGCTGCTTATCAGTCTGTGAATAGTTATTTGGCAAGGCAAAAAGGAGATGTTAAGGCAGGTACCTAGCACTCTCCCCTCCTCATCCGTTTATGTAAATGCATCTGAGAGGTGTCCCTCTCCCAGCACAATTCAGATCACTCACAAAGTTTTCTTTTTTGGGGGGAAATTTTCTCTTCTGAAGACAAATCGCTCATTTTAACTCACAGTTTGCTCCTTAACTCACAGTTCATTGTTGGTCTTTATCTTGACCACGCTCTTGATCACTCCTCCACTAGATCTCCTGCGCTTGACCGGGTCGACACAGCTTGTGGCCTCACTAAGAGGACGCAGTCAGTGAGAGGGACCATCAGGGTGGAGGGGAGCCTCCATCTCCTTGCAGTTACCAGGAAAAGAGGCTCACCCTCAAAAGCCCTATGGCCTGAGAGTTACCCCCGAACTCCCGTGGAGGTGCTGATCCAGTGGCACCTCTCCCCCCCCCGCTGCTGTGTGGTGTGCCTTCCCAGAGAGCTGGGAAAGGCATCCGCCATTGTTGTGCCATAGACCCCGCCTCCCCATATATACAATTTCTGATGTTTCCTACCAACCTCTCATTTACTTATTTATTTATCAAATCTATACCCCCCCAGCTTACACAAAATCATCAGATAAAACTACAATAAAACAGTTAAAACAATGTTAGAACCATTAACCAACTGAATTAATACATGCTGGTATGTGTCACGGGCTGGGGTGCTAGTCAAAGGGAGTCCAGAACATGCCAAGGTTAGGAACCAAGAAGACAGTGCAAAGTCCAAAAAGCCAAGCCAGGGTCAGGAGCCAGAAACACAGAGCCAAGTCCAAGTCACTAACCAGAAACATAGTCCAAAGCCAAGCCGGGGTCAGGAACCAGGAACACAGAGCCAAGTCCAAAGTCAGGGGTCCAAAGGTCAAGGTGCAAGAACCAACCTGGAGTGGATGCTAGCAGCATGAAGCTGACTTGCTGCTTCTACAAAGAGTACTGCCCAGAGTGTGGAGTCAAATGCTGCTACCAATTGGCCAGCTGCACAATTGGCCAGGCTCCTGTTAGAACTCTGGGCTGGTTGCTTGTAGATGGCCTCTCTTTGTCTGGTTGCTAAGTTTTGCCGCAGTCGCTTCCTTAAACGAGTCAAGAGGACTTTCAGCTTGCAGTTCTTCCTTCAATTGGTGCATGCACATAGGTGCCCCTCCGTAGAAGGGGGGGAACTATCATGGCGCATGCGCAGAACCAGCAGGGCGAATCAATCAAATCCCTCCAACAAAAGACTTCCCTTTAAATGTTTGACCCTAAAATGGCCTCTGTGAGATTGCGAACTCATCTAAACACTAAAACAAGTGACCATTTAAATGTCAGTTTTCTAAACACGGTGGTGGAGCTCCGCCTATGTGCGCACCACCAACGCATTAAAAAATGGCGGCCGAAAAGCAGAAGCCTCGGGCAGCTTTTGAGCGGGGAAGTGGTTTAAGCCGGAAGTGGCTCAACACTGCAGGAGCGATCAGACGTCAGAAAAGTGCGGCTAGAACCGGAGAATCAGGACAACACCACTTGGGGACCTGGTAACAAAATACTCCATTTTAAAGGGGGTTTGAGCCAGAAAGCGACGGCTGGGGACGGTGTGCAGATGTTGGGTGTGTGAACGTGGATATAAAATCCGTTACTGAAGTGTACCGAAAGTGGACTAAACAGCCCATCTGAACGTACCCATTGTCATTAAATTTAATGATGGCTGCAGTAGTCGGTTCTATCTTCACACAGCTGGCTCTTAGAGTTCTTCGGTGTCTTCCAGGTGTTGTTGAGCTATTATTAACAATACCAGGGGCAGCAGGGCTCTCTGTCTTCAGCTATTAGTTATCCATGATGTTTAATGGTGGTGGTGGCTCCAAAAGTCTGGTAGAAGAGCTCAGTTTTACAGGCCCTGCAGAACTGTAAAAGGTTCCGCAGGGCCCTGATCTCCTCTGGGAGCTCATTCCACCAGAATGGAGTCACCACCAAGAAAGCCCTGGACCTGGTTATTGCCAGCCTGGCTTCCTTAAGACTCAGGAAGGCCAGTCAGTTCTGGGCCCCTGATCGCAGTGCTCTCTGGGGAACATGTGGGGAAAGGTGGTCCCTCAGGTATGTAGGCCCCTGACCATAAAGAGCTTTAAAGGTAAGAACCAGCACCTTGAAACAAATCAGGTATGCTATCGGCAGCCAGTGCAATGCCTTTAGCACAGGCTGAATGTGCTCCCGGATTGAGAGTCCCATCAGGAGCATTTTGCACCAGGTGCACTTCTGGATTTGAGACAAGGGCAGCCCCATGTAGAGAGCATTACAGTAGTCCAATCTTGAGGTTACCACTGCATGGATCACTGTTGCCATGTCATTGCATTCAAGGAAGGAAACCAACTGCCTGATCAAGCGAAGGTGATAAAAGGTCAATCTGGCAATGGCTGCTACCTGGGCCTCCATTGTTAAGGAGGCATTCAGGAGCACTCCCAAACTCCTAACCTCTGGCGCTGGCACCAATGGAGCCCCATCAAAGGTCGGAAGTGGGATCCCTACCCTTCGATCGCCCCAATTCAAACACAGGACCTCCATCTTCATCGGATTCAATTTCAGCCAGTTCAGCCTAAGCCAACCAGCCATGGCTTGTAACACCCGGTCTAGATCTTGTGGTTTGGAGTCAGACTGGCCGCCCAACAACAGATAGAGGTGGTGTCATCCACAAACTGTTGACATCCCAGCCCATGCCTCCGGGCAATCTAGGCAAGGGGGTGCATATAGATGTTGAAGAGCATGGGGGATGACACTGCCCCTTGAGTCACTCCACAGACAAGTGGGTGCCTTTGGGACAATTGTTCCCTCAGTGCCACCCTTTGTTCCCAACCTTGGAGAAAGGAGACAAGTCACTGCAAGGCCAGCCCCTGAACACCGATATCGGTGAGACGGTGGGTCAGTAGCTGATGGTCAAGCATGTAGAATGCTGCTGAGAGGTCTAACAACAGCAGCACTGCCAATCCGCCCTGATCCAGATACCTCCGGAGGTCATCCGTCACTGCCATCTCTGTCCCGTGGCCTGGGCAAAAGCCGGACTGGAAGGGATCTAAGATGAAAGCATCATCCAGAAAACCCTGTAACTGAATTGCCATGGCCCTCTCTATTATCTTGCCCAAATAGGGCAAGTTGGAAACCAGCCGATAGTTTGCCAATTCAGCCGAGTCCAAGGATAACTTTTTCAAGAGAGAGTGAGGCACTGCTTCCTTAAGTGCCCCAGGGAACAGCCCCTCTGATAGGGACTTGTTGATAATCTCCCACAGGGCACCTCGAAACCCCTCATGGCCAGTTTTAATTAACCACAAAGGTCACGGATCAAGAGAGCAAGTGGTGGGGAGTACAGTTAGGAGCAATTTGTCAACCTCCTCTAGACTGAGGAGGCTGAAATGATCCATAACCTGACTAGAAGACGTGCATAGAGCCTCAAGTTCACTCACTGTGTCAACTGTGTGATATTTATTTAAGGTTTAGACTTGTGCATACCTTCCAGACATGGTGGTAATCAGTTCATCCCAACTTTCCTTAGTTTTCCTTTAACATATAGGAAGGGCCACAGTACAGTGGTAGAAAACATACTTAAAATGGTGCTATCATGGCAGGGCCTTGAGGCTGTAGCCTCAGCTCAGCAGGGGCCTCCTGAGATATATCAGGTTAGGATGGAGCAGCTGCTTCCTGGGTCTACGCACACCACCAAGGCTGCATGCTTGCCTGAGCATTGCGGGCAAGGCAAGTGCTGTTGAAAGAACTGCCAAAGGTGGCTGACCGGGAGAAAATAGTCTTCCAGATGGCCTGCTATACCCAGCAAAAGCAGGCTAGCTGTACTTCCAGGACTGGGTTACAAGAGGAAGCAGAGTGGAGAATAGCAGGCATGGCCCACTCAGATAATCCAGCCCTGGCCTAAAGTGGCAAGTAGATGGAGGGAGAATTGTAGGGGAGGAATATCCTGAAAGGGAAATGAGCATAAGGTCATTTTGCATATGCTCAGAGACAAAAACTGCAAAACTGCGAGTAAGACCCAGGTTGCATTTTCCCCACTGAAATGGCCAGCAACAGCACAGTCACTTTGCTTCAGTTTCCTTTCCTGAAAACTCAATCTTTGCTCACGGGCTGTGTGGATTTGCCCTGTTACTAAGTGTCTCTATTGTCATATAGGAAAGAGTTAGAGTCCAGTAGCACCTTCAAGACTAACAAAAGTGGGTGAAGACTGAATTGTTTTGCAAATTTCAGTAGCCCTCCTTCTTGTTAATGGGTCTATGCCTACATATTTACATGTTTTAAAGTAAAGGTAAAGGTTCCCTTGCTCGAAAGCCAGTCGAGTCCGACTCTAGGGTTGCAGTGCTCATCTCCGTTTCAAAGCCGAAGAGCCAGCGCTATCCGAAGATGTTTCCGTGGTCATGTGGCCGGCATGACTAAACACCAAGGTGCACGGAACGCTGTTACCTTCCCACCGAAGTGGTACCTGTTTGCAATTTCTTGCTTTCGAACTGCTAGGTTGGCAGGAGCTGGAACTAGAGACGGGAGCTCACTCCGTCATGAGGCAACTCGGGTCTCGAACGGCTGAACTACTGACCTTCCACAGCCTACAGTTCAGCGTCTTAACCACTTGAGCCACCGCAGCTCCTTTTTACATGTTTTACTAACTGTTTAAAATGTTTTAATCTTGTGATTGTTTGCTGCCTCGGGAATCCTAAACTGGGTGGAAAGGCCACTTAGAATTTTTTTAAATAAATGAAGTCAAATAGCTCAGGGGGGGAGTAGACAATTCCAGAGTCACAAATTCTCTAAATGCACACTAAATATACTTTGAATGCTAATACTGGAGCCTGGAAACCTCAGCATCTTCATTTTAAAGCATCTCAGGTAGCAGATATTGGGGAAGAGTCTTCTCTTTTTGAGACTCTGGTCTGCTTTTGCTCTAACTTCCTAGGAAAAAGGTCTGGACCTGGTGCCTTCCCTGATTTAAACCTTTTAATTAAATTGGCCATTTCTCTAAGAGCTATCAGTGGCTATTCTGGGACTTCTGGAATCTCAGGAAAACTGCTACTATTCAGAGCAGACATCATTGAGCTGGGTGGACTGAGTATAAACCTCCTACGTCTGTATGTTCAATTGTAGAAACAGCTTCTAGACTGAATAGGAGCAAAATCAAGAGGATTGAATTCCCTAATATACATATTGATTTGTCTCTTCCAGCCTTCACCCTTATTTATAACCATAATTACACCTTGTCTTCTGTCAGGGAGAAGCCAGCTACCTGTCTTTTTCTGATTACTGAATAACTTAATCAATGACTGAGGAATTATAGTAATTGAACACTTAAATATACTTGCATGTAATTTGAAGAAGAGCCAAATTTAACATGTAAATCACTTTCCACTTATTTTAAAACAAGAATCTTATATTTGGTTACTAATTTCATACTTGGGGTCAAAATTCTATGTCTGTGTAAATCCATATATGGGGACAAAATGTTTAAATGTATGCCCATGAACAGAAATTAAATCATAACAAAAGATACAACATATCACAGTGACAGATTTTATATACGTGCAGGTAGGCCCTGTGACTGCTTGGAGCAAGGGAACTAAGTACTCTATGGCCTCTGCCAAAGAGGTGTTAATCACACCTTTAGAAAGTTGCAGATTCAGCACCACCATAACCAAATTGCCCCATCACTCTTCCAGCAGTGACTATAAACTTGCATTGTGGCAGGCAGCTGATACACAGGTCCAGTTCCAACAAGACTGATCTATAAAACATGGACAAAAACTCATGCATGGCTCAATTTATGCCCAGTCAATTTTCTTTTCCTGTTTCCTTTTTTTTGTAGGCTACATTTCCCAGAAAACAGTGCTCCCATTCTTTACCATAAGCAAATAGTAGCTGTGAAGACCACAATTGGTTTTGAGTGCTTTGTTTCCATGATTTATATGTAAAACTCCTGCATTTGAATGTGGATTTAGATTTACACAGTACAGATTTCAAATGTTTTTATATGAAAAACTCTGCCAGTTAAGAGAAAGTTAGGTAGGAAAGAGATGATTTGTTTAGTGTGGGTACCATTGGAAGTATACTATGTAAGTAGCGTGAGCAGGCAAAAGAATACAAATATTTTAAATCAATTGATCAGCTACAGAACAAATACTGCTTACAGCTAAAAGCTGTTCAAACATCCTGTTTAATCAAATTGAATGTTACCGAATCCATAGAATCATAGAGTTGGAATGGACCTCCAGGGTCATCCAATCCAGCCTCCTGCACAATGCAGGAAATCCACAAATACCTCCCCCCACACCTCCAATGACCCCTGCTCCATGCCCACAAGATGGCAAAAAAAACCTTCCAGGATCCCTGGCCAAAGTGACCTGGAGAAAATTGCTTCCTGACCCCAATGTGGCAAACGGCATTTCCCTGGGTGTGTAAGAAAGGGCCATTAGAACTAAGAACTGATGCAGCCTTTCCTGCCCTCTTTCTCATGATCTACCTAAGTTCATAGAATCAGCATTGCTGTCAGGGGCCATCTAGCCTCTGTTAAAAAACCTCCAAAAAAGGAGAGCCCACTGTAAAGTACTGGCTTCGCACATGGAGACTCGGACTACAACATGCTAACGAGACACGTTTATTGTACTTCACAACAAGAGAACACACATGGCCCGGCAAGGGCCAACTATATACACTCCACCCGGGCACACCCCCAGTTCCATTGGGGGGTTTGAATTTCCCGCCAAGGTCCTATTGGAGGACTCAGGGTGGCCTAGGATCCTTGGTCTTAATGGTATTTGGAACCAAGCTAAGGACTGAGGCCGCCAACCCACCACCTCCTGAAGAAGCCTGTTCCACTGAGGAACCACTCTGTCAGGAAGTTCTTCCTAATGTTTAGCTGAAAATTCTTTTGATTTAATTTCAACACATTGGTTACAGTCTGACCTTCTGGGGCGACTGATACTGTTTAATGGAAGTGCTCACCTGTTGACTAAGGTATGTATGCATGAAATAAGTCACCAGATGCATTAGAAAGTCAGGATGTTAGCAAATGAAAACATTTTTCCTCTTGAGAATTTTTTGTATTTATTTAACTTAATTTATGCCTTGCCTTTCTTCACCTAAAGCTGCTTACATCATTCTCCTCGCCTCCATTTTATCCTCACAACAACCTTGTGAGGCAGGCTAGAATGAGAGTGTGTGCCTGGCCTAAGGTCACTCAGCAACCTTTCATGGCAGAATGAAGATCCAAACCTGGCTCTCACAGTTCATAGTCTGACAGTCTAACCACTATACCACACTGGCTACAAGAGACAGCAATATTGTATAAATAGACCAGGTCACATCTTTAGTAGAACTGAAGATTTGTTTACAATATTTCTGCAACACATAAGTATTTGCACAGAGAATTCATTTCTTGCCCTTTAAAATGACACCTTCTTTCTCCTTGTCAATTTAGCACATCTTCCAAGGCATTCAGAATTAGTGGCCCACATTTCCCTGCCATTGTAATAGCTCTTCTCACTTTTAGCTCCCACCCCCTTGCATTCTGTCACCTTTGCCCTTTCATTCTGTCAGAGCCAAAACGCCACCTTTAGAAAACTAATGTACCAGAGAGAATAGAAGTATGTGGTGTGCTGTGTATCTCAACATGCCCATTATTTAGGTCGTTTGGTTTCTGCCCAAACCGTGTTTCTTTGGAGCGAGTTTTCATCAGCTTTAAAATCATTCAAAATTTAACAAGTCAACCTTATTTGCCAAATGGAATCAAAAGCAGAGGCTTGGTTTCCACAAAGCATCATAACTTTTTAAAAGCTGACTATTTCTAGAATGACATCTTTGATGGGAAGTAATATTGCAACACTGAAGTGCTTTACATCACCAGGAATCCCTTCTTGCAGCTCTTTGGGAATTGTGTTTTTGTCTAACTCCTGCCTGACACAAGAGCGTCACCTTCGTTTTGATCCCACAAGTGAAGCCATGTGGAAATGATTGAGAATGACGTCACATTCAGCATTATGATTGAAATTCAGGATTCAGAGGAAGAATGGAGGAGAATATTTCTAGTTGCAGTGGCTGAGACCTGCTGTTATACACAACTGTGGATTTTTAGTCACAAACATTTCAAGATAAATTATGAACATGCACTGAATTGCTGTGCATGTTCAGCTCTTTTGGAAGTGAGCATAAAAATGGTTTTTTTCTGTCTCTTTCTGTGTGAGCATAAAAGGTAATTTATCTGTTCAACTAATAATTCTTTGGTAAAGTAGTGCATTTATTTATTGAAGGCATTTTGACTCTGGACTCTTAGCTAAAACTGCACAAGGCAATTTACAAAAATAAAAAATGAAAGATTACATTAAGAATATAAATTCAGCAGAAGAACACAGCATCAAAACCACAATATAAGAATCATTTCCAAAACTCAAAGCAGTAAAACAATTCTTACATTGTTAAATATCAAAGTGGAGAAATCAGTCAAAATAAAAACAAAAAAGGTTACAACAATCAAAACCTAACCACCTTCAATATTGGTCCACAAATGGCCAGGATAATAAGATACCCAAAGCTTAACAACTGTATTGCTATGGAGAAAGTTCCAAAGGAGTGGTACCATAGCACAAAAATCCAAGTCTTGAGTGGCCATTCATTTCATTTCTGAACCCAAGAGAAGAGTCTTTGAATAGAATCTTAACCACTGGGCAGATTTCCAAAGTTATAGACAGTCTCTTAGACATTCTGCTCCCAACCCATTCAGAGCTTTATACGTAAAGAACCAGAATTATGCTGGGAAAGTAATAGAGAGCTGGTGAAATTCCTTCAACATTGGAAAGACATGTTCCCTGCAATATATATTGCTGATGCATTTCGAGCCAATTGAAGTTTTTTCACTGACTTCAAAGACAGTCTTTCATAGAGTATACTGTTGTTATGTAACCTCAATATGGTTGGAGGATCTTGATTATCTACACTGAATATGATAGCACAACTAGCTCTTTTGTATTTGGAAAGGCACAGGGAAGGGAAGGGATGGGGCTAAAGCCACACATTGACTGTATGGCCTAGATGTGTACTGAAATCATATTACCAGATCCAAGTCTAGCTACTGTCTTGCTAATTTATATGGTGTAATCTTGTGCTCCAGTTAGTTGCCACAGAACGGCAACTAATAATGCAATACCAAACAGGGTTAGAGCTTACGTCTGCTGGCATAAATGGACTTTAAAAGCCTGCCACTGTGCTTAGGATAACACTGTAAATCTCCTACAATGGTATATCTTAAAGACATGATGGTGCTGGAATTTCTTCACTAACATAACAGCACAAAAGCATTGGCATAATGGTATGCCAGCAAAGGGGCTAGCAGCAACAAAGCATTGCAAGCAGGATTTCATGGGATCCTACTCTTCCTCAGAGTCTGCAACCAATCTTAGCTTACCTACAGCAGTATATCAACCTATGTCAACACACCCATATATCAGATTACAGGGTACAATGCACAAAGCTAAACGTTTCTGGCCTCATGCTGTTCGAATTTAGAACTCCCAAGTGAGAACTTTGGCGACAGGAACTCTGCAGAAAATGTTTTGCACAAAAACAGAGCAATGTGCAAAAACAGCCAAAGCTGGTACTCATTTTGCTAGCATGCCTCCTCAGTATCTTTGCACAGAAGGCACTTCACCACAGGGCACAAACACCTAACAGGAACCCTATTCCAACCACAGACACAAGGACAATGTATGCCATTGGCTGCTGGAAGATTGGCTGCTCCAAAGGCTAAACGAGCTCTTAAAAGGTTCCCTGTTCATAAATTACATCAATGGCCTTTAGGATAATATTCTCACTGGTTGGGGCTTGGAGTGTATGTGGGGGTGTCCTTTACTTTCTGACTACTTTTTCTCTGGCAAGAAAGAATACAGAGTCTCCTCAATGTTCAAGTGGGGGGTAGCCATGTTGGTATGAAGCAGCAGAACAAAGTTTGAGTCCAGTAGCATCTTTAAGACCAACAAAGTTTTATTCTGGGTATAAGCTTTCCTGTCCATGACCACTTCTTCAGATACATGTATTTGAAGAAGTGCGCATGCACACGAATGTTTATACCCAGAATAAAGCTTTGTTGGTCTTAAAGGTGCCACTGGACTCAAATTTTGTCCCCTTTGGTGTTAACATTCTGTCTGATCATTGATATGAGGGGGGAGGGGTGTAGAATAAAGGCAGGAGTCACTAACCTGATACACATTTTTGTCTTTCATGTTCTGCTTTGTGTGTGGAGAGCACATGACAACTTCAAAGATGCATTTCAGTACCATCATGTGATGACTGGCTTTTCCCATGTAGAACTAATACTCTTGGCATGCTGCTTCATGAAAGGTAGTGTGATATTGTGATCTCTGCAATACTCTCTGTTGCTTAAAGATGCCAGCTCAAGTAATCCCGGTGCTATGAAATTGTTAGCAGGCCTGTTGACAAAGCAGGACCACAGAATGATTAATTATATACTTGCTTCCATGAACAGCCTTAAATAGCAAGACTTTTAAAAAGGAGTGTAAAATGCTGACTTTCGGTTTTGGCGACTTGGAACTTGGACGCATCTCATTGATCTCTCGATGGGGGTGCGCCAAGATGCGACAGACAGGAGAGGTCTTGGCTGGTTCCAGACCCCCCTTCAGAGTCTCTGTAGGAGACTCTTAGCCTGGGGAGCAGGGACAAGCCTCTCCTGAAGTGATGGCTTGGGGATCGAGGCTCATCCGTCCCCGAGAGGTCCTACTGCCGCGGAGCCATTATGGCATGCAGAGCTGACCGCTGGATGAGCGGATAAAGGACTAAGCGAAACTACTTCCTACAATGGGTAAAATCTGAACAAACAGTGAGTTAAGCGATCCCCACATAAATGACCAAGCCTCTGTATGTTTGATTGACTCGAGAAAGGAGCGGCGGGTGGGGAAAGGTTGGGGATTCACCCCCCAAAAACTAAGCAGTTCCTGAGCATTATAGCGAAAGCAAGAAATGAAACAAACCGTATGAGACTTTAACGGAGCGTAAAAGGTGTAAATTAATCCAAGGCGCAATAAAATCAGTGAAGCTTGACTTTAAAACCAAAAACTTTCTTCTTGTATAAACAATGGCTGGTAGAGGGAGGAGAATGGCGCCGGAAAAGAAACCTCTCACAGGGAATACTACACCAACAACTCCCTCCCAGGCACAGGAAGCAGCTGCAGACTTTCCCAATATGTTGGCTATGGCACTGTGCCCTCTGCTGGAGCAGATGTCTATCATCACCAGTAAGCTGGACTGTGTTCAAAAGCAACTTGTACAGATGGATAAAAGAGCTGATAAAACAGACAGAGCAAACAAGAGAATTGAAACAAAGACTAAAAGTGTGGAACAAGATTTGGAGAAAGTGAAAAAAGAAAGAACCATGGATAAAGGTCAACTCCTGCAACTTCAATTGGAAAAATCAATGTATGCTCTACGCTTCCAAGGGGTTCCTGAGCAAAAAGGAGAACATTTAAAAATAATTTTAAGCAAAGCATTAGCATCAATAATGGACCTTAAGCAAGATGTCCTGCAAAACGATATGGACCTAGTATATTGTACTTATTCGGACTTCATTAAAAAAAATGCCTGGCGAAATATATGTGAAATTTTCTAAGAGGTCCACTAGAGATGATGCCTTGAAAGCTACATCTGGGAAAGTGTTGAAAATTAAAGATGAGGAAATCAAAATTCTAAAAGACATTCCATTTGAGATCTGGAAACGAAGACGGCAATATAAAGAATTAACTTTTTCCCTTCAAAATAACTCAATTACTTATAAATGGATCTTTCCAGAAGGACTTTTATTCAATTTTAAAGATAAGAAAACTAAAATTGACTCTGTC
The DNA here is from genome assembly GCF_001447785.1 of Gekko japonicus. Taxonomy (NCBI): domain Eukaryota; kingdom Metazoa; phylum Chordata; class Lepidosauria; order Squamata; family Gekkonidae; genus Gekko; species Gekko japonicus. The sequence goes on from NW_015160209.1 coordinate 309,461, forward strand.
CAAAAAGCCAAAGTCTTTTTGAACCAACAACAAAATCTGAACCAAGATGGAAAATCAACTGCGGATGATCTGGAAGATGAAGGAACTAGCGATGGGGAAGTAGATGATACTTCAAGTGACTCTAGCAGTACCACGAACACTTCTGAGTTGGAGAAAGAAGCAGCAGCACCTAAGACGTTAAAAACGAATTTGAAATACATGAAGAAGAAGAAACGTAAGAGATAAACTGAACTTTAAAGGATTACAAATCACCTGAATTTAGCTAATGAAAATTTACTAAATTCACTCTATTGACAATTTGTCTTCTTTATCACTGTTGTAGGTTGGATATATATCGTGTAACGTTCTTATATGAACCTTACCTTTTTAGTTGTAGTGTATTTCCCCTGGTGATGGGGGCTGCGGTGGTTTAGTGGTTAAGATGCTGTACTGCAGACCGGAAGGTAGATAGTGCAGCTGTTCGAGATCTGAGTGCTGCATGACGGAGTGAGCTCCTGTCTCTGGTCCCAGCTCCTGCCAACCAAGCAGTTTGAAAGCAAGAAATTGCAAGTAGATAAATAGGTACCACTTCGGTGGGAAGGTAACAGCGTTTCATCTGCTGCCAAATCCTTTGCAAGTCAAGCCATTTGCGCCTCCATGGCTGGTAACTGACCTAGCTGCCTGCCCTTCCAGAGAGAAGAGGGGGAAAAACAGGAACACTTTAAAAACTCAGAGTGAAAACCTGGGGGGGGGGGTTCCCTGCACAAATGGCATAAGTGAAATGAATTAAGCAGGAACACAGGCAACAAAAAGGAGATGCCGGGGATTGAACCCAGGACCTTCTGCAGGCAAAGTAAAGGCTCTTCCACTGAGTCATAGCTCCTGGACAAACATGAATATTATTTCATCTCACACTTTGTTCAAGGCACTCAGGGTGGTATACACAGCCCCCTTCCCTCCATTTTATTCTCATAATCACCCTATGAAGTAGGTTTAGATGAAAGACAGTGACTGGCACAAGGTTACCAACTGAGCATCGTGGCTGATAAGGGATATGAACCATGGCTTCTCTGGTCTTACCACACTGTTTCCACAGTGTAGTGCATGTAGATGTGGAACCATATAATCCTATGGAATTACAGTAACTAAGTCATCAACCTTATCCTATATGAAGAGACAGGAAAACTCTCCTGCTCTTGTATCTTTAGACAGTGCAGGACTGAGTCATGAGCAGGGTTGCCTCACCCTCCCTGGCCACCACCAGGGGATGGAGGGGGGGGTCGGGTTGCGAGATCCAGGTTGGAAAACTGTTGGAGTTTTGGGGATGAAGCTATGGAAGGACAGGTACCTCAGAGGGTACAATGCATAGAATCCACACTCCAAAGCATCCATTTTCTCCAAGGGAACTGATATATGTATTCTGTAATTCCGGGGGATCCCCAGGTCCTACCTGGAGGCTGGCATCCCTAGTCCTGAAACTGACATGGAAGATTGGTTGATCCACTGCTATCCCATTCATGGTACATATGCCCTTATGCACTTCAGATGTGTTATCTTACAGTAGTTTCTGCAGAAGATATGCCAGTACAATGTCTCTGGCCATAGCATCTGATTCTGCATTACACACTGCAAGGCTGACATAGATCCTCATAAATACAGAAAACATTTCTATGTTGTCCTCAATTCCCAAGCATTTATAAATTCAAGAATACATTTATTTGCCTAGAAGTTACTCTTCTGGGCACAATGCCTGAAGGCTATGCTGCTATTCTGAGCACAAAGTGTAAAGGCTAATTTTATAAATAGGTTAGATTTTGTACCATTAAACATACAATTTAGATGAAAAATGTATCCCAGATCTAGTCACCGTGGCTTTATACATATACAAAAGCTTTAACAAATACCATCCCATTGTTTTAATGATCATGTGTCCCTGATTTTATGTATCTGTTAATTGAATTGATTCTGCCTCTCAATTGCACTACATAAAATTTAATTGGGTGGCAGATATTCCAGTTATATTTAATAGCATGGAGAAAAGATATCATAATTGCTAATCTGATTTTATATGAATGAAAGCAAAGAATAGGTCATAAAAATAATGAAACCAATCCATTAGCTTTATTAGCCCAACATGAGCCATTGAGGGAACTGCTTTCTATAATTAAAATTTGGTAGCATATTATTCTACACTAAGCATACCTAAAATTTAAATCTGTACAAATATTGACTAAAGAAGTAGCAATGTACAATATTTCTGGGATAATTTACACAACTATTTTTATTATATAATAATTGCCAATAAACCCATCAAACCTCCATAAAATGAATTGTTATTGGAAGTTATCTGTCATAGACAGATTTCTGATCGCATAAATACAGTACTTGCCAATGGCAGCAGACTCATAAGATACCAGCATTTTCATCTGGTAAATTATCATTTCAACTGACTTTAATAAACTTTGTATGCAAATAAATGCTATACCAACTATTCAAAAGCTTGGCAGAAAAGAGACTGCAGCTCTCATTAGCTGAAAAATGTGTGGTTCACATCCAATTTAGAACATGTGTCAGGAGAGGGAATCCCATTATGCCTAATATTTAATGACAGTGTCAGTGGAGGCTAGAAGTGGGGACACAATGGCCACAACTGAGATATTTTCACTGCACATAAAGCAATCAGGGGACCGCTGATGCATCTTTGTATTCCTAGCCAACATTAAACCTTGAAGCTGACTTAATAAGGCTGCTACCCTGACACCACTGAAAGAGTTATATGAGCAGTTAACAAGTTCAAGAAATGTCACATTCACCATTGCTGCTGAATAGCTACATTAGAAAACAATAGTTGCTATTGAAACCAGAAGATGGAAGTTTCATCTCCAGCATCTCACTGTATACTGTTCTCCCTTTGCCTCAGCGTTAGTTATTAGTGCTGGCTATGATGAATTTTGGTAAAGGTGTCAGACAAGAATGTATTTTATCTTCCTATCTTTTCAATCAATATGCAGAACACATCATAAGACAAGATGAATTAGATTTAGATGGTGGAGTGAAAATTGGTGGAAAGAACATTAACAGTTTGAGATATACAGAAGACAGTGTATTACTGGCAGAAAACAGTGAAGACCTGAACCAACTACAGATGAAGGTTAAAGCAGAAAGTGCCAAAACAGGATTACAGCTGAACATCAAGAAGACAAAAGTAATGACCGCATGGTCAAAGCAATGGTATTCCTAGTAGTCATGTATGGCTGCGAGAGTTGGACTATAAGGAAGGCCGAGCGCCGAAGAATAGATTCTTTTGAACTATGGTGCTGGAGAAGACTCTTGAGAGTCCCTTGGACTGCAAGGAGATCACATCAGTCAATCCTAAAAGAAATCAACCCTGACTGTTCCCGGGAAGGCCAGATAATGAAACTGAAGCTCAAATACTTTGGCCACCAAATGAGAAGGGAGCACTCACTGGAGAAGACCCTGATGCTGGGAAAGATTGAAGGTCAAAGAAGACGGGGACGGCAAAGGATCAGATGGTTAGACAGTGTCATCGATGCAACGAATATGAAATTGAGCCAACTTCAGAGGACGGCGGAAGACAGGAGGGCCTGGCGGGAGATGATCCATGGGGTCGCGAAGAGTCGGACTCGACTGTGCGACTGAACAACAACAACAAATTCCTTTGCTCCAGCAACAACTAAAAGGCAGATTGCAACCAAGAAATCGGAAAGAGATTGAGATTGGGAAGGGCAGTCATGAAGGAGCTAGAAAGATTCTTAAGTGTAAGGATGTGTTACTAGCAACCAAGATCAAGATAATTCAATGAAGAAAACTGAAAGAAAGTTGATTCATTTGAAATGTGGTGTTGGACAAGATGGATACCATGGACTTGCAAAAAAGACAATAAGTGGGTTGTGTATCAAATCAAGCCTGAGGTTATTGTGCTTTGGTAACATTATGAGAAGTCAAGGGTCACTGGGAAAGGCAGTAATACTAGAAAAAGTTGAAGGCAGAAGGATAAAGAGGAAGACGCAACATGAGATGAAATGACTAAATCAAGGAAGCCATGACCCTCATTCTGCAAGACCACTTTAAAAAGATTCCAAAGCATTGTACACTTAAATCAAACTAAACCAAAGAAGAAAGCGGAACTGCAATAAAATCAGAAAACAGCAACAATAAAACACAACCATTAATGTAAGCCTTGAAAAATAAAGGTGTTGTAGCATGGTGCCAAAATGAAGCTTATATAGGGACCCACAAATCTGTCTGGGAGGATATTCTGTAAAAGTGGCGTCACCATTTTCTCTGGTCACCTTTGAAAACAGGTACCTCGAGAATGGCTACCAATGCAGATCTTAAACACCAGCCAAGTTAACATGGGAAATGGTAGTCATTCAAATACCATAGTCTAAGTTGTTTTACTTCTGGGGAAATCTGCATATTCTAATTCCATTCTCTGAACCAATGGAAATTTCTAAATGTTTTTTCAAAGGCCCAAGAATAACCCATTACAGTAATCTAGCTGGGATATTGCAAAAACATGAGTAATGAGGGTAAGGCTATCTTTGGGCACAATCACATGCACAATTAGCCCCACCATAGGCACAAATGCTGGGTGAATTTAAAGGTTGCAATCAGACACGAACATCTGGGAAGTGCCTCGCACCCATTGGCAACCCGTTTTGTTCCACCGCAGAAGCAGAGTAAAAAGACACCGGGGAAAATCCGGTAGTAAATGGGTAACGACAGGCCACGGATGGACTTTCCCCTGTCTGATCACTCTAGCACGCTCTCATGGCGTTGGGATGGTCTGATCAGGGGATCCTGACTCCATGTCATTGTTTCGCCCCCTTCTCAGTATGCACATCATCGCAGACTCCATAGGGAGCCCTCAGTGCGGAGATGCGATTAATCGATTCCTCATTTAAGCGCATCAGAAAATAACAGCAAAAAAACCCTGACTCACCCGCAGTTGCGTCTGATCACGCTGTGGTGGGCTGTGCCTGCAGCTTCCAAGGACTGTGCGATCGCTCAACTGTGGGTCAAATTCCTCCAGAGGAAATAGCCTCGCTTCCCCCCGCTTTATCTTGCACGTGTGACCACCCCCTTTGTCCTTGACAGTTCACAACTGTTACATTAATCTGAACTTTCTGAGCACCCAAAATAAGGGCCAGTTTAAGCAGCACTCCTATGCTGCAACCCTTCTCTTTAAGGAAAAACAACTATCCAAGGAAAGCTAAATGCAAACTCCTGGTGCTATTGGACCACCTAACAGCTGGAATGAGTATATTAGCACCTGTTCAGCATTTCCACTGACTCTCTTGATTTAGATGTAAAGGAGAAGTGGATATTCTCCCTCATGTCCTCACCAATTTTCTCCAGCCACTCATGGCTGGGTAATGATAAAACAGTAGGTAGTCGCATGATTGGTCCAGCCCACGTAGTGGCAGGCCTATAAATATAACAGCAACACTTAAGGAAAAATGACTTTCATACCTCTCCTGTATTGCCTAAAGAGCATCATAATCAAATTTGCAACTGTATGCATTTTATTTGTGTTGGTCATGACATTAGGCAAAAGTTTACACATACTTCAGTTAGGACTCAGATCCTTAAACAATAAAAACCAATAGCACAAATAAAGGCATTAGCAACTGATACCTGGAATTGTTGGACCACAACAAATATAGCATAAGCTAACACAATATATGAACATTCTGTAATGCATTAATGTGGTGTACAGGTTCTAGAGCCAAAAGTTTCTTTGTCTGCATCAGCCACCTATCAAAGTATCTGGCACAGAACAAGTTTAACAAAACAAAGATTTATAACCAGTAAATCACTGATTGTAAAATGCAGGGCATCACAAATGACTGCTAGTAAAAATGTTATATCCCCCCTCTACACAAAGCAGCATATGTTCTGTATTTGTAACTCTCTTATTTTAACAAAAGAACCAATATAAAATGTTTTAGGGATCTTTTAAAAAATTTATTGATGCATTTTCGTATCCTATCCATCTGTAAAGCTTGGCTACCTTAATGACTATGGGCCCCAAGTGCAGAAAAAAAAGAAATCTCTATGAAATGCTGGAAACTTTAGCCTATTGTACTTTTAATTGCAGTGTGTTAAACCAATTGGGTAGATGTATCAGACAGATGGTTCATAAAGCCAAGTTACCATCTTCAGAAAACTAAGCTAAAAGTACCTATTTATTGGGATTTTAAAAATATTTTATTCTATTGTATTTACAGTGCAACCCTCTAACACTGACAAAACCTTTGTTCAAGAAGCTCAGGACAACATATTTGGTTTTCCTCCCAGTTGGGGATTTGAACCCTGGTCCTTCCAGTCCTAATCTTATTTCTATGGGTCCTGTGATATAGATAGGTTTATCTTTATGGACTTTTTAGTTTCAATGACAGTAACCAACTGGCAAATTTTGCACTGTAAAGAATGAATGAATAAAAGGGGCATGCAGTGACTACTGAGGACTATGTGAGGGACTTGCACTAGCCAAGGGGATTTCTTGATTTTTTCCTCTCCTTTGAATGGCTACCTGCTTTCACTGTGCCGTGCAGTGAACTTTTATTGCCATAAACTCTTCCAAGTGAAACACAGTGATCAATTAAGCCTTAAGAAACTGAAGTTCCCTCAAGTCTGTGAAAGGCTCAGTTTTGTAATCTGACAGTGGTATGCATTCAGCTTTAGATATGCTGCAGATGGTTTTTCAGAATTCTAGAATTATACAATTGGTACTGTGCCATTAGCTGGCTCCACATTTGAAAACTGTAATATATCCAGTCAGACCGCGTGGCCGGCTAGGGCTCCACACGGTCAAGCACAATGTCGCTCTTTGAGACAATAGACTATGCGGATCCTAGCCCGCACCAATCAGGGGGCTAGGTTTCGGCCGTGAGCCTATGGAACTCTTGGTCCCTGTAAATAACCTATTGGGAAGTGGGGTGTGTGTTATGGGTGGCAGTTTCACGGGGAATATATGCCGGCCTGCGAGCCGGCAAAAGCTGTCTTGTTCCTGATCGAATAAAGTACGCTTTGCTGAAATCACTCTCCGTCTGCGTACTTTTCAAAAACCTTGGATTTACTATAGCTGAACTGTGTCACTACATTAAATAAGGTAACCCAAGTAATCACTGTTGTCCTTGTTGCTGTGGACAGCAGCCAAAGGGTTGGATCCAGACTAAATATGCAGTTTCCACCAATTTCTCCTTCTCGTTGCAGACCCCCTCCTGTCATTCCTCGGGAGCAAAATCTCGTGCAAATCAATGGGCTGCAGTGGGAGGGGAAGGCCGTAAAGCTCCATTCTGCTGTTGTAAAATTTAGTCTGGATCCAGCCCATAATCTGTCAAAAATATTGCCATAAGGGGTAATTATGAAGGCAATATTCTCTCTAGCTTTCCATCACAAAATAAAAATAAACACTATTCTCTTTCTAGCACTAAATGCCATCTTCAGTAACAATACAGTACTGGATTCTTGAGAAAAAGATATTTCTTGAGTTCTAAAGGGTAAGTATTTGAATCGAACGTAACACTCTAAACCCCTTTAGGTGTTTATTTCTTTTTTTAAAAAAATAAACTTTTCTTTGCACTCAGAATTTATAGCCTTATTGTGTATAACTTTGGCATTTGTTTTTCACTTTGTCAAAGAGCCAGAATGGGATTAGGGAATCGTTGTGGCAGACCAAAAGATGCAGGGCTTTAAAGAGGCTAACCTTCTTTTGTTCTGTGATGTTAGCCAATTACTTAGAATAAAAAAGCAGGAATCAGAAGAGTAAAATAGGCATTTGCCAATATGAATATAGGCAGGGCTATAATTTACAAACAGACTTCATCTGGGTTTTGGCTGGAGAGAATGCTTACGTTGGAGATAAAGACTTTGGAAATAAAAGAAATATTCAGAAAGACCAACCCCAAATGCTGAGATGGAATTTATTCAAGAAAACTGGGCTGGTCAAGATATTCCGCTGGCCCCAAGCAATGATGGTGGTGTGGGCCCAAGGGGCAACACACCTCTTTGTACATGTAGCCTCCAGTTGGCAGCTGGGTAAACCCCAGTGGCCCTCAAGGGCTCATATTGGACTGAGCTATTTTTTTAAAGGATAGTTTATTTTTGAGAATATGCATCTGAATTCCTGGGGCTGCTGCATCAAGTGTCCAATCTGGATGAGGGCCTTGTGGCATTTTTTTTCAAAAAACTACTAATGTTTCTAAAATGGCACCAGACACCAGAGAATGGACCCATGGCTCTAAATGTAACACTTTATTTAACTGACAAAGTGGGCTCTGGATCAAACGTATGCAATAATAAATTTGCCAAAGCTTAAGGTGTCACAAGACTCTTCTGTTATTGTCAGGGTCTCATTACACAGCCCTGTTGTCTGTCATATCCTTTGTGTCTGTATGAGTACTCCTGGATCTACATCTGGTTTACTCTTTTTAAGAACTGAGTAGTGAGTGATCAAATGTAACCAACTCGTGTCTGCCTGCAGCTGAACGTTAATTGCAAAAGGGTAGCTGTGTCAGTCTATTACAGCAAAATAAAACAGAAGTCCAGTGGCACCTTAAAGAATAACATTGAAATAAATGTTCTTAGTCTTTTAAGATGCCACTGGACTCTTTTTTCTTTCACTGAATGTTAGACAGCTGATGGCACCATTATTTTAACTGACCTCTAATTACCAGTGGTTTATATGGTAATTAGAGACATTGAGGGGACTTGTTCATACCCCTGCCAGAGGTCTTGCTTTTGGGACTCAAAAACGTCATCTTTCATAAAAAGAACAGCACTTTTAAAATGTTAATATATCTTTCTGTGGTCTATATATCTCTGCATTTGCTGCTAAAAATGTAAAACAAGTATTACTCTTTTGAGGTATTTTACTCTTTTGGTTCCAACGTGTCACACAATTTTCTTATCAGTTGGAGGAAACAATAGGAAGAATATCCTCCCTGCTCTTTATGCAAGGATGGTGTGACTCCTCGTCACCTTTCTTGCAGGACCATAAAAGAGACAGAACTTGACAGGAACCATGTGTATTGCATGTATTGTATAATGTGTAACAAGACCCTTAGAAATGTCAGTGAAACTGTCTTAAATGAAGAAAGCAAGTAGAATTTGACACTGCTGGTAAAGACTTGCCAGTACTTGGTTTGGGATTTTCACCATCAATGCTGTGCATTGTATAGGTTCACATTAGAGCTGAAACTTGTCCACCTGCTGAAAGATAGAATCAGGTGCTTAAAGGTATCTGATGGCCTTGATTTTAACGTTCCAGAAAGAAAATGTAAATGGCATCACAAAAATTGAAATGATCATTTTAAAATTTTGGTCCAATAATATAATTTGATCCAGTTGTACTTTGATGTTGTACAAACATTCTGTAAGAGTACATCCATAATCTGTACAGCAGTATGTAGAGATTCAGTAAACTCCTTCCCAGAAAGATGAAGAATTCTTATTTTGTAAGTATGCCATTTATTGGCTTTCAATACTTTTGAGAATTTGTATATTGATGTGTAACATTATATGTCTGTGATTGAAGAACACTCATCAGTTTATCATCTCTCCTTATATATAATTGAATAGTGGGTGCCAAAGTTCTAATTCTAAAATGCACTCCCTTAGTGTATGGCTGATGGCACTGCTCCTCAGCATATATCACCACCAATCAGAAGGCAAAGCCCGGGTCCCGCCCACACCACAACTGCTGCGACAACCTAGTCTTTTGCATATGGAAGCTGATTGGACTTCACTCTATTCCACACCTCAAACTTCCCCCCCCCGCAAGGCAGTTGGAATGTCAGTTGCATATGGAACCTGCTGTATTCTGGTGGTGTGCAGGTCCCAGGTTCATGTTTTAAAAGCAGACTGACACTGTTTGCCCAAAGCCAGAGCACTCTCACAGAGCCTCTTTCTAGCTCCCGTTGTATTTATTTCCACAACGGGCCTTATTTCTAGTATAGAATATTTCATTTTATCACTGATCTTCTCTAAATCCAGGCTGCTATCCTAAGCACATTTATTAGGCACTAAGTCCCATTGAGCTCAACAATGCTTAGGTTTGCACTGCTAATCACAGATGGTTATTAAAAATATTATCAAAAAGTTTAGTCATGAATAAGACAGTATTGTATTGAAAATTTAAATAATAATGAGATTCTTCCACCAAGTGCCAAGACAATTGTTCCCTCAAGCATGAAGTAATTCATATAATAATCTGCCATTGCCTAGCAGCTTGCCCTTTCTAACAGATTTTTAATGTGCTATTGATATCAGCAAACATAATTGGCAGTGAATTCAGGTGGTGAGCCATGTTGGTCTGAAGTAAAGTTTGAGTCCAGTGGCACCTATAAGACCAACAAAATTTTATTCAAGGTATAAGCTTTTGTGTGCACGCACACTTCCTCAGATGAAATGAAATGGAAATTACCAGTCCATATACCGTGTTTCCCCGAAAATAAGACACTGTCTTATATTTATTTTTTTCTCAAGAAGACACACTAGGGCTTATACCACAAATGCATAGAAATCCTGCTAGGGCTTATTTTTTGGGTAGGTCTTATTTTCAGGGAAACAGGGTAGGTAGAGGGTGAGAGCAATAAATTAGCATACAACATAATGAAGATGTTTAACAGATGCAAGGACTAAACAGGAATAACAAGCTTAGTTTATGTGGTTACCATTTGTTTGGGTTTAATTCTGGGGGTAAGCATGGAGGGTAATGGCAGGGTCTCAGTTAATTACTTTCAGCATTCCACAGTTAAGAATACATCTGCTCAACAGTCTCCAATTTTGAGATATTTATTTCCCTCACTATGTTTCCCCCCAGGTGTCTGCCCACTGGTTGATGGCGGTAGCAGCTGTTTGCCCATGAAGAGGTAAGGCATTTAGGCACCTACTCTGGTGTCTTTCGCCTCACATGTCTTTGGGTTGGGGTTGGGTGGGGCCAGTGAAGTCTGACTCACCCCTGCTGAGTCTGGGACCATGGCCAGACCTGGACAACCCTATATTATTATTATTATTATTATTATTATTATTATTATTATTATTATTATTATTATTATTATTATTATTATGAATTATCACAGTCAGATA
>NW_015160209.1:320939-358131 GCF_001447785.1 Gekko japonicus
ACCACACAACTGGGCCATAGTTCTTCTAGGCAGAGGTTGTTGGGGGCAGGCCTGAAGACAAAGGAGCAGATTAGGTTTGTTGTTGGGTGGAGGGGTGGGGGGGGAAAGAGAGAGGGGGTAGTTGCCAACCTCCAGGTGGTGGCTGGAGATCTCCTAGCTGCTTTGGAAGGTGAACTCTATGGCATTATTTTATTTATTTATTTATTTGATTTATAGGCTGCCCTCCCCGCAAGCGGGCTCAGGGCGGCTAACAGAAGGGCACGCATGCCAATATTAAAACATAGTAAAAACAGACTAAAACAACATTATATACCGCACTGAGGTCCCTTCCCCTCCCTCCTCAAAGCCCACCCTCCACAGGCTCCACCCCCAAATCTCCAGGTGTTTCCCAACTCAGAGCTGGCAACCCTAAAAAGGGGAGAGACTGTGGGGGCTTTCAGGAAAGGAAAAGAGGAAGTGGGCAGGAAGGGGAAATCAGATGCCCACCTGCAACTCCTGATAGGTTCCCACTTGTATATTATAGTGCTCAAAAACTAATTGCACAAGATCTTATGTAAGTGAAAATGTGAGTGGCTGTACCACAAGACTGACTTAACACAACAGGCTACTACTTTATTTATTTTGTATTTATTTATTTATTTATTTATTGTATTTATACCCCGCCCTTTCTGCAAGCGGGCAAAAAACTACTGGGGTTTTTTGTTTTGTTTTTTTGCATTTCCACTTACGCAGGTCCTAGTACCGGTGGAAATTTTGTGCTGGATCCCACCCAGAGAGTTCAAGATAAAAATTAAACAAATTATTTTCCTTCAGTGCTATAGAGGGTGATGACTTTTCTGTTATCATAAATGGCAACTTTAATTGATTTGGTACAGTTCTTGTTGTTATTCTTAATGTTTTAGCCCAAGCTACAACACTATGTTTCATTCCATGCCCAGACAATATGTGAAGCAGAGTTTGATTAAAGCTTTTCTGTTGCCCCCAGGAGCATCTACAAACTGCATTATGTTTCTGCTTTCTTGCCATTGTAATCAAATGCATGAAGAACTGCCTCAATTACTTCTTATTGTTTTGGACTTGGCTGTGCTGTCTCTTTATATTCCCTCACCAACAAACATCCATAGTAACAGCTGAGCACTATGAGGTGCTCAGTTCAGTGGCAAAAGTGACTGGTGGCCTTGTTATCTGAATAGAGGCAGGCAATGCATGTATTTTGGTGTGTGCAAACTGACCACTGGATTTTCCAGGGTTTGGTTCATGAATATTGAAGCTGTACACAACTGCAAACTATGCATATTTCCCTGGTTCAGAGACTATGGGAACTACACATATCAGCAAGATCACAGATACTGTGTGCTCCTGATATGCACAGTTGCCAGACTCCCAGTATTCTTTAACATAATGTCTGGAAAGGGCTATAAACAATAGCAACAGTAGCTGACTTAGTTTGGGCATTCTGTTTCCACCCTGTATATTCCAAAGGGGAATTCCAAGTTATCACATAGTTATCCAAATATAACAACGCCACATGAATTTCCACCTCTTTCTCATTAGGTCAATAAGAAATCCAGTAAATTCATAAGTGCAGTGATGGGATTAACAAGAAAATGCTAAAGCCTCCAAACAATGCTTATTAATATATGGAGAGCGGCTGTTTCCAGAGCTTAAACTGAGACTTGCTTTAATCACGTACTCTAGAAATAAGCTGCATGCTGCCATGCCAGGCTTTTAATAAGGGGTTTAGTCTTATAAATGAGAAAAACAGCCCCTCAACCTTGGCTGTGTCACTTGAAACAATAAAGAACAGACAAATAATTCTTGAAAGAGCCAGTTGCTTGTAAAGAGGAAACACTGAGTGAGCAATTACTAGTTTGCAATCACCATGAACATTGCTCTCTTCTCTATAGTCTCCTTTAAAATGCCATCTTTTCTGCACCTGGCACTTCAGTGAAATGGCAGCTGAAAAAGGATGCGGTAACTTGTCCATAATAGGGTTGCTCCCCTTCCTCCAGGACCAAGTGGCCATTTCAATGGCTGCAGATGTGAAAGGAAGAATGGCTACTCCTAGGTACCATTCTTCATTTGGTAATTCTAGGGTCCTTGTTTTAGTCAACAGCTTGAGCTCTTTTAATTCACACCACTGCCTCCATGATAAAAGGTCTCAAGGAAGCTTTGATAGCTGGCTCCCCCTCCCCTTAAGACTGTGAACATATGGAATGGAAACTCATGGCTTTTGAATATATGTTTACTTTAAAGGCATTTTTTTTCAAATGAGGGTTTTCTCCCCAGTGCTTTTCTGTATAAAAAGATATGCCTCGTCAGATCTGTAGTTTGCTGAATTAATACAAAAAATCCCCTTTAGAACTCTGGTTCTCATTAAAGTGTTAAAATGGGAACACTGAAGGGTAGCTTAAAAATCAGGTGCATTTAATAAAACTCTGTTTGAATTGGCACACACACAGCTCCCATGTGTTTTCTAGTTAGCTAGTGTTGCAAGTTTATCATCTCTGTTACTGATGGTTAAATGTTACTTCAGTCCAATAAAAATAGGCATCACTTACCATTTTTATCAAATGTTGTTTCAGCAAATCCATGGCTAGATTCATTAAATAAATGTTAGGAGGCAAAAACAACACACCTATTACATTTATGGTATCTGGAAGAACAATTTCATGCCCATTGATCAGATAAGGATGTGGAGAGAGAAAAAAGCAGTTTAAAAGGAAACTTGCACTACAATGTTTACATAAGGCTGTTAATTGCAAAATGAAGAGGATTTGCAGAAATACCAGGAATTTTGCTAAGTGTGATTGTCTGGCATGTTACAAAATCAAAATAACCATATCTCGTATACTTAGGGAGTTAATGGAGAAGTAAACCTTTTATGAGTTTCCATTACAAAAAAATCCGTTTCCCCACATCTGAACCTAGATTGTCCAAACCCACTTATGTCAATGGTAGAGAGCACACACATAAGATCCTGGCTTCAATCCCACTATTTCTGTTTGAAGGATTTCAAGCAGCAGAGCTTACTGCAGCAGCCGTTTTGTGGCTGTGTCACATTTCCAAAGATGTCTGCGGGTTCAAAAAGGTTGGGGACCCCTGCCTGGTGGTTTCTCATCAGTCCCACTAAACAAGGGGCGAGTAGTTCCTAGCCATCATGTAATAATTACTTGTCTGAGACACTGGAGAACTGCTGCTAGGCAAAGTACTAGACTCAGTGAGACTCAGTATTAGGCAGCCACATATGCTATTAAATAGGTGATTATATCAAGTACAACATGGGTGCCTTCCCTGCAGTTGAACATCATTGCAATCCACTGTAGGTGTCGCTTCTACTGATTCAAACCCAGATCAACAAAATGTTTGAGAGGAACCAGATTACTTCCTCCCTTCCTAGTGAAATGTTGCTTCTTACCTTGACCATTAGAGATAATGGAGGAGCAAATGGAGAAATTCTGATGCAGGCAAAGATCTTAAAAGACAACTACATTAAAACAAAATTTATTAACAACAACAAGAAGAAGTTTGGAACTTCCAGCTGGCATTAGTGATGCAAAAAGATTATGATTTAATGTGAAGTGATCACATTAAGTTGATGGCGGCACGCTCACGGACTCCCCTCCTGGACCTCCCGGGGGGATGTGTCCGTGCTCCGGCAGATGGAGGGGGTGAGCAGGCTCATAACCCCCCCCCGGAGCCCAGGGAAGAGCACCTGGCCAAGGAGCTTTGAGGGGGTAGCCTCTTCTCTGGCCGAATGCCAGAGAATCGAGGCTCCCCCTTGCTCCAGTGGTTCGTCCAGCCGAGAGACCTGGTGGTACAAGTGAAGCTAGCCGGGTCAAGCACAGGAGATCAGGCGCTTGAAATGATGAATGAAGAGGGGTCGGAAGACCAACAATGAACGTGAGTCAAATGAGAACTGATTTTTAAACGAAAAGACACTCCCTACCCGAAGCGGCAAAACGGCAGAAGCGAGTGGTGGGAGGGACGCCTCCCATGCCCATAAATCGTTGAGCGAAAGGGGGAGGGAGTGGAAGAATAAACACGAAATTGCCCAGAAGTACTCACCCATCAAGCTATACAGATAAGCGCATATTCAGAAACTTTAAAATTTATTGCGAAAGCAAACAAACGAGAAAAAGATGGCGGGGAAGAGGGACAGAGACAAAGAGAAACTTTTAAAAGCGAAACTAGAGTCCCTGAAGCCGGAAACAACCAGTGAGACAACGAAGGCGATGACAGAGGTCATGCGCCCTCTGCTGGAACAGCTCAATGTCTTTAAAGAACAGATGTCTATTGTAACAGCGAATATTACTGCACAACAAAAGCAGCTGCAAGTTGTGACAACAAGCATTACTGCTCAACAAATGCAAATAAGGGATTTGATTCAAGTAATGAAGCAGGATGCTGAGAAAGTAAAGGAAATGGCTGAGACAACGCAGATAGTAAGGAAAAAAGTGCAAAAATTGGAAAAGAAAACTGTACCTTTGGAAGATCAGATGCTGCAAGTGCAAATGGATAAGGCTAATATGGTCCTGCGCTTCCAAGGGGTGCCAGAGAAAAGAGGAGAGAATCTTAAAGAACTTATGAGTGAGCTACTTGCCCCAGTAGCAGATATAAAGGCGGACTTGCTACTCAACGACATGGATGTGGCCTACAGGTCATATTCAGGATACATCCATTTGAAGTGAGACAACGCAGAAAGAAATACAAAGAACTTGTGTTTTTCCTCCAAACAAACTCAATTGGATATAAATGGCTGTTTCCAGAAGGAGTAATATTCAAGATCAAGGAGAAGAAGGTCAAGATTGACTCTGTTCTTAAAGCTCAAGAGTTTCTAAAGGAGCAGCTGGGAAGGCCAGAGGACGAGAAAAAAGAAGAGGACGATAAGTCCAGTGGAGAGCTGGAAACTGGTTCGTCTGGTGAGGACTCTTTGTCTGAGCAGGGGGCATCAGCCCCGAAAAGTTCCTACAAACTGCGGAAGAGAGAGAAGAAGAAGTAAAGGCTGAAGGACTCTGAATTGTGCCTTTGAGAACTTTGGTTCTAGGGGATGATGGGGGGGGCACTGTTATTGGGCAATTAAATGTAACTGGGGATGGTTAAAAGGGTTAAAAGATTGACACAGTTCATAAGAAGTACAAAGATGAAAAGTCTGAATGAAGTATAAAAAGCTAGTTGGAGATCTCCTCTCTTGGGTTTTTAGTTAGTAGTGGGTTCTTTACTTTCTCCCTTATATGTAGCTTTCCCTTTCCTTTTTTCTGTTCTAGTTTTTGTAGTGTTTAAAAAATCAATAAAAAATCCCCTCCGGGGGCTTAAAAAAAAAGTGAAGTGATCATATTCAACTGTGACAGTTGTTTCACGCATTACACAATAATAAAGCGAGGGTTCCTATAACAATATATGTTTTTAAATATGTCTGTCACTTTCATGCTTTACATTTTGAGGTATATATTAAAAACTTATTTGAAGGGGCCTTCTGTGTTCATACAGTCTGATTCCCTCATACGCTAGCTTGTTTACCAGCTATGGTACATAATATTGTTTTTACAGTAGTGATGGCTCATTGTATTCCCACTCCCACAGCTCCCTTGGGACAACTACCCCAGAGTGCTAGATGGAAAAGTAATATCAGTGAAACACTGAGATTTCTATTAATGCAGTGTAGAAGCTTGAAATACAGAAGACTCATATAAGCCAAGTCAGTTTGGCAAGCAATTTTTTTTATAGTTAACAAAACCAGAATTGTATCTTCCACTAATTCAAACTGAATTATGGAAAATAATTCATACCCCTTGTTTGGATAAAGATAATCTCTATTATTAGAGTGGGCTGTTAGAAAGTGATAATTATGCCTGCAAATGGTTCTATAGATGTTTTTCATAAAAGTGGCAGAATCCAGTGTATTCCTGTGTTACCTTTGCTTCTGTGGACATTTGGTTTGTCCTCCAAACTAAACAAGTCTGAAATACAGTTCAGAAAGTTTACAAGGGAAATGAACAATCCAATTCAACCCAAAGGAAGAGCATTGCCACATCTCATAAGAACGATGAGTCTGGTGTCATGAGAACATCAAGAAATGAAGGTCATCATTGCTAGGGTTTAGAGCCTACAGAACTAGATGTGTTTTTGGAAGGAAGACATTCATGGCTCAGTAGCAGAGTGGTAACACAACAAAGCTCCGAAAGGTTACCCAAATACTTTGGAGAACTTTAAAAATTGCATCCAAACCCAAAAGAAAACATCAAATGAAGTACATGAGTCATAAGCAAACCACTAGGCTATCATGTTGCATAGCTCTCCACCTGCCAAAGAGACAATTCCGGTGGAACAATCCAAAAGCAAAGCATTCCCCCAATTAAGATTGCCCTGAGCAAAGCCTGCAAGGCTTGCCCAAACAAATATTGAAGAAAATAAAAGCTTAAAATGAAAAGGGATTTTCTTACAGCTATATAATATTATAGGTTGATTATATGTTGGTTTCTCAGACTGTACACTTCTTCAGCCTCTTTTAGGGCCAGTCAGGATCTGTGTGGAACAAAGCAGGCTGTATCTGGTTACAATATTTTTGCTGTATTTGGAAGCCCTGACTGAGATGTTGCTAATGAGCCTCACTCCAGCCAGTGGGGAAGAGGAAAAAGATACAGCAGCAACTGTAAGCTCCTGTACACCTGTCTTTGGGAAATGGTTTTTACAAGGCAGTGCTAGCTGGTAAAGTATACTTAACCGCTGTAGGACAGATGGCTTAAATTGTTCCTGAACAATCAGCTGTTTCCATGCTGAAGAGCAGTGCTGCAGATGCTAGGAAGTAGTCTGCTGAGTCAACCTGTGTTATTGATCCTGCTGCCAGTGCTAGAGTGCCTGAAAGTGAAAAACTGGTGGTTGCAAGAGAAGGGAATGAGCAGTGGGGAATGCAAGAAGATGCAATAGGGAACCTGGTACTATGGAGAGGCGGTGACCATAATGAGTGATGTATATGACAGCAACAGAATCTGCAAGAAAGTGAGTGGATGAGAAAGTGTCATGCATACAGGAAATATGCACGTTAATGACTAGCGGATTCTGGTGTTAACATTAGGGGATCAGAAGGGAAAGATCAAGGGAGGTTCCTACAGCCACTGTGCCACCAGTGCTTTTTCTCTCAGAATTGCACTGCCTGTTTAGTTTGATAGTAATGAAATATTCTTTAAGACTTACTTTACCTTTGGTTTTCCCCCAATCCATTGGCATAAAAGTCTCAAGGCCAGGGCTTTTTTTTTTTTGAAAAAGAGGTGTCCAAACTCTCAAGGGGGTAATGAAGTTTTCAATCCGTATACTGAAAAATCAAGAACTTTTAAACATTTTAAACAGAATGTTGTTGAAGAGGTTCCGGAACTTTGTTCTGGCGTGTTCCCCCAGGAAAAAAGCCCTGCTCAAACAAGGCCCTTGTAGCCCTCAAAGGCCCTTGTAGCCCTCACCTGAGAAATCGTCCCAGACTCATTCAAGGCAGGAGAAATGGTTCAGAGTTTTGTTTTTGTGTGCAAAGGGAGAAATGAAGACATTAACATCTGGGAGGAAAGTATTTCAAGCACCAGGGTAAGGTTTCCCATGCCCACATGCTGGTTTTGCTTATAAACAGACCTTGCTCTCCCCCACTTATGTTGCATATGAACAGAAGATTGTCTTTTCCCTCTACCAGTACTGCTGCTTTTTCATGAAAGTAAAAATGTTGAGACATCTCAGAAATTTGATCCTTACTGATTTTCATGCAGAGAGATCTGATATTTCCTCTTCACAGATTTCATCTGGTTTCGTCCTACATTTCATAGGAGCAGAAACATTTATCTCTGTCCCCTTAGTTTTCAGCAGTTTGGCTGCCTGTTTTCCAGAGGATACAGGCAAAATACTTCTCCATTCTGAACATATTGTACATCTTTTTTTGGGGGGGGGGCGGTATTTAGCCTCCACTCCATCCCCCAACCAATCTGCAGCATATTTTTATTTATATTTATGTCCCTAATGGAGATCCAAGGTGTCAATCACCCCTTCTCCATTTTGTCCTCACAACCACAGCTCTGCAATGTAGATTAGACTGAGAGAGAGTGACTGGCCCAAGGTCCCCCAGCAAGCTTCCATGGCAAAGTGGAGGTTCACACCTGGGTCTCCCAGATCCTAGTCTAGCACTCTAATCACTATGCAATGCTGTCTCCCCCACCCCTCCCAGAGTACAGGCAAATATTTGCTTCTGGCAGACAGACAAGCACCAGAACAGAGCTGAGAATGGAACAGCAAGCAAATGGAACCTAGTTCTGTTTATCTACTATAAAGATCTAGAAATAACCAAGTACAATTATTAGTGGAAAACACTGCACAGAACTGTCTAGGGGGACAATCTCCTTTGGAGGAAGCATTGGCATACTCTTCTAGTTGATAGATGCCACAATCAGTTAGATTATCTGCTGAGTATCTTTCCCCTCTTGCAGCTCCTTGTGCTTCCTTTGTTTCTTGTTATACAACTAAGAACATCAGAGAATAAAGTGCTAGGATAACAGTCATTTTTGAAGATTTCCAGAGATTAGGTAGTCATTACTTTTAGTGATCAGTTTACTGGAATTTAAGATATTAAAAATATAGTGGATTTAGTTTGGATTTTGTTGCATTAATTTTCAAATGCACACACCTAATTTACATTGCAGCATATGTTGTGCGCTGTTTCAAAGGGATGTGCTATTACTTAATTTTTAATGTCCATTTTCATTTCAAAAGCTTCATTTGTTTTCATTACATTCATTATTACAGATGTTCATTTTCGTTACTATATTTTTGTTTTCAATGAAACCAATGGAAACACATTTCTTCCTGTCCCTCCTTTGTTTTCCATCCAATTTGTATGAAATTGGCAGAGATTATACTCTTTACCCAAGTATCATTCCTGCCAAATTTCAGATAGATAGAAGAAAAGATCCTAGTTTCAAAGGCATTTGGCAAAATACTTAGTCAGTTGTAACTTTTTTGTTTTCCTTCCAATATGGATGAGATGCTCAATTGTATTCCTCTCACCCAAGGGATTATCCCTCCCAAATTTCAAAGCAAATGGTCTTCATTTTATAGGCAATTAAAATACAGGCATGACAAATCTTTAAAAAGACTTGAGCTCTTTTAGAAAGTTATGCATTCAATTACCATGAAATGTGGGGAGACATTTGTACTCTCAAGGGAATTCACAGATGGAAGAATAGGCAAAGACAAACCTTTGGCACCCCCAAAGGCAACTAGCATTTCAGAAGAGGCACAGTAAAGAATTTAGTTGCCCTATAAAGGAAGGCAGTATTACAGAACGGATACCCGAAGGTGTCTGGCTGCCCAACAAATGCAGACAGAATGACAAAGCTGGTAGAGGAAGGCATTTGCCCAGCCCAATAAAACAGGCAGAATTACAGAGAAGGTAAGAGAAGGCATTTGGCAACCCCAAAATGACAAGTAAGAGTTACAGAGTTGGGGATAGCTAGCACTTGGCTTTCCTAGGCAGGCACACTGAGTTACACAGAAAGTCCAGGGACAGATGTTTTGCTTGCACCCCAGGGAAAATTACAGAGGTGTCAGAGAGTGGATGTTTAGCTTGCAGGCAAGGATGCTAGGCAGATAGCAGGGAAGAGAGAGTGGGTGCAGTGTAATCAGTATTAGTAACAAATACAGACATATTCACTTTTTGTAATAATCTGTAACACATGACTAATGCAATCACTGATTCTGAAATGCAGCTTCATACTAGAAACTGAAAGGGCTATTAATTAATGCATCAAATGTAATGTTTCTGCACATGTGATATATTTATTATCCATGCACTGATAATTAATGTGTTTACATTACATTGGGGGGATTTTAAAAAACAGATTTATTTATTTTTAAAGGCTTGGCTTCACTGCAAACACCTTTCTTCTCTGTACTGCCATACAACATTTTAAATGAAACAGTAGAAAATATGTGTGCTCCCCTTGGGTTTATGAAATTACATTCATGCCTGGCTTTCCAAAACGCATTGTAAATGAAACAAACACATACTTATGGTACGTTTGTATTGCCAATCTAAACATTTGTTGCCAAGTGTCATGAGTGCTTCCTGTTGTAAGTGGAAAAAATTAAACATGAAGAAAGAAATGACAACAAATGTTTCCCATTTCTACATAAAGTCTTGGGCTTTTTACTCTTTCTTTTCCAAAGTGGGATGATTCATACCACATTTCTTTAAATATACCAGAACAGCCAAACTAGAAGTGGAAAAGTTACATCTAGATTGGATTGTGCTCACCATATTTAAGAGTTTCCATCTGAATAAACTCTGGACATTTATAATGCAAAAATGCTCATCTCTTCACAAAAATAGGGAATTTGTCACTAAAATCAGCTTTCTTTCCAGGTGCCTGGAAAGTAAGAAATTTAATACATTTTTTTAAAAAAAAATTATGATGGGACGAGCACCTTTCCTACAAAGAAAAGACAAGGAGTTTGAGGCTTTTAGTTTATAGAAAAAAACTATGGGGGGGAGAGCCATGATAGGTGTATAAATGGGGTATATGGTATGAAGAAAGTGGACAGAAATGTTTGCTCTCCCTCCCTTAATACTAGAACTCAATGTAATTAATGGGTAATAGATTGAGGATAGACAGAAAGACACAATGAGTCTGTGAGATGCAAAGAATAGTTAACTCATTAAATTTACTGCCACAGGATGCAAGTGGCTGCTAGTTTTGTTAGCTTTGAAATGGCCTTAGACAAATTCATGGAGGATAGCTGTATCAATGGTTATAAGCCAAATTATCAAAAAGAACCTTCATACTCAGAGGCAGTAAGTCCACAAATCCCAGTACTGTGGGACAACAATATGGGGAGGCTTTGATCTTTGTGGACTGCTTGGTGGTATTCTCTGGGCATCTGGCTGGCCACTGTATGAAATGGAATGCTGGATGAGATGGATCATTGGCCTGATTCAGCATGGCTGCTCTTCCATTTTAGGTACGAAGATGCATGCATAACATCCACACATTTTGTGTTTACTGTGATACATCTCTAGAGCAAGTCATCATGTGCAGAGCTGCCTTCAGCTATTTGATGTCCGAGGTTCATAGTTCTGATGCCAAATGTCTAAACTGTGATTCTGGATTGCCTAGCTGCTCATTTCAGTTTGAACTTCTGGTATGGCGCTGCAAGCGGACGTGCCTTGGGCTTCTCCCTAGCCATCCGATTCCACTACATTCTTTTGGGGGGCTCCACATGCGTGGGGGAGCTCTGCTTTGCTTTCTGGAGGGAGGCAGAGTGGCAGGAGGCTTTTTCGCCCACCCCCGATGATGACAAATCGTGGGGGTGTTGGCATTTTGCCCTGAAGTGGGAGCGTAGAAGCGTAGAAAACATGGCCATTGCCATGATTTTCACAGCAGCGACCAGCCGGTTTTTTAAATATTTGGATTGTTATTTATATGCAACACATTGCAGTAAGAAATTAAACTTCACGTGAGTTCAAGTGGAAGTGTGGACGAGCGTTTGGATTATAATAACCCCAATGAATTTCTCCAACTTTGAGAGAGCGGCTATAAAAATGATCGGAACTGAACGTTGCTGTAAAATGGAGGGGGTAAGAAAAAGCAATTTTCCTTCTGTTTTGTTTAAACTATTATTGCATGTTGAGAATAATATGTGAAGAAAAAACGAAGCTTAGTGTAAGTAGGAGCGTTAAGATGGAGCCGGGAACAGACAAAGAAGAGCTAGACCCAGATACAGAAATAGGAACTCTTACCTTGGAACAATTTAAAAACTTTTTGGTGAAGGAAATAACGCAAGCTGTTAAGGCTGCCTGCAATAATCTGGTTGAAACCTATCAAAAGGCGAGTTATGACAAGTGTAAAAAAGGGGAACAAACTCAATCAGCTCAGACAACTGTTGAGGAGCGGGAGGATTCTAGAGGTGGAAAGAGGGAACTGTGTGACAACCAGCCGAAGCACAGGGAAAAAGAAACCCAAGAAACAGATATAACAGATATATATTGCCCCCTCATGGATCACTGCCTTGTCGTGGCGAGGGGGCTTGCGTGGTTCGATGAGGCTGTGGGCTATGCCGTGGAGGGCCACCCAAGACGGACAGGCCACAGCAGAGAACTCAGACAAAGTGTGATCCACTGGAGAAGGAAATGGCAACCCACTCCAGTATCTTTGCCAAGAAAACCCCATGGACAGTATCAAAAGGCTAAGACAGAGGCAAAAAATGTATTCAGCTTCTCAACCATTTTCCTATCATCCTTCAGTACTCTTTTTACCCCTTCGTCATCCAAGGGCCTCACTGCCTCCCTGGCTGGTTTCCTGCTTCTAATGTATTTGAAGAAAGTTTTATTGTTGGTCTTTATGTTTTTTGTTATATGCTCCTCATATTCCCTTTTTGCCTGCCTCATCACAAACTTGCATTTTATTTGCCACAGCCTGTGTTCCCTTTTATCAACCTCACTGAGACTAGCTTTCCACCACTTAAAGGAATCTTTCTTACCTTTTACAGCTTCCATTACTTTGTTTGTTAACAATGCAGGCCTTTTTCTATACCTATTTGTACCTTTCCTAACCTGCGGTATATTTTTTTTCTGAGCTCCTAGGATTGTAGTTTTAAATAGTCTCCAAGCTTCCCCAATGGTTTCGACCCTTTCTACTTTTCCTTTCAGTTTCTTCCTCACATGTCCCCTCATATCAGGGAAGTTACACCTTTTAAAGTTAAAAGTGGTTGTGTCAGTCTTTTTGGGCAACTCCCTATTTATACAAATGTTGAACTCAACAACATTATGGGTCACTGTTCATTCTGTTTTTGAAAGTTAATCTGCCTCAAGTGCTATATCACAAGGATTTATAAAACAGGACAACTCCTGTTTTTCCTTCAAGTTCCTATACTGGGTCTAAAGAGGTACTGGAACTCTCAAGAGGGAAATGAAGTTTTCAATCTGTATGCTGAAAACTCATGAACTTTTAAACATTTTTAAAATAACTTTGTCGAAGAGGTTCCAGAACTCTCTCCAAGTGTGTTCACCCAGCAAAAAAAAAAAGCTCTGCTGATGATAGGAATTAGTGAAGTGTTATTTTCATTAAACTTTTCTTCTTAATCTTCAAGAGGCCATGATAGTCATTATTCTGTGAAATGGAAAAAACTAGAATATGTTCAAGCTGTATTGATTAAATATTGCAAAGGAAAACTCACCCTTAAAAAAATAAAAACAATGAATTTTGTGTTACTTAAAGTGCTACAGATATTTAAACCATGTAACCCAAATCATACATATTCAGTGATTCTCCTTGGGGGACAAATGAAAGTAAACATTCATGCTATACATCTCAGAATACTGTTGGTACATTCATGAGATAGTAACAAACCATAATTTTGATTTAGCAGAAGGAAAGATAAATGTGCAAGTATACAAATAATATATTAAAAAACAATGTTATTCTTCTGCCTCTTAAAACTCTGGCTGTTGTCTCAGTTGGTTTTGATTCTATCACCCATATCAGTATTACTTGAAAAGAAATGGGACAATAGAATCAAAATGACTTCCACTTTTTTGACAGTCGCCAATATTCCTAACAGAACACTTAAACAAATGGTTACGTAAATTACATTCTGGCTGCAATCCTAAACCCTTTCTTGGAAGGAAACATCATTGAATAAAATCAAACATGCTTAGGATTTCTCTCGCTATCATTTTGGAATATGTTATTTAAAAAAAACACACACATCCCCCTTCCCTTGTGAAAGAAATTAAATTTTAAACCTTTAAGACAGAGATACAAACTAAAAGCATGAAAGAGTTCTCAGTATTATAAAAATGTATTTGCAAATGGTGCTGTTAACATCTCATTGAAACAAATTAATTTGCTTGTGCTTCAAACTCCAGTGCATTTTCCCCTTAGCAACTCCATCACTTAGCACTGCTTGAGGCTGATGAGGTATCTAGTCCCTTCCCACCACTCTCCTGCATCTTTCAGCATTTTGTTAGATTGGTTGAATGGCATCACCAGCATCACAAGCACGTTTTGATCCACTGAGCCTAACCTTCCATTAAGGCAAGCTAGCAAGGAGGCCTTCCATGGAATACAAATGTGAATTAGCCATGAACTATACAACTACAAATTCTAAACCCAGGACTTTAAAATTTTACTTGATTTGTGGAGAGCACGGTCTCCATGCACTAGAGACTATTTCTTAACTCTGAGTTACTATTTCAAGGCAATTATTTGTTTCTGTTTTAAAGGAGAGTAGTCATTTTAAACTGCCTATATTCAACAAATCCTGAAGCTCCTACATCCTATAGAAATTATTATGTTATAATATTTATGACTATGGATTGTTGCATCAAACATAGATAGCAATATGCTTGCACAAGCAACTTCATTGCTACATTTATATAAAACTAGAGATATGCAATCATTTTTTAAAAAACAACAGTCAATTATTTGCCTCTACAGTTCCTGATCACCATTCCTCCCTGTTCATTCTCATTCCCAGTTTTCTTTTGTCTTTGTTTCCTTCACTCATAGACCACTCTCTCCCCCAAGCCCCAATATTTATTTCCTGAGGCCGACTGCTTCTCTTGGCTTTCCTTCTCTGGTGCAACAATCCATGAATGGATACAGAAACAGATGTATTATAGCTCAAAATAAACAAACTGGCTGAAAAGGTCCTTTCAGGCCACTAATGGCCTTTTATAAAGGCAATGCATAATTAACAAATAAAACAAGCCTTAGAAAACATGAAACCAACTTATACAAAAGTACAAAACTCAAAATCTGCCATAATCTTTCTTTCACACTGAAACATTAGCAATACAATGAATAAAATATTTAAATCTAAACAAGTCTACAAAGCAAGACTCCCATGTACAAGTTATAACACTCCATAAATATTTATTAGTCATAACCTCTGAAGAGCTGGAGAGGTAGATTTTAGAAAGAAATACAAATTTATCTAAATCTAAACATTTCTTTATGTATAATCCCTCAAAATTATAAAGTAAGCTGAACCCAGTCAAATTTAAGGGCATTTCATTTATTTCAAACTAGAAGTAAGGCCTGTTGTGGGAAGAAATACAATGAGCTCTAGAAAGAGGCTCCAGGTGCGTGTCCCGGCTGTGGCTGTTGGGGCGGCAGAGGGAAGGGGAAAATAGAGGGAGGCGAGCCATGTTTATTTCCTTCTGCTTAGCTATAAGTCAGGGCTGTCTCAAGTCATTTTGCTGCCCCAAGTGGGTAGTATGGGAGAAGAGCCACATGGTAATAGGTATGGTTCCCTCCACCCCTGGCTTACATTGACTTGTGGCTATGCAGTGGCAGATAAGGTAGAAAAGCACCTCCTCCTATGCCATGTTTTCTGGGTTCCAAGGGTCTGGAAAGCAGGTCCATTGCCCGTTACAGCTTAGCCAGCTCTGGGTTGGGAAAACTGTAGATCTGAGGAGCAGAGCCTGAGGACGGCAGGGTTTGGAGTGGAGAGGGACCTCAGCAGGGTATAATGCCATAGAGTCCACTGCCCAAAGCAGTAATTTTCTCCAGAAGAACTAATCTTGGTCATCTAGAGATCAGTTGTAATAGCTGGAGACAATACTTAGGAGAGGGCCAGGTTTGCTGAAGGACTTCAGTGAGATATACTGCCATAGAGATCACCCTCCAAAGCAACCATTTTCTCCATGGGGAGATGTAATTCAGGGAGATGTCCAGGCCTTGCCTTTCCCCCCAACCCCTGTTTAACTGATTAACACTTCAGCTGACTACCTGCTAATGTCTCATGGCCTCTTGATACTCCCAACTTGGGAGCTGTAGTTCTAATTCCATTTGCTATGGTTGCAGTAAGGCCAGCTGAGAACTACAACTCCTGAGGTGCAATGCGTCAAAAGTGGGGGTGTAAGAATGGAGGAGCCAGTGGGATGGGCCAATAGGATGCCAAGGCAGCTTTCCCAGTGGCCAAAGGGAGAGTAGGTGAGTTGCCAGAATGGCTTGGCTTTTATATATTACAAGAAAGAGGACCCGTGAAACTCGCGGGGGGGGGAGCTCCAAACTGAGCAGGCGGAGGAGGAACCAGCAGGAGCAGGTAAGCTCCCCCCCCCATCCTGCCGGTTCCTCCGTCTCCTCCACCCCCCTTGCTCAATCTCCCTCTGCCCACCTCCTCCCCCCCCTGCTCCGAACCAAGGCCCAAGCGGCTTGCAGCCGCTGGGCCTCGTCGGTCCCTCCCCCCAACTCCAAAGCGAGGCTCGCGAGGCTTGTAGCCGCCGGGCCTCGCCGCTCTCCCCCCGGCTCCAAAGCAAGGCCCAGGTGGCTTGTAGCCACCAGGCCTCGCCGCTCTCCCCCCGGCTCCCAACTGAGGCCCGAGCGGCTTGCAGCTGCCGGGCCTCACCGGTCTCTCCCCACTGGCTCCGGCCTTCCCCCCCGCTCCGAACCGAGGCCCGAGCGGCTTACAACCGCTGGGCCTCACCAATGTCTCCCCCCTGCCCGCCCACCAGCCAGCCAAGTCTTGTCCTGCCCTCCCGTCCCCTGTGGCAGTGGCGAGGCAGTTCGCAGAGCGTTCCCTGCGCATGCGCAGGGGACGCTTTGTTACTTTTGGGCGGATTTAAGTATCCCCCCAATATTTTTTCCAACTTTTCAGATTTTTGTGCACACCTGGGGACTGCCCCAAGTGTGCACAAAAATCTCCCTCCCCCCCAGGTGCCCCCGATGTGCGGAAATAAGTATCCGCACGCAAGGGGGCGTCTTCGGTAATAGTATATAGATAGATGTATATGCTTAACTTTCTCATTAAAATCAGTAAAATTTAAATATATGTAATTTGGCTGAGGAGCTGTGGTGGCTCAGTGGTTAAGACGGTGAACTGCAGGCTGGAAGGTCAGTAGTTCAGCAGTTCGAGACCTGAGTGCCACATGATGGAGTGAGCTCCCGTCTCAGGTCCCAGCTCCTGCCAACCTAGCAGTTTGAAAGGAAGAAATTGCAAGTAGATAAATAGGTGGGAAGTGCACCTCGGTGTCTAGTCATGCCGGCCACATGACCACGGATATGTCTTCGGACAGCACTGGGTCTTCGGCTTGGAAACACAGATGAGCACCACTCCCTAGAGTCGGATTTGACTGGCTTTCGAGCAAGGGAAACCTTTACCTTAATTTGGCTGAATCATGTCTCAAATAGATATTCACCTGGATATGTACATGAAGTGTTTTGAACACTGAAAACATTAAAAAAATGCTATTGCTGTTGTTGTTATAATCCATAATAAAGACTTAATGTGTGTGATAAGGAAATATAGGCTTTGAAAGTTTCTCTTTTTTCATGGCTATTCTAATGCTGGAAGTCAATTAAAAAAAACCACCAGTAACTTCAAAGATACACAGTACAATCAAGATTACAAGACTAGACCTGCAAACCTTTTTTGTGGTTTTCATATCCAAATGTATGCATCTCACAAAAGGCAACACAGGGCAGTAACACAGTATGGCTGGTACTGAGGCTCACTGTAGCTCAGGGACAAGTTTACAGCTGAAGCCAGGGACTTGGGGGCAGGTGGACAGAAGCTTTGCTATTAAGTTTAATTGCTAAGCAGACTTGTGAGATACAGTCAAACAGATGACAGGAATACTGTTTTAAAAATCTGCATTTATCTGGTCAGAATACAAATGCCTCCAATTTGTAATGCTCAGCTGCAGAATGAATTGAGTTCTGTTTCCCTAAGAAATGTTGTGCATTCCTAGGTCAGCAGGAAGTCCTGAGATGTGTAATACTCCAAGTTGCTTGAATAGTCACTAGGGCTATTGGGCTCTTCAGAAGCTACATGTTACAGGTGAAAAGTACTGGAAGCGGAGGCTCAGCATAGTGAATCAGCTCAAGGTTTATTGATAGTTTATTGATATTGACAGGAACTCGAAGATAACTTTGGCCAGCCGCAGGTTGACTTATATGCGTGAACACACCACACCCAACCCACACCCAGCACACACCCCAAGCCCAGTGATAGGTTCTATTTACATGCAACAGACCTGGTTGGTCTACTTTTGGATCCGGGCGAACCCATTGGTGCACCCTAGGATCCGAAGTGGCTATTGTTCATATGGGCGAAAGTCTGGGTCTGTTGTAGACCGCATGGCCGGGCCCACATGGCCGCAGCCCTCTTTACTTAATACATTACACCCCTCCCCCCATAATTTGAATGCACCTGCACACAAAGTCCTTCAGATACTCGGGGCACCTCCATTCCCGAGTTGACCTTCATGGTTCGGTGGCCATGGGGTCCGGTTGACAGCTGTCGGGTTCTGGGCTTGCTGGGGCTGTCGGAGGGGCTGGGGTTGTAGCCAATGTCGGTGGCAGAAAAACCGTGGTGGCTACTGAGGTGGGTGACGGTCCGTGCTCCAAGTCCGTTGTGGCTGGCTCACCCCCCAAATTGCCTATTTCAATGTCGGCCTCACTGTCGTCTGATTCCCCACTTTCTGGCACCCCCAGGGGCAGGGACCGGCGGTGGAGTTGATCCACATGTCAGTGCAGTTGTTGGCCATCCTCCATGGTAACCTCATAGGAGAGGGGCCCTGTCACTCGAACTACTCGGGTTGGGACCCAGGGTGGCCCCCGGGGCATGGTTCCGAGCATATACCGGATCCTTGGGAAAGAAACCACGGGGGGGGCTCTTGCTGTTCAGATCCAGGAGCGTGGTCTGGTGCCCAGTCTGGGTGCAACTGGTCGAGGTGGGTAGTCAGTCGGCAGCCCATCAACATTTCCGCCGGACTCCAGTGGCGGTGTGGGAGGTGGTCCTCTGACCGAACAAAAACGTGGTGAACCGGTAGTCCTAGTTGCCTTGCACAATCCTGCGCAGCAACTCTTTGATAGTCCTCACCATCCGCTCCTCTTGCCCATTGGTTGCCAGATGGAAAGGTGTGGAGTGGATGTGCCAAATGCCCTGGTAGCATACGAAGTCTCCAAACTCCACGGACATGAAGGCTGCCCTGTTGTCCGACACCAGGGTGTCCGGAATCCCGTGGGTGCTGAACACCTTCCGAAGGGACTTGATTGCGGCCCGGGATGACATGGATGCTACGGGGATTACCTTGAGCCACTTGGAGAATGAGTCGACTACTAGGAACAGGCCCTGGAACGGGCCCGCAAAGTCCAGGTGCAGGCGGTCCCAGGGTTTGCATGAAGATTCCCAGGGGTGCACAGGGGCTCCCAGGGGATTTTGCTATGTCTCCTGATAGGTCTGGCACCGGTTGACTAAGTCCTCTATCTCCCCATCCAACCCAGGCCACCAGACGTAGCTGTGCGCTAGGGCTTTCATTCGCATGATCCCCGGATAGGTTTCATGCAGCATGGCCAATTTGCAGTTCCGGAGAGGAGCAAGGATGACCACCCTGCTACCCCACAAGAGACACCCCCGGTGGGCCGACAACTTGTCCCAGTGGGAGGAAAAGGCGGCAAATTCTGGGCCCACTTTCCCGGTTGGCCACCCCCTCCCCACCCAGTCCAGCACACGGGAGAGTACGCGATCCTGGCTGGAGAGCTTGGCGACCTTGGTTACCTGGATCGGGCAGTCTGGAAGGTCGTTGAGGAGGAGGATCTGGTACGTGGGAGCTGGGTCCAGAAGAGGGTGTCCGCGTGTCCCATTGCCTTGCCCAGCCAATGCAGGAGATCATACTTGTACCCCGCCAGGAAGATTGACCAGTGCAGCACCCATGGCAACATCATCTGGGGTGTTTGGCGGTCCGGGGCGAGGAGGCCCAAATGGGGCTTATTGTCCATGAGGACGGAGAAGGGGTGGCCATATAGGTAATGATGGAATTTCTTAACCCCGGCAATGATGGCCAACGCCTCCTTATCTATTTGTGCATAGTTGCACTCCGCATGAGACAATGTCCGGGAATAATATGCTACCGGTACCTCGTGGCCATCTGGCAACCGGTGGCCCAACACAGCCCCCACCCTGTAGGGTGATGCATCGCATGCGAGCACTACGGGAAGGGATTTGTTGAAGTGGGCGAGTACTGAGTTGGACACAAGGAGGTCCTTTACAGTTTTGAAGGCGGCGGAGTGCTGCGGGCCCCATGTCCAGGGGGTGGACTTGTCAAGCAAGCGATGGAGGGGCTCAGCCACCGCCACCTTGTGTGGCAAGAACGAATGATAAAAATTGAGTAGGCCTAAGAAAGCCTGCAGTTCAGTCTTAGATTTCAGGGTCGGGGCGTCTACGATCGCTTTTATTTTGTCCCTAGTCGGGTGGATGCTGCTCGTATCGACCTGGAACCCCAGAAAGTCCACACTTGGTACACCAAGGATGTACTTTTCGTGCTTCAGTTTCAACCCATCCTCGCTGAAGCACTGACCATAGACGAGCCGCGAAGAGGTCCTCGGAAGGTGCCACAATTAGAACATTGTCAAAGAAGGGGACGACATCAGGAAGCCATTTAAGGAGAGAATCCATCAATTGTTGAAAAATCCCTGGGGCTACACTGACCCCGAACTGCAGGCGCCACACCTTGAACGCTCCCTTGTGCGTTACAATGGTTTGCGCCTCTGCCATTCCTTTGTCGACCGACAGCTGCTGGTAGGCCTGGGCCAAGTCCAGTTTATTGAACACCCGGGCCCCAGCCAAGGAGGAGAGGACATGGATGACCATGGGAACGGAGTAGGAGTGGTCCTGGAGTGCCTTATTGATCGTGCCTTTGTAGTCTGCACAGATCCAAATATCACCATTGGACTTGACCGGAGTTACTATCAGTGTTTCCCACCACACATGGGGAACCGGCTCTAAGATCCCTTGGCTTACCAGGCAGTAGAGCTCTTCCTCAATTTTTGGCCGAAGAGCAAGCGGGGGGTGACGGCTCTTTAATCTGATGGGTTGTACTGCCGGGTCAAGGTTGAGGGACACGGGTGCCCAGTATAGCGGCCAAGAGAACCATTAAAAACTGTGGGGAATTCCTGCCACACGTCACTGTAATCCCCGTTCCCCAGCTGGTTGATGCCCGTCACTGCTAGGCCCAGTGCATTAAACCAGGAGAGGCCGAGGAGGCTGGTGAGCGGGGCCTTCACAACGATGGGTTCCAGGAGGCCATCAAAAGCCCAATATTTTATGCAGAAGTGGCCCACCCCCTTGATGGCCACCAGGTTCTGCTGGAAATCCCGCAGCCAGATCCCCGTGGACCCTAATTTGGGACCCCCATTCGGGCACAGGCTGCGAAGGGTCTCCTCTGAGATTATGGACAGGGATGAACCTGTGTCTAGCTCCATTACACAGGGTGCACCCTCAATTTCTACAGTCATGTTTAACTTGGGGGTGGACCCCTGGGGGAGGTAGTGTACCTGGTTGTTGTGGATCAATGTGTAGTGGCTGTCGTTGGCCCTGTGATGTGAAGAGGCGGTCTTCCGCGAATGGCAAACTCGGGCGATGTGTCCCTGCTTGTTGCATGCCCAACAGATGGCATCCCGGAATCGACAGTTCTTGCGCTCGTGCATCTCGCCACAGCTGGCACATGGTGCGGGGCCAGACGGTTGCACAGTGTTGCATGCTGTGGGGCAGCCAGTGGCTTGCCGGTGACCCTTGCTGCTGTGGGGGCACGGGTGATGGGTCACCTGGTGCATGCCGTCTTCTTCCTCGGAGATGTCGAATCCAGAGGCGACAGATGCCTGGTGGACGGAGGGCGCCTGGCGGTTTCTTTGCATTTTCTCAAACGCCGTCACCGTCTGCAGAGAGGTGTCAAGCATGAGGTCGGCTTGTGGCTTGAGCTTCCAGCGAAGCTTTGGCTCCCGGACTCCCCATAGGAATTGTGTTAACAGGGAGTCTGTCAAGTCTGTGAACTCACAACCACTGGCTATCCAGCGGAGGTGGGCGAGGAACTCCATGATCAATTCTCCAGATTTTTGCATCCGTAAGATAAAGTCCATGTGGACTGCCCACTTTGATGGCTTCAAGGCATAGAAATTATTGAGAGCGGTGATCAGCTCGTCAAATGTGGCCGTTTCTAGCATCTTAGGCACCACGAGGCTTGTGGCCAGCCGGTTGGTGGTGACACTGCAGTTACTCAGCAGCCATGACTTCTTGATCCCGACATCCATGGTGCCCTGGATGTTGAGGAAGTGCATAAGCTGAGCTACCCAGGGCTCCCAGTACTCGGGATGGTTTGGGTCAAAGTGTCAGTTGCTGTCCCGGAACTGCAGCCATGACTCGTTGCAGTAGCGGGGGTGCTGGAGCCTGATGCAAAGAATTGGAGGCCTCGATGGGAGCGGTGCGAGGCTGGATGCTTTTGGGATCCTCCATGGTTGCCGGTGCGATGCTTGGGAGCGGTGGAGTCAGGCGAGCTCTTGGGATTCCATCCTCGTCGCCACTGAAAAGTACTGGATACGGAGGCTCAGCATAGTGAATCAGCTCAAGGTTTATTGATTACATCAGGAACTCGAAGATAACTTTGGCCGGCCACAGATCAGCTTATATGCATGAACACACCACACCCAACCCACACCCAGCACACACCCCAAGCCCAGTGATAGGTTCTATTTACATGCAACAGACCTGGTTGGTCTACTTTTGGATCCGGGCGAACCCATGGGTGCACCCTAGGATCTGAAGTGGCTATTGTTCGTATGGGCGAAGGTCTGGGTCTGTTTTAGACTGCATGGCTGGGCCCACATGGCCATGGCCATCTTTACTTAATACATTACAACAGATCTCCTTGATCTCCCAGTGGATGCTGTCCTGAGCAATGTTCCCTCTAAGCTGTAGAGTCCTGTGAGCAAAAATTCTACTTTGTGAGCTACCAGCATTAAAGTTGTGAGCAGGTGATTTGGCTACTGCATAAATTAATGTGTTCTGGAGCCGTCCTTCCTGAGCTGAGACAAAAATGTGTGAGCCGGAGGCTAAAAAACTGTGAGCTAGCTCACACTAACTCAGCTTAAAGGGAACACTGGTCCTGAGCATGTAGAGTAGTTTCCCAGGTAACGGAGACATGTGGTTCCCAGAACACCTGATGCCACTGCTGCAGTCTCAAGAATTCATACCCCAGCATCCCTACTACTTGGTATGCTGCTGTTTTAGCATTTCATAAGCCTGTTGGACAGCTAGACTCTCAGGCAGGGATCCCAGTTATTGTGGTTGTAAAGTTCTAGGTTAGAGAAAGTGGGTATCTTGAAAATCTCAGGACCTTGTAGGTAGAAAATAGAGAGTACATGCAATGCTGCAAAAGGCGCTTAGGCACCACTGTGAAGGGGCAATCAAGAAAAGCCATGCCTCAAATTGTACACCAACAAAAAACGCTCCATGAATGGAGTAAACACATGCACAAGATTGGATGGGTAATTTCTACTGATTCCCAGCCATTCTAGCTGCACTCTCTCCTGCTTCACTTGATTATATTGCTAAGGGGAACAATTTGCAGGAACAGTTTTGGCATATTTGTGCAAGGAGCTGTAGTGGGAAAGGAAAGAAGGAAAGGTTCTTTCTATGAAATTGCTCTCCTTGTGGAAGAGTAAGACACAACCCTTAGATTTTAACAGTGCAATCCTAAACAGAGTTATATCCTTCCAAGTCCCTTGAAGTCTATTGGCTTAGGTGGGGTATAACTCAAGTTAATAGATAAATAGGCCCAAATTATACATTGCATCTACCATTGATCACCATGGGAAGAACTTGCAACCACATAAAAATGGACCCAGGAGGCATGATTTGCCCCATCAGGGGACTGAACATGCATTGGATGCGCGCACATTCAGACAATAGGGCCAATAATGTCCCTCTAGAGACATTTTGGGTCAGGATAACATCACGGGGGGAAGCCAAGAGCCCTTCCTCTCTGGTGCTGCTGTCCTGATCTGAATTAGACTTCTTCTGACATTAAGTTCCCACAGGGGCCTTGTAGCTAACATCTTTCTGCAAGTCCTCATGGCAATAATGTGGCAGATGTAACACATAGTTTGGCCTGTAGGAGGGTATAACTTTGTTTAGAACTGCACTGTAAGATTCTTAATATCAAATGTAAGAAACTGATTCAAATCTACCACATTTCAAGTAATCCTTATATTGAATGGGAAACACTGCTTGCTGTTGAGTGAACAACAATTAAGGATCTATCACTTTAGCTTAATACAAATTAGAAAATAAACTTAAAGATGGGGGGGAACTACTTTATTAGTGAGAAATCTAGACACCATAGAGTCCGCATGCTCAGGTAAACCCATTTATTGGTAAGAGATCTAGTAAATGCTTTTGAGGATGCAGATTTCTACTGATTGTTGAATGTTATTTCAACCATTAGGCAAACACCCCATTAAAGGGAAGCAATCCTAGACCTCTCCTGCATCACCAGCATTATCAACACATTAATACATAATTAGTATCCTGAATGAACCATAAAAACGCATTTCTTTTTATCTCTCTGTTTATGCTAGCAACGTAACAAACTGCAAATTAAGCTGAAAAGTTCTAAATCCTTATTTGAGTTTACAGTAGAAGAAGGCAATTTAAAATAGGCATTACTTTCCTTCAAACTCACTTATCAAAGTCAGCTTTAGTAGCTGCAGCAAGCAAAGTGTTTGCATAAAGTGAGAGAACTGAGAATACAAAAATAGAAGCAGAAAGAAAACGTGAAAAGAGAGTTAATGTCAAGGAGAAAAAGTATGAAATAACAAGGGATTCTAGCTAGAACAGAAGCAAGTTACAGAGCTGGACACAGGTAATTTTTCTTAATTCCTGCCTTAACCTTACAGAAATAGGTAGGATGTATGGTCAAAGTGACTGAAAGAGAGCTTGTAGGAGGGGTTTCTTCACTATCACGACACATTCAACACAGGTATTATCTAGGGCTGCCAGCCTCCAGGAGGGGCCTGTAGATCTCCTAGAATTACACCACAGGAGGTGGTGGCGGCTACAAGCATGGACAACTTCAAGACGGAATTAGATAAGCATATGGAGCAGAAGTCCATCAGTGGCTATTAGCCACAAGGTATAGATAGGAACTTTCAGGCTGGGGCAAGTGATGCTCTGTATTCTTGGTCCTTGGGGGGGCAACAGTGGGAGGGCTTCTAGTGTCCTAGCCCCACTGCTGGACCTCCTGATGGCACCTGGTATTTTTGGCCAGTGTGTGACAGAGTGTTGGACTGGATGGGCCATTGGCCTGATTCAGCATTGGCTTCTCTTATGTTCTTATGATTGCCACATGGCAGAGGTCAGTTCCCCTGGAGAAAATGGCTACTTTGGAGGACAGACTGTATAGCATCATATCCCTACTGACTTCCCTCCCGTGCCCAAACTCCACCCTCCCCAAGCTCCACTCCCAGGTATCCAGTAATTTCTAAAGCTAGAGCTGGCTACACTCACAATCTGGGTGACTTCTCTGAACACATTGTTTCCCTGAGCTTGCCTTGCCTTTATTTCATGTTTTTCATACTTGGTTGTCACAGTTCATTTAGTATAAAGAGCCACTGAAGTGTAGATAAAGACTGCTTATCCAGCCAGAGTGAAGGTTTTGTGGCAGGTTAAAAATGACCCCAGGAAACTGTTTTCCTCCACTCTTGATCTGTGTGTCCACTTTGGCACAAATTTCTGACCAAGCTCTGTCTGCCTTGCCTTTTGTCAGGGAGTACCTAGAGTCCAGCAAGCTCTTTCTTCCATTAACTTCCATTCAGTAATTTAGCTGTGCAGTTGCCTTGTCACAATGATCACCAGATCAAGCAAACTGACATTAGTAAAGGTCATAGGGTATCATGGAGGCACAATGGCAATCTGGACATGCCAGACATTTGAAGAGTACAAAATGTTTAAAAGCAATGTATGCACAGGTGCACAGATATATAGGTGCAAAGGCTTGTGCCCTGACCTGGATAGCCCAGGCTAGCCCAGTGTCATGAGTACTGCCAAGGATGAGCTCCCGGCCCCAGCAGACGTCCTGAGTACTGTCGAGGATGAGTTCCCAGTTCTGGCAGAATCTACACCTGGCCCCAGTGAAGCCGCAGAGGCTGCTCTGGCAACAGCTGAGGCAGAACAACGCATGTCAAACAGCCCCCCTGATTCGCCTCCAACCGGTGGCCCGTTTGCGAGATCAGCACCGGCGGGATTTGGCATCCCAATGGCGAGAGGCGCGCCTGCACAGCAGGCAGTCTCTCAGCCCTGAGTTCTAAGAGGAGCCGGGACACGCGTGCCGGCCGGTAATTGACAACAGCCCGGAGGGATATTTAGCTCCTCACTCTCAGTCAATCCCTTGTGCTAGCAACTAGTCAGCTTGACGACGCTCTGCACCCACCTCGCCCGTGTTCCTGATTCCTGTTTCCTGCTTTGAACTCTTGGCTCCTCGACCCCAGCTCTGACGACAACGCTCTTGGTTCATGACCTGGACTCTGGTGTTTTGGCTCCTGACCCCCTGGACTCTGGCTTGATGACTACGCTTGCGGTTTGTGCTTTGGACTTGGTGTTTTGGTTTCTTGACCTCGCAGCTTTTGACCTCCGACTGGAACCGGACTACCCCTCTCTCACCCTGCCTACACTCCAGCCCATGACAGATTGCTAGCACCCCAACACGTTCAATCCACAGGATGGATGGCGAGGC
This sequence comes from Gekko japonicus, assembly GCF_001447785.1. Taxonomy (NCBI): domain Eukaryota; kingdom Metazoa; phylum Chordata; class Lepidosauria; order Squamata; family Gekkonidae; genus Gekko; species Gekko japonicus. Next base: position 347,479 of record NW_015160209.1, read on the forward strand.
AAGCGGAGGCGCTCTGCAGCTAATGGACCTGGTGAATCAGGTGCAGCAGCTCACGCAAATAGTGGCTCACCTGCAACTACAGCAGCAAGCAACCACCACCGCTGTCCCACAGCCAAGATGCCCAGTAAATCCCCCTGAAAAGTTTGGCGGTAATGTGGAGGAGTTTCCTGCATTCCTGGCACAATGTAAACTGTATATTGAACTGCGTTCCCAGGATTTCCCCATTGACAAGACCAAGGTATGCTTCATAGTCAGCCTCTTAAAGGGACAGGCTGCTAAATGGGCTACTCCATTACTTGTGGCTTCTTTGCCACTACTTTCTGATTTCCAGGGGTTTCTCACACACCTGTGGACCGCATATGCAAACCCCCAAGAAACAGCAACAGCCAACCAGAAAATCTGCGCCCTGAAACAAGGCAAGCACTCAGTCACTGTGTATTCCATGGAATCCAAGCTTCTGGCCCAGGACCTAGCCTGGAACGAGGTAGCCTTAATGGACCAGTACTCGGAAGGGCTGGCTGATGACATCCTGGATGAACTTGCTCAAGTGGACCGCCCCAACATGCTACAAAAGTTAATCACCCTATGCCTCCGCATCGATGGTTGCCTGGAAAGCTGACGACAGGCCTGGAGCAACACCTGTGTTCTGCAAGCAACACACCCTGGCCTAACCCAGCAAACCCCGGTGTGGGTGGAGATGACGGTGTCACGGCAGGACCAGGGGGCGTGACGCAAGTAAGCAAAAGTCCAGGAACAGTCCGAGGTCAAGCCGGGCAAATCAGGTAGCAAGGTTCAAGCAGGTTTAAATCACAGTCCAGAAGCAGGGTCAGACATACCAAAGTTTCAAGTCCATAAATCACAACGATATCAGAGGAGTCAGAGATGAACGAAGGTCAACGAAGCCGAGGGTCAAAAGCAGAGGATCAAGCCGAGAAGAGTTCCACAAGGTCTGGAGCAGAGATGCAAGGATTCAGGTCCTGACAACAACAGTTGCCAGCACAAATGACTGCTGGCAACAGACTTGCATATATACAGTGCTAGCTAATCAACTCATTAGCTAGCCAGGAGTGAGGACAGGATCCTGTCAGTAATCAGGGCTAAGAGATCTTCTGGCACGCCTGCGTGCATTCTGCCTTCGCTCTCTCAGCTGTTGTCTTCTTACATTCCTGAGCCTGGTTACAGGTGGGGGCGAGTCTGATGAGCTACTGGGCTGCAGCAGAGACTGATCCCTTGCAGGTGTTCCCTGGGAGGCTCTATCCTCCTCACTACTTAGATAGCTTTCAGCTACAGGATCCAGTCTTTGCCTTTCTGCTGCAGTACTGTCCTCAGGAGCCTGTAAGTCCACAGGCTCCTGGCTGGCAGGTGCCTCCTCAGGGGCATCAGCAAGGGCAGGCATGGCATCAGCAGGGGTAAGCATGACAGACGGCGAGCCCATGCAGCTGGGAGCAGCCTGACCACGCCTAACCCCAGAAGACGAAGCCCGCCACCGAGCACAAAACCTCTGCCCGTACTGTGAAGGGGCGGGGCATTTCTCACTCGGTTATCCTGCCAAGCAGCCCCGGTCTGAGATGCCACCAACGCCACCACTAGTAAAAGACCCGCCCCATGCCTGATCGGACCCACAGGCTTGGGGCATTTAGCTGGGTCCTCTGAACTCATAACTATGGACCAAGGACCATTTCTGATCCCCATTAAGTACAGTTGCCTGATGAACAATGGCTGTTTGTCTATGCCATGCTGGACTCCGGAGTGGCCCACTTTTTTATCGATGCCACCTTTGTTAAAAAACATGAAATCCCCATACAGCACCGGGAGCAACTCTGCTTTGACGCTGCCCGCATGTCGCAATTCCCGTTAATCCTAGGGTTGTCCTGGCTGATGACCCACAATCCCAGGGATTGGATCCGACAAGAACTAGTTTCTGGACCCTTGTCCACACCCAACCCCGGCTACGACCCTGGCTGCCTCTGCTCAGGCCAACCAGTCTCATCTCCCGCCGCCCTACAGGGATCTTGTGGACGTGTTAGAGGAAAAAGGAACTGATCAACTTCCTCCACATCGGCCCTATGACTGCGCCATTGATTTGGTACCCAAGGCACCTCTACCAGTAGGACATCTGTACCCCATGGCAGAGCCTGAACTGGCGGCTCTACGGGATTTTTTTGGGGAAAAAACTGATGGGAGGATTCATCCAGCTCTCCACGTCTCTGCTATCAGCACCAGTCCTCTTCATTAAGAAGAAGAGTGGTGAGCTCTGACTTTGCAACGATTATCGGACAAAATCACTGTACGGGACCGGTACCCCCTGCCTTTGATCCCCGAACTCTTGGACCGCCTTAAGGGGACCCGGATCTACACTAAATTGGAGCTCTGAGGTGCATACAACCTAGTACGTATCCAGCCGGATGATGAATGGAAAACAGCTTTTGGCACTTCCTATGGACAATACGAGTACCTCGTAATGCCATTTGGTTTAACCAATGCACCCGTGATCTTCCAGAGGCTCGTGAATGATGTCTTCCAAGACCTGCTTGACCGCTTTGTCATCATTTACCTAGATGACATCTTGGAGTATTCCAAAAACCCCACCCAACACATCAAGCATGTTCGCCAAGTCCTCCAGCGCCTTCGGGCCCATGGTCTAGACAAAAAGCTGGAGAAATGTGAGTTCCATCTGCACTCCGTTGAGTTCCTTGGCCATATTATATGCCCACAAGGGATACTCATGGACCCAAAGAAGGTGGAAGCCATTCTGACCTGGCAGACCCCTCGCACCCGCAAAGACGTGCAACGGCTCCTTAGATTCACCAATTACTACCGACAGTTCGTCCCTGCCTATACCTCATTAACCACCCGCTTAAAAACCTGCTTTGCATCCAAGCCGTTGCTGCACTACCCATATCTTCACCTCCTTTTTACGGTGGAGGCCAACACCTCCAGTGTCGCTATCGGCACCATCCTTTCTCAACAAGATGACCCCACACAGCCTCTCCAGCCTTGTGCTTACTACTCCTGTCAGCTGACAGCAGCTGAAAGGAACTACACCATCTGGGAGAGGGAACTGCTGGCCATCAAGGCCGCCTTCGAAGTATGGAGACACTACCTCGAAGGGGCCCACCATCCTGTTCAGGTGCTCACGGACCATCGAAACCTAGAACACCTCCAGACCACCCGTCGTCTCAACCAACGACAGATCTGGTGGTCCCTGTTCTTTTCCCGGTTCGACTTCCTGATTTCTTAAATCCCGCAGACACAGAACCAAAAGGCTGACGCCCTTTCCCACAAGCCAGAATATGCTCCTGCCCTGATTGAAGAAAGCCCTGCTACAACCATCTTGCCCCCTGCAGTGTTTGCAGCCACCTCCAGCCACTGTACATTGACTGACAACATCTGTACCGAACAGACCAAGGACTCTTGGGCCCAACAACACCTGCAAAACCTACAGGAAGGTCCAACAGGAGAATTCACCACCTGAGACGGTCTCCTGTTACACTGAGACCGCCTTTATGTGCTATCCGGCCTCCCCGAACAGAGGTTTTACACCTGACTCATGACTCTCTTCCTGCTGGGCATTTCGGTTTACATAAAACAACCCACCTCCTGATGCGGGAATTCTGATGAACCTGAGTACACGCTGATGTGGCCCAGTATATCAGCTCTTGTGACATCTGTCGGCAAGCCAAGGACCTTCCTGCCAAGCCCTCGGGATTACTACACCCCTTGCCTACATCTTCTGGGCCCTGGGACACTATTTCAATGGATTTCATCATGGACCTCCTGCGATCCCAAGGTCACACCTACATCTTTGTAATAGTGGATCTCTTCACGAAAATGACCCATTTCATCCCCTGTGCCAAGATTCCCATGGCCCAAGATACCGCACTGCTCTACATCCAACATGTCTTCCGGTTACACGGCCTCCCAACCCACATAATCTCGAACCTAGGTTCACAGTTTTTTTCACGGTTCTGGGAAGCCGTGCAATTCCAGACTCGGCACCCAAGTTCTCCGCCTACCATCCACAAATGGATGGTCAGACAGAACGTACAAATGCCACCCTTGAACAGTACCTGCACTTTTACTCTTGTTACCAACAAGACAATTGGCCCGCACTACTACCCCTGGCCGAGTTTGCGTACAACAACTCGGTACACTCATCTATGCAGATGACCCCCTTCTCTGCCACCTATGGACACAACCCCCATTCCTTCCCCACCGTCCAGCCGCCCACCAACGCCGTAGCAGCAGACACCCACCTCCAGGAACTACCGTGTTTTCCCGAAAATAAGACACTGTCTTATATTTATTTTTTCTCAAGAAGACACACTAGGGCTTATTTTCAGGGGATGTCTTATTTTTATTAATTATAATAAAATAATCTACATTTATTCAAATACAGTTAAGTCATCTTCTTCTGGAACATTGTCATAACTCTCCAGACACAAAGACGGTGTAACGTGTTTATGCACCTTAACATTTTTATTGGACGTATTTTTGATTGTTGTGTATTGTTGTATAGAAAATCAATAAATAAATTAAAAAAATAAAATAACTCTCCAGACCCGGAATTCCATCCTGAATTTCTTGCGACTCCATTTCCTTTAGAACCATTGGCCCCAATCTTTTACAAGGAAGTTCTTCATGTCTTTAGCATGGTGAGTGTTGGCTGAATCCCAGACTAGCAGACCTCTTTGGCCACCTCGCAAAACAAGTGGCAGCATTAAATCAAGCCACTTCCTTATAACTGCTTGTGTGCAACAGGCTTTTTCTGATTCAAGAACATAAATGCCGGAGACACGTTCAATCTCCTCTTTCTTGCCCTTAGTGATGATAAGAGGTGTAGCTTTCTTTCCATTCAGACAAATGGCCAAAATACAGGTAATACGTGAACTTTCGTGACCAGTGGAGGGAACGTAGATTGAGGAGGCACCCCTCTGTTCAGCAATCCATTCACAGATTATGTTTTCCAGCTCAGGAAATAAAGGTTGGCGACCTGAACCACACTTGCGCATCTTAGCATTTCCATTGTCCACATGTAGACTAAGGTTATCGTATTCTGCCCACCATTTTCGGACCATTCGGATATCCAACTTCTCTTTGCAGAAAGCCATAAGATTCTTGCCCTGGGAGTCCTCGACAATTCCTTTCTTGTACTCAACAGAATACCTCTTTCTTTTTGCACTCATCTTGTCTGGGGGTACAGATACTCAGGAAAAGCAGAGATAGGCCAGCCAAGCTGATGCGTAAGGGCTGGATTATTTATTTGGGATCCAGCGAGCACTGGGTCCAATCTGCACAGTGGAGCTGGGATGATCTCTCTGGGCTCAGTAGCAGACTGATTGCTGAAGCTTTTCCCCTATCCCCTGGTGTTGGGGGGGGGTGAGAGAGGCCCACAGACTGTTGCTGGACTGGTGCTGGAGAGCAGCAGCTTTATTGGAGTTTCTGTGGGGTGAGAGAGGCCTACAGACTGGTGCTGGGTAAAATAGCACCAGTCCAGGGGCGGCTGGGTCCACAAAGGGGGGAGACAAGGGGCCTCAGATGGGCAGGGGATGGGTTTATAATCACCCCTGACGTCCCTCTGCACACACGCTGCCACAGCTTCCCTGCCCTTTCTCTCTCTCTCTCAGACACAGCCAGGTGGGGGAAAGGGGGAGGGGCGTGCAAGGGGAGTGTTTCCATGGAGACTTCTCCCAGTCTAGCCTAGCCTTTCCCCCCTTCCTCTTCCAGCCTCCCATCAGATCAGCTGACACATCATTAGCTTAGGACCTAATTACGTTTTGCTTATTGGAGCAACAAATGAGCGTGAGGGCCAGCTGCAGGAGACGAAGGTTGGGGGGATTCCCCCAGTGGTTTGCCCGGCGAGCCCAGAGTCCCGAGTGGCTCGGCGTTAACTTGCAGGGATCCAGGCTGCATGCGCGACCGCTGCCGTAGCAACGCCGCTCCCCCGCCCACCTCTGCCTGCTGGGCGACTTTTGTTGACTTGCCGAGGACCAGATGATGCCTCTCACAAGGAGCCCACCACCAATGTTCCCTCTAAGCTGTGGAGTTTTGTAAGCAAAACTACTTTGTGAGCTACTGCCATTAAAGCTTCAGCGTGGCCCGCAGGACAGGAATTAGGAGGGCGACGAGGCGCAGCTCCGCCAAAAGCAAGAGGCGCGGGCAGCCGGGGCACCCTCTTATCACGGCAGCTTGCAGCAGTGGGTCGGCCTTGTCCTTCCCTGGAAAGCGGCGGCTCCAAGCACCTGGGGAATCTGGCGGGGGCCAGAGACTGCCTCGCCTGCTGCCAAGGAGGGCCAGCAGGGTGCTGAGAAAGAAGGAGCTGGCGGTGCAGCACAAGTAGAAGAGGAGACGGAGCAGGAGCAACGCCAAGCAATGCTGTCCTCCGGGTGCCTCTTCTACCGCGATGTAGTGATGGGCGAGGTTCTTGGGGCTAGGCATTTTTTCCTTGTATCCCATAATTTAAATGCCTTCTGTAGAAATATATTTTTATTTATGCCCTTCAGTCTATTAGTGGGAGTCTCCCAAAATACTGACTGAAAAGGGATGTTATTAAGATAAGCATTCTCAATCGTTTTCCAATCTGTACAAAAGGATCGGTTTTAATGCTTGATAAGACCTAAAATTGTTGTTGCCTCGTGATAGACCTTAAGGTTCAGGAGGGCAAGGCCTCCATACCTGAGTGGTCTAATCAGAGTTTTGTAGCTCACATGCAAAGGAACTTTGTTCCAAATAAAGTTCATGAATGAATTTTGCCACAGTTTGAAAAGGGAGTGAGGAAGTGAAATAGGGATTGTGCAAAAAAGAAATAAGAATTTCAGAAAGATTAATGTCTTGATAATCTGTATTTTTTCCATCCAGGATGATATCGAGGTGTTCCTACATGAAGGTAGGTCATTAATTGTTTTGGTGAGTGGCACGAAATTGTGTTTGATAATGTCTGTAAGTTGAAGTGGGATGTCTATGCCCAAAGACCACCAAGTTTTGGTTACCCATCTGAATTTATATTGAAAAATATAAATATAAAAGAAATACCCCTCTGTATTTTAAAAAAAATTAAAATTATTTTAAAAAGGAACACAGAATGCTCCAGCCACATAGACAAGAGCCAGAGGGGGGGGGGGTTAGTCACAGCTGTTTTCTGCTTTGCCCATCTAATCAGATCCAATTTTATCTGCCTCCACAATATTTCATAATTACATTGATACATTTTATTTAGATTTTTTGGATAGATATTCCAGGATATCTAAAACCTTTGTGTACTAATGGCATATTTAAAGTATGAGAGGCTTTCAATTGAATTGTAGGGGGAATATTACATGATAGCATATTAGATTTTGTAGTTTACCCTAAGGGAAATTTGATGGTATTTTATAAATGCTTCCTTTAAAGGTTGTATCGCTTCTGTCAAATTTGAGAGAGATAACAACATATCATCTGCATACATTATTAACAAATGTTATTTCCCCCCACATTTAACTCCTCTGATATCTTCATTAGCTCTTAATTTATTAGCTAGTTGCTCCAAAGCGAAGACAAAAAAAATATGGGGAAAGTGGGCATCCTTAGTACCACAATTTATTGAGCTGAAAAAACAATTATTTATTGTTATACCAGCAGTATATGACAAATAGATAGCCAAAATGGCATTATTAAATTTATTCCCAAATTCACAAAAATTTAATACCTTTTTAAAGTAATCCCAATTGACTAAATCAAGGCCTAACTAGAGATCTAGAGCTATTAATATTAATTCTATTTTCTTTTTTTAGAATGAAACAAAAGACACACAAGTTTCCTAATTGCATCCACAATGAAACATTTCAGAATAAAACTATATTGATCTTAGTTTACTAATGTTGGAATACAAACTCTCAATCTAGATGCTAAAATTTTAGTGAGAATTTTATATAAATAAGATTTCCTGGATGTTGGATATTTATTTGATTTTGGTATTAAAACAAATTTAGCTTCCAACCAAAAGGGAGGCAATGGAGAACCTTCCACAATCTCATTAAATAGAGAAAAAAAGATGTGGAGCCAAAATATCTTTATAATGCTTATAGAATTCTTTTGTGAACCCATCTAATCCAGGTACAGAGCCTGTTTGTAATTAATTAATTAATTGCCACATTAATATATTCTAAAGTTATACTCCTGTTTAACAAGTCCCCAATCATTGGTTCCAGTCAGGGTATATTTGCTGAAAAACAATAATAATTAATCGCTGAAGGTTGGACCAGTTTGGTGTAGTGGTTAAGTGTGCGGACTCTAATCTGGGAGAACCGGGTTTGATTCCCCACTCCTCCACTTGCACCTGCTGATGTGACCTTGGGTCAGTCACAAGCTCTGGCACAGCTGTCCTTGAAAAAGAGCAGTTTGTGTCAGAGTTCTCTCAGCCCCACCCACCTCACAGGGTGTCTGTTGTGGGGAGGGGAAGGGACTATAAAGATTATTATAAAACTCCACAAAGGAGTCCAAAATATCTTTTGGTTTATTAACCATTTTCCCCTTGGAATTTTTAATTGCCACAATCAATTTCCTTTGCTGAGCTATCTTGATTTTATTTGCTAATAACTTAGAACACTTCTCTTTAAATTCATAATATCTTTGCTTAGTATACCATAATTTCAATGTTGTTCTATTAATATCTAATAAATTTAACTCCTTTATTTTTTGTTCTAACCTTGTTTTATCTAAAGGAGATCCTGATCTTTTATATATTTCTGTTAACATACCAATTTCAGCTTCCATATTGTTAATTTGTTTCCTTCTTTGTTTTTTTAATATCAATACATTCTAATTTGTTACCTTCTCAGTGGGAGATATAATGCAGACTCCCTTGTGGCATGAATTTACTGAGGGAAACCTGCTTTTGCGTGAAAATAGGATAAGCAATCCCATAGGAATATGAAATATTCTCAGACCACCAGAGCAAACATTTTAAAACACCAATTGTTGAAATACAGTGTCAGGAATACCAATCCATCTGGAAAACAGGAATGCTTAGGAGTTAATCACATGGACTTAAACAGAGACTTTTAACATTCATGTCAGTTCAAGACATTAGCAATCCCCGTGTGCACAGCATAAGCATATACTGTAATCCACCTCAAGCAATGTTTTGAGTTCTACCATCCCATTTAATCTTATGCATAAATCCAAGAAAAGACCCCATCCCATCCCATCACTGATAGCTGTACCATTTTCAGTGATTGGTAAATGTTGAGAATAAAGACAAAATGCATTTTCTAACCTGTCTTTCCTTGCCTCTCTGGTATCCACCCAAAATAATTTATCATTTTAAAGCCAGAAAGTAAGCTTCTTTATCTAGCTTTCAATTTTCATTTTATAGGATTCTCCATCTCAAAAGTTCAAAAGAATTTTACATACTATATAATTTAAGTCTATACAGTTTGCCAAAAATCTGTTCATGTGTGAAAACAAGCTCAGTCATTGCTATGTGAGGAGCCTTACCTTCTTAAAACACCTATAATTTCCACTTTAATTTCTGATATGGAAGACTATGGCTAGATCTAACTCTAATAATTACTTTCAATTTCCTGCTTGTTTTGACTTGTCCAAAAATATTAAAATACGGAATGTAGGACAGGTTTGGGGTAAATGGAAGACACAACTTTTTTTTGTTTTCTCATTCTGTCCTCCCATATTAACCTGCTATTAATAAACCATAGTAGTTAATGCTTCCTGTGGATTTATTGATTTATTTATAGTAACCATTTGGTTGTGATTTGAACCTGATGACTACAACTTCCAACCCATTTTGCTTCATTCCAAACAATAATGCCACTCTCTTTTGCAGCCAGTCACTTCATGGTATCAAACAATCTCTGAAATATATACATAACAAGTGGAGACCCACAAGAAACTTGCAGGATGGTTATCTCATTCATCACACCTTTGCTTCCTCTCCTCACCCCTACCTCTCTCACACTATTTCTCCCCTCTGTCCCCCTTTTCTTACTCTCTATTTCTCCTCCATGCATGTGACTTCCTCTCTCTTTCTGACCTGTCATATTTCTCTTTGTTTTTCTGCCTCTTCACTTCATCACTCTTTCTCTCTCTCTCTTTCTGCCCCCACCCCCTCATTCTTTTTTTCTGCCCCCATCATTCTCCCAGCCTCGTGCCTGCTTCCTCCCCCACTCCACAGAGCAGCAGCAGCGGTGGTGGCAGCACTCCTAGCCACCCACCTGCTTCCTCTCCCCCCACAGCAGCAGTGGCAGTGATCTGGGAATCACAACAGATCTCCCAGCTACAGAGGTCAATTCATCTTAGGGATGCCAGCTCCAGGTTGGGAAATTCCTGGAGATTTGGGGGTGGAGCCTTGGAACAGTGAGGCTTGGGGTGGCAAGCAGCCTCAGCAGAGTGCCATAGACACAACCCTCCAAAACAGCCATTTTATCCAGGGGAACTGATCTCTGTCGCCTGGACAACAGTTGTAATTCTGGGTAATCACCAGTCCTCACCTGGAGGCTGGCAATGGTGGTTCTCGTGGAGGAAATGGCTGGAGGGTTGAGTCTATGACATTACACCAATCCAAAGTTCCTCCCCTCCTCAAATCCCACCCTCTCCAGGCTCCACCCCTCAAATGTCCAGGAATTTCCCAACCTGGAGTTGGCAACTCTATTTCATTCC
>NW_015160209.1:358213-358751 GCF_001447785.1 Gekko japonicus
TACCTAGGAAAATTACAGTCTTTCTCCACAGTGGGGACCAAAGCAGCTTTCATTATTCCCTCCTTCTTTTTATCTGCACAACAACCCTGTGAGGTTGGTTAGGCTAAAATATGTGACTGGTCCAAAATCACGCAGTCAGTTTCCACTGCAAGATGGGGATCTGGGTCTTGTAGACCCTACTTTGAAGCTCTAACTGCTGCACCTCACTGGCTTTCATAGCATGGTTGCTGATGAACGGTAGCAAGCAGCCAGGGCTAGGTGAGTCATGCAAATCAGGGGGGACCTGGCAACCCTAGACTACTGCCAGGCCTAGAGTTGCCAACCTCCAAATGGGACCTGGAGACCCCCCAGAATTACAACTGGACTCTAGACAGCAGAGGTCTGTCTCCCTGCAGAAAATGGCTGCTTTGGAGGGTGGACTCTGTGGCATTATACCCAACTGAGACCTCTCCCTTCCCAAACCCAGCCCTCCTTAGAGTCCACCACAAAATCTCTAGAAATCCCCCAGCCTGGCACTGGAAACTCTTGTGAGGCCTGG
>NW_015160209.1:359689-359904 GCF_001447785.1 Gekko japonicus
CACCCCCTACCTCTCTCATACTATTTCTCCCCTCTGCCCCCCTTTTCTTGCTCTCTATTTCTCCTCCATGCATGTGACTTCCTCTTTCTGACCTGTCATATTTCTCATTGTTTTTCTGCCTCCCCACTTCATCACTCTTTCTCTCTCTTTTTCTGCTCCACCCCTCAAATATCCAGGAATTTCCCAACCTGGAGTTGGCAACCCTATTTATTTAT
>NW_015160209.1:359948-374561 GCF_001447785.1 Gekko japonicus
TTCATCTCTACCCCCAGCCTCTACCTAGGAAAATTACAGTCTTTCTCCACAGTGGGGACCAAAGCAGCTTTCATTATTCCCTCCTCCTTTTTATCTGCACAACAACCCTGTGAGGTTGGTTAGGCTGAAATATGTGACTGGTCCAAAATCACGCAGCCAGCTTCCACTGCAAAATGGGGATCTGAACCTGGGTCTTGCAGACCCTACTTTCAAGCTCTAACTGCTGCACCTCACTGGCTTTCATAGGGTGGCTGCTGATGAATGGTAGCAAGCAGCCGAGGCTAGGTGAGTCATGCAAATCAGGGGGGACCTGGCAACCCTAGACAACTGCCAGGCCTAGAGTTGCCAACCTCCAAATGGGACTTGGGGACCCCCCAGAATTACAACTGGATTCTAGATAGCAGAGGTCTGTCTCCCTGCAGAAAATGGCTGCTTTTGAGGGTGGACTCTGTGGCATTATACCCAGCTGAGGCCCCACGGCTCCCTTCCTTCCTCCCTCCTTGAAAGGCCAAAAGAGGCCTGGAAAGGGCCCTTCCCCCACCCTTTGACTCACAGAGCCAGTTAGAAGCCTCCCCCCCCCTCAAACGTTCTAATCTCTCTCTCACCGTTGATGCCTGGAGTTAGATCCCTGCAGAGGCCATTTCAAAAGGTATTGGGGGGAATTCAGCCGTCCCTGGAGGGATTTTTTTACTTCTTGGATTTTTCTGCAGACACAGGAAGTATACTGACTATGTAGGAAAAGCTGTTGGGGCAGAGTGAGCTTCCTGTTAGTGGAAATAAGTATCCGCACAACACGCCCTCTGTTGGAATTAGATATATAGATATTGGCATAAAGCCATTGGGATTTTATTGGCTGGGATCCAAAGAACTGGAGAAAAGGTTCCATGCACCTTGGAAGACTGGAGTGAGTGCTTCTCAAACAGCAACCTTTGGTGTCGCATGGTAAACTGCTTTTGAAACTGGACTTTTAAAAGCAGTTTGTGATACAGTTATTCAAAGAGAATATTAAAAAACAAGTAGCCAACTGGTGTCATGTCATTGGCTGCCAACTGATGAGAAAGGGAGGAAATGGAGATGAGGGGCAGGGTGGAAAGAGAAAAATGTGGGGGGCAACTTGCCAACACAGTGACACCTTTTCCAGTTTTGCACTGGAAGTTATGCAACTACTCTTCCCCCCCTCTGCCCTGCTGAGTGGTAGTGGGGGCAGCAGGTCCAGGGCAAGAGGACCTGGTAAGCCTACTTTTGGATCCTAGGTAATTCTTCTTTCATCCTAGAGGGGTATGCATGGGGGTGTCATTTCCCTGCACACAACCTGCAACCTGCAAGCAGTTTTGGTTTATGGGCAAGGAAATTTATATTGGAAAGGGTGAAGCTCCAGCCCCTTTTTCTTAAGTATATGCTTTAACTAAACAGTTAAAGAGGACAAAAAGTCCTCTCCCTCTGTAGGGGGAAGGACTTGTTTGCTTAAAGTGGTGCTGGGTTGCCAGCAATGCTCTAAACTGTGGAATCTTGTGAGCAAAAATTCTACTTTGTAAGCTACTGGCATTAAAGTTGTGAGTGAGCTAATTGGCTACTGCATACATTAGTTTGCTCTGGGGCTATCTTTCCTGAGCTAAGACAAAAATGTGTGAGCCGGAGGCTAAAAAAACTGTGAGTTAGCTTACACTAACTCAGCTTAGAGGGAATACTGGTTGCCAATTCTGGGTTAACATAAGAACATAAGAGACGCCAATGTTGGATCAGGCCAAAGGCCCATCCAGTCCAACACTCTGTGTCACACAGTGGCCAGAAATACCAGTGCCATCAGGAGGTCCAGCAGTGGGCCCAGGACATTAGAAGCCCTCCCACTGTTGACCCCCGCAAGCACCAAGAAGACAGAGCATCACTTGCCCCAGAGCCCCTATCTATACCTTGTGGCTAATATCCACTGATGGACCTCTGCTCCATATGCTTATCTAATTCCCTTTTGAAGCCGTCCATGCTTGTGGCCGCCACCACTTCCTGTGGCAGTGAATTCTATGTGTTAATCACTCTTTGGGTGAAGAAGTACTTCCTTTTATCCGTTCTAACCCGATTGCTCTGCAGTTTCATGGAGTGCCCACGAGTTCTTGTATTGTAAGAAAGGGAGAAAAGTACCTCTTTCTTTACCTGCTCTTTCCCATGCATAATCTTATAAACCTCGATCATGTCACCCCTCAGTCGTCTTTTCTCCAAGCTAAAGAGCCCTAAGCGCTTTAACCTTTCCTCATAGGGAAAGTGTTCCAACCCTTTTATCATTCGAGTTGCCCTTTTCTGCACTTTTTCCAAAGCTATAATATCCTTTTTAAGGTGTGGTGACCAGAACTGCACACAGTATTCCAAATGAGGTCGCACCATTGATTTATATAGCGGCATTATGATATTGGCTGATCTGTTTACAATACCCTTCCTAATAATCCCCAGCATAGCATTGGCCTTCTTTATTGCAGTCACACACTGTCTCGACATTTTCAGTGAGTTATCCACTACAACTCCAAGATCTCTCTCTTGATCAGTCTCTGCCAGTTCAGACCCCATCAATGTGTATTTATATTTAGGATTTTTGGCTCCAATGTGCATCACCTTGCACTTGGCCACATTGAACCCCATTTGCCATGTTGACGCCCACTCGCCCATCCTTGACAGATCCCCTTGGAGTGCCTCACAATCCTCACTGGTTTTCACCACCCCGAACAACTTTGTATCATCCGCAAATTTAGCCACTTCACTGCTTACTCCCATCTCCAAATCATTAATGAACAAGTTAAAAAGCAGTGGACCAAGTACTGATCCCTGCGGTACCCCACTGCTTACCACCCTCCACTGAGAAAATTGCCCACCTACACTCACTCTCTGTTTTCTATGAACTAGCCAGTTTTTGATCCATAAAAGGACTTGTCCTTCTATCCCATGATTTTTGAGCTTACTTAGGAGCCTTTGATGAGGAACTTTATCAAAAGCTTTCTGGAAGTCAAGGTAAATAATATCTATTGGATCCCCCTTGTCCACATGTTTGTTCACCCCCTCAAAGAACACTAACAGGTTAGTGAGACAAGATCTTCCCTTACAGAAACCGTGCTGAGTCTGCCTCAATAGGTTTTGTTCATCTATGTGCCTACTAATTCTTTCCTTAATAATGGTTTCCACCAATTTACCCGGTATCGACGTCAGACTGACTGGCCTGTAATTTCCCGGATCTCCTCTGGAACCCTTTTTAAAGATGGGAGTGACATTAGCTACCTTCCAATCCTCAGGAATGGAGGCAGATTTTAAGGAAAGATTACATATCTTTGTCAGGAGATCTACAAGTTCACATTTGAGTTCTTTCAGAACTCTCGGATGTATGCCATCTGGGCCTGGTGATTTTTCAGTTTTTAAGTTGTCTATCAGTTTTAGGACCTCCTCTCTCATCACCTCAATCTGACTCAGGTCTTCCAACACCCCTCCTGAAATCAGTGGTTCTGGAGTGGGCAAGCACTTCTCATCTTCCACAGTGAAGACGGAGGCAAAAAATGCATTTAGCTTCTCAGCAATTTCCCTATCATCCTTCAATACTCCTTTTACCCCTTGGTCGTCCAAGGGCCCCACTGCCTCCCTGGCTGGTTTCCTGTTTCTAATGTATTTGAAGAAAGTTTTATTGTTGGTTTTTACGTTTTTTGCTATATGCTCCTCATATTCCCTTTTTGCCTGCCTGACCTCAGACTTGCATTTTATTTGCCATAGCCTGTGTTCCGTTTTATCAGCCTCACTGTGACTAGCTTTCCACTGCTTAAAGGAATTCTTTTTACTTTTTACAGCTTACATTACTCTGTTTGTTAACCATGCAGGCTTTTTACTATACCTGTTTGTGCCTTTCCTAACCTGCGGAATATATATTTTTTGAGCTTCTAGGATCGTAGTTTTAAATAGTTTCCAAGCTTCCCCAATTGTTTTGACCCTTTCTACTTTTCCTTTCAGTTTCCTCCCCACGTGTCCCCTCATATCAGAGAAATTACCCCTTTTAAAGTTAAAAGTGGTTGTGTGAGTCTTTTTGGCCAATTCTCTATTTGTACAAATGTTGAACTCAACCACATTATGATCACTGTTCCCAAGCGGTTGCCAACCTCCAAGCGGTTGGGACATTCTTGAATATTTGGTGGTGGAGCCTGGAGGAGGTGGGGCTTGGGGAGGGGAGGGGAGGAACCTCAGCAGGGTGTAATGTCATAGAGTCCAGACTCCAAACAAGATGTTTTCTTCAAGAGAATTGGTCTCTGTGCTTTGAATCAGTTGTAATTCCAAGGGATCTCCAGGTCCCACCTCGATGTTGGCAACCCTGAGTGCTGAATTATATAAAGACAGATCCTGTCTGCCATTATCTGGACTGTGTAGCGATTATACTTAGGAGCAGTGTTCCCTCTAAGCTGAGTTAGTGTGAGCTGGCTCACAGTTTTTTAGCCTCCAGCTCACACATTTTTGTCTTAGCTCAGGAAGGATGGCTCCAGAGCAGACTAATGCATGCAGCAGCCAAATCGCTTGCTCACAACTTTAATGCTAGTAGCAGTAGAATTTTTGCTCACAAGACTCTACAGCTTAGAGGGAACATTGCTTAGGAGAGAGGCAGGAGGGGGGAGGTGCAGCTTGGAGCAACCTGCAGAAATGGGGGGAGGAGGGAACATAGAAGTTCCAGCAGTTCCCAGAGGTGCATGGGGTCAGGTTGACAGCAATTTTACACTTTGATTTTTGTCCCACTGGCTTCCAGAGCAGCAGCAGGCAACAGGCGCTGGGAGCAGGAAATCTCCTGCCCCCAGTAAATAACTGGAACCCTATGGTAGCTTGAGTTGCCTCATTTGGCATAACGGACCAGCTTCCATTGTCCTCCAACACACAATTCCACCCCCAACTCTCATCTCCTATCTAACAGGAACAATGTTGAGTGTTCCTTGATTGTGAAGAGAGTGTTGGCTTTTGGCCAATAGCAGGCCTGTCTTCCAAAAATCTGATAAAGCTCCTTTAATACTTTATTTTCAGTACCATTGTGATCATCTTTTCAGGGTGTTTTAGTTGAAAACATCACATGCTGCCAAATAATCTTATACAATTAAAAGAATTTATGAGGTGCAAAGAAAACCGGCCTTGTTAATTTCCACTTTGCTGTTCTTGAAAGAAAATTGTCAAAATGGTGTGCCTGTGTTATATTATTAAAAGTTAAAGAAGTTTTCTTTATTTTCTAAAAGAGATCTGGTGCATATGCTGGGGTAAATATTTAACAATGGGTTTATTATTACTGGTATTATTTTTTCAATTTGTTAATTGCCCTATTCCAGTTTATGCCAGGCTCTGGGCGATGTACAAGGGGGCATGACGAATAGATAGCTCACACCTCAATATTCACCTCTGTATTATTGATTCTAATAACACAATTCACCTGATTTTCCCCTCTCCGAAAAGTTAAAAATCACATGAAGCAGGTTTTTTTAAAACTGTAGGTTTTTATACTCCACTTCTCTCTAATTTAAAGGAATCTCAAAGCGGATTACAATCACATTCCCTTCCTCTCCCTAAAACAGGCACCTTGTGAGGTAGGTGAGCTGAGAGCTGAAAAACCATGATTGGCCCAAGGTACAGTAGGCTTCATGCAGAGGAGTGGGGTATCAAACCCGGTTCTCCAGATTAGAATATACCGCTCTTAACCACTACGGCCAGGTTTCCATATAATCAGGCACTCAATGGTCCAGTTCACATCAGAAGCCATCTGTTTGGTGGAAATATGACCCTACCACAGTGGGGTACAGCCATGATGAATGTATGACTCAGGAGTGTTAATAGGGTTGTCAGCCTCCAAGTGGAGCCTGGAGTACTCCCAGAATTTAATATGATCTCCAGATGACAGAGATTGGTTCGCCTGGAGAAAATGGCTGCTTTGGAGCATGGACTCTATGGAATTATATGCTGCTGAGGTCCCTCCCCTGCCCTACCCAAGCTCCTCTCCCCAAATATCCAGGAATTTCCCACCCCAGAGTTGGCAATCCTAAATGTTAAGGAACTGTTGGCACCAATATTGCTAAATGTTGTTGCGTACACTTACGTTGCATTCCTTATCTCCCATATATATAAAAGCCGAATAGTGGTGGCACTTCTCTAGAACATTCCACACGCTCCGGAATTCGTTGGCGCCCTGGTGTGTCACTCAGAATCTGTCCCTATCCACTGGCTGCATTGCTTGAGTCTCGCCTCCAACATTCTAAACAGTTTGCTGTTCCTCTCCCCCCCCATAGCCAGTCAGGACACAGAGGTTATTTGTATATGAAGCCTCATTGGTCTTTGCCTCGGAACACAGAGGTCATTTGCATATGCAACTTGATTGACTTTTGCCTCTAACATTCTAAACAGTTTGCTCTTCTGAGGTAAAATGTGTCCAATCTCCAGGTGAGGGCTGGAGATCACTCAGAATTACAACTGCTTTCCAGATGGCAGAGATCAGTTCCCCTGGAGAAAATGGTGGGCTCTGTATCCTTATATGCTGCTGAGGTGGCCCCCATATGACAGCCAATGTGACGTAGCAGTCAGGGCTTCAGAGCACGGGAGAGGCTGCAGGTGTGTGGGGGGTGGAAAGCTGAAGAGTGAGGGGGAAATAAAGGTAGGTTGATGATTGGCTGGGAAGCATATAGGGTTGCCAACTCCAGGTGGGAAATTCCTGGAGAGGTGAGGGATGGAGCCTGGAGAGGGTGAGGTTTCAGGAGGCGTGGGACCTCGGACAGGTACAAAGCCATAGACTCCACCCTCCAAACCAACTCTTCCCTTCTGGGGAACCATCGCTGCCAATCTCCAGGTGAGGGCTGGAGATGACTCAAAATTACAACTGTTCTTTAGGTAGCAGAGATCAGTTCCTCTGGAGAAAATGGTAGACTCCATGTCATTATACCCTGCTGAGGTCGCCACAGCAAATTGACACTGAGTGTCCAAGGCCGGGGCACCCGCCCAGAGCCTCTTTCTAGAGACCGTTGTCTTTTTATTTCCACAATGGGCCTTCTTCCTAGTCTCTAATAAAAACAGAAGAATTCCATGTAATCTTTTGAAATTAAAGATTCTTGGACCCTTCTGGGCTGTAACTGCTATGACCCTAAAGGTGGCTGAGCTCCAGTTCTCAAGCAACTTAACATTAGAACACGCTTTCAGTGATAATTTCCATTGTTAGGGATGCAAGGTTGTATCACTTGCAAGATGTGGTCATTGGAGGATTTCAACAGGTTACTTGAGTGCAGGAATACAGTTTAAATTATTTTAGTTATTCCTCCCATTGTCTGTTATGCACCAGTAGTAATCTGCCATTCCTTTCCATTCTACTACTTTATATCCCATTTGGCAAGCAACTTTTCTTATATTCTCTGATTTGAGATTAAATAAAGATAAATGCCTGGTTTTGTTGTTGTTTGGTCGCACAGTCGAGTCCGACTCTTCGCGACCCCATGGACCAGCTCCCGCCAGGCCCTCCTGTCTTCTGCCGTCCTCTGAAGTTTGCTCAATTTCATGTTTGTTGCATCGATGACACTGTCTAACCATCTCATCCTTTGCCGTCCCCGTCTTCTTTGACCTTCAATCTTTCCCAGCATCAGGGTCTTCTCCACTGAGTGCTCCCTTCTCATTTGGTGGCCAAAGAATTTGAGCTTCAGCTTCAGTATCTGGCCTTCCAGGGAACAGTCAGGGTTGATTTCTTTTAGGATTGACTGATTTGATCTTCTTGCAGTCCAAGGGACTCTCAAGAGTCTTCTCCAGCACCATAGTTCAAAAGAATCTATTCTTCAGCGCTTGGCCTTCCTTATAGTCCAACTCTCGCAGCCATACATGACTACTGGGAATACCATTGCTTTGACCATGCGGACTTTTGTTGACAGGGTGATGTCTCTACTTTTTATCATGCTGTTTAGGTTTGCCATCGCTTTCCTCCCAAGGAGCAGGCGTCTTTTAATTTCATGGCTGCTGTCACAGTCTGTGGTGATCTGGGATCCCAGGAACGTGAAGTCTGTCACTACCTCCACGACTTCCCCTTCTATTTGCCAAGGAGTGATGGGGCCGGATGCCATGATCTTAGTTTTTTTGATGTTGAGCTTCAAGCCCACTTTTGCGCTCTCCTCTTTTACCCTGAGCAAGAGGCTCTTTAGGTCCTCTTCACTTTCTGCCATTAGAGTGGTATCGTCTGCATATCTGAGGTTGTTGATGTTTTCTCCGGCAATCTTAATTCCGGCTTGTGATTCATCCAGGCCGGCATTTCGCATGATATACTCTGAATATAAATTAAATAAGCAAGATGACAATATACATCCTTGTCGTACTCCTTTTCCTATGCTAAACCAATCAGTTGTTCCATATCCGGTTCTAACTGTCGCTTCTTGGCCCTTATACAGGTTTCTCAAGAGACATGTGAGGTGGTCTGGTACTCCCATCTCATTAAGGACCTGCCATTAGAGTGGCATCGTCTGCATATCTGAGGTTGTTGATGTTTTCCCCAGCAATCTTAATTCCCACTTGTGATTCATCTAGGCCAACATTTCTCATGATGTACTCTGCATATATATTAAATAAGCAAGGTGACAATATACATCCTTGTCGTACTCCTTTTCCTATGCTAAACCAATCAGTTGTTCCATATCCGGTTCTAACTGTCGCTTCTTGGCCCTTATACAGGTTTCTCAAGAGACATGTGAGGTGGTCTGGTACTCCCATCTCTTTAAGGACCTGCCATAGTTTGTTGTGATCCACACAGTCAAAAGCTTTAGCATAGTCAATGAAGCAGAAGTAGATGTTTTTCTGGTACTCTCTTGCTTTCTCCATAATCCAGCGAATGTTGGCAATTTGATCTCTAGTTCCTCTACCTCTTCGAAACCCGGATTGTACTTCTGGCAGTTCTCTATCCACGTACTGTTGAAGCCTAGCTTGTAAACAACTTTAAAAAAAAGCAGGTCCTTCAGTGCTCTTCTTGTAGGTGTGGAATCTCAGCATATGAAGCTTGGTGGCTGACATTTAGGAACCATTTGATACATGCCTGGAATGCCTGGAAAGGTTTGGCTACCATTTGGAGAGAGAAAATGTTTAAAATAACTTTTTTTTTGTTTTTATATATTCAGTGGACTTTTAAAACAATATAAAATCTTGCTCTTTTACTCAAATACTATCACTATTTATAAATCTTTATCTGGTTAGATAAGCCTGAAAACTCTCTCGCCTTAACCCAGTGAGAAAAAATACTGTTTCCGTTAATCTGAAAAGTGATTAGGACTGACAAATGTTAATCATATTAATTGTTTAAAAAGGAAGGAACAGCATGAGGTTAAAAATTATGTTAACAGATGCAGAGTTCATAGT
Source organism: Gekko japonicus (assembly GCF_001447785.1). Lineage (NCBI taxonomy): Eukaryota > Metazoa > Chordata > Lepidosauria > Squamata > Gekkonidae > Gekko > Gekko japonicus. The sequence goes on from NW_015160209.1 coordinate 369,306, forward strand.
GTTACATTACTTAGTAAGTGCAGTCTTAATCACAAGTAACAGCTGTGTTCAGGCATTCAGTATCACCGACACTGTACATGCATAAAGGAAAATAGGACTGGTACCTGCTGGCTGTACCTCTCAATGTCTATATCTATAGTCAAACATCTGCAGCCAGTCCTGGATGAGTACAAGTGCTGCAAAAAACAAGGTCCCAATTGTACTTTCAAAATCTAAGCATGTACACTTGTAAAGGTGTCATGCTCCTCACAGACCTTTCCACTGTATACACTGCCATCCAGGAACACGGCTCTAATGAGTGGGATCCTGTTCCAATCTGTACACATACAGTATACGAAACATTTTGAAACAGGAGACCAACTTTACCTGAAAGACTAACATTCATTTCAGTATGCGCTTCAGTGAGTCAGATCTCACTTCTAAAGATGCTATGAAAAGGAAATCATTAACCAATTTTCATTAATTATTAATTAATTATTTCCTTTTCATAGCATCTGAAGTGAAAACTGATTCACAAAAGTTCATACTGAAACACATGTTAGTCTTTAAGGTACACTGTCAAAACTGGAACAAAAATGTTATTTTAACATATATATTTTTGCTACAACAAGCTAACATATAAAGAAGAAGAAGAAGAGATTGGATTTATACCCCACCCTTCACTACCAAAGGGAGTCTCAGAGCAGCTTACAAACTCCTTTCCCTTCCCCTCCCCACAACAGACACCCTGTGAGGTAGGTGGGGCTGAGAGAGCTCTGACAGAAACTGCTCCTTTTCAAGAACAGCTCTTATCAGAACTACGGCTTGCCCAAGGACATCCAGCCAGGTGCAAGTGGAGGAGTGGGGAATCAAACCCAGTTCTCCCAGATTAGAGTCCTCACACTCAACCATAACACCAAACCGTCTCTCTCCACTATTATGACAAAAAATGAACATCTGTTGTGTTGGGATGGAATTCCTGGGTATAAATCAGGGCTTGGTACATTGAATCATCTTGGACTATCTGTCGGCCAACTATCTCAGAGGGTTATTGTGAGATTCTATTATGTGATTCTATGATGTGAAACACTCTGTTGACAAATTGTTGTATACAAATGGCAGATCTTAGAGTTCTCACCTCACGATGTTGGAAAACTTGGAACAGTATTTATATGCTAATTAGATTGTCTGGAGATAGGGAATTGGCAGAATATTAAGATGCCAAATATCAATGGACCTTTATTATAAGAGATGTTGTGGTTTCTTAACTTGAAATCTGATATGCCAAATGCTTTTCCAGGTAATCGATTTTTTCTGAAGAAACTTCAGGGGAACAGGAAGGCATCCAGGATTCCCTGACATACCAGATCAGGAATCTTGTTGCTTCTGCCTTTTCTTATGCTGCCAGCATCTTGACACACACATAGGTCCCGGTCACATGAGCGAGATGATCCACTGCCGAAGGGAGGCAAATTAGAGCTGAAGCAAAAAGAACCGTGGGAGCACGATCCGACGTGCCCCCGCGGCTCCATGCTCCGGCAGCTGATCACACATTGTGCAGCAAACCGGCAGTAGTGCGGTTGTGCGCATGCGTGGGACGGGGAACAGTGCTGGCTGCGACGGGCTACCAGCGCTTCCCCGACCAGACACCTGGAGTTGCCGCACATCATCCGGAAGGTAGTGCTCAAAAGGTAGTACCTTTTAAATGCGCATTTTCAGGCTGAAGGATCGGGGACGGGTGCGTGATGCTTCCCAGATGTTGCAGTGTGATCGCGCCCGCTTGATGTGCCCCCGATCTGTCCCTCTTGCGGGCCAAATCCTCCCGTGTGACTGGGGCCATACATTAGCAGCCAAAGGGAGCTGAGCAGGTCTACATTTTGATGTCTGAGAAGTTTTTGATGTTTGAGAAGCATAATATCTATTACAACTGTTCAAATTGCAGATTTCATACTACTTTTATCTCTAGATCCATGGAAATCTGTGTAATTCTGACTTTAATTCAAGACAGCTCTTGGTTGCAAATTTCATTCGAACATCTAAGGCAGGGGTCCCCAACCTTTGTGAGCCTGTGGGCACATTTGACACAGGGTAGTGGGTGCAACCACCAAATGGCTGCAGGAGATAGAGACACAGAAAAAGAAAAAGCCCAAGTTGCAGACAGAAAGGGGGTAATTAAAACACACTGGGAAAGAGGGGTGAGAGAGAATTAAAAAATACTGGTGGCAGCTACCACTGAATAAATATTATTTTAATCTGCAGAGCAGAGCAGATCAGTGGCCAGTCAGAAGCCCAGGTGGGCAAAAGTGCCCCACCATTTTTTAAAAACACTTGGTGGGCTCCAACAAAGCTGTCAGTGATTACCATGGTGCTCATGGTCGCCACAATGGGAACCCTTGATCTGAGGGCTTCTTCCCATGTAACCAAATTTCTACACATATATCATTTTGCACCAAAAAAGCCATATAGCATGCATGTGTGCATGTATGTTATGAATACATATATATCTATTTCACAGCATCTTTAGCAAGACATTTCCAATAAGTGCTACAAACTACATGACTATAGTGCCCAGCTAAGTAGCACTTGATTTCGTGCTTTTCTGTGTGGGTCAATCATTTCTATGTGTGTTAATTCTTGCAGTTTTTCTTGTGAATGTTTTGTGTGGTTTCAGCCCCTCATCCAGATCTAAAGCCATCTTTCTTTAAAAAATGTTTTTTTTTGGGGGGGGGGATGGTAGTGATTAAGTTTCCAAACAGCTCTTCACTATGCTTGGAAACTATCATTCCCAAAAAGCAATATAATAAGGCACATGTGTATGGCACACCTGCCATGTATACATGACAAGTTTGGGAGCAATGTCTGGGGGGGGGAAGTGTCTTCAGAATGTTTTCCATCTCCTCCTGCCCCCTCAAAATTACCAAACCAAGAGGATTTCTGCTATAAACAATTACAATGAGGGAGAAGCATTTAGTGTGTGGAAAGAAGATTTTCACAGAAGAGTTTTACAGAATGGGAAAGACGATTTTCACAGAGGCAGTATCATTTATAGGTTCATTATGCTTGATGAGCGCCTGTGAGTGTTCTTCATCCAAGTTGTCTTGGTCATCAATGCAAAAAATGATGTAATAGTTCTGGGAAATGCTATTAAATGATACATTTTGTGTAGGAAAACTATTTGTAATTCCTTCGGGGAAAAGAAAATTAAACTTAATTGCCAAATGATGGTGTGCTCTTAATTTTGTTATTACCTTTAATTTTTGAATCATAAGCAGCTGCTTGCTGAAGAAGCAAATTCTACTAAGTATGTCACTGAGTGATTTCAGATGTTGCATACTTTTGCATATAGCAGAATGTTATAATCATCCTATGGGCCAATTCTATGATTACAGCAGCATCCAGTATGCAAGTGTACATGGTGCTATAATAATAGCCCTTTTCAGACATTATGATCATAAGCACCAAGGGACTACTAACTATGTGTATCAGGAGAGTGCAATACCCTCCATCATTCTGATATGCATGGCCACCATGTTGTGTAAACAGGAGCATGTACATGGTACATATGAATGCAAACCTTGAAAATGTCAGTGGTCAGTTAGTGCATACCAAAGCTCTATGCACAGGTAAATATGCACACTGCACCTGCTCACACAACATGGTGACCACACTTACTGGGAAGATTGCAGGTAGCACACAACTAGTAGGCTCCCAGTATGTGTGATAGTAATGTATAAAATGATCTATAGTCACAACCTTATGCACTTTGAGCAGAAAATCAGAAGTCAAAATGATAGCCTTAGAACAGTGGTTCTCAACCTTCCTAATGCCACGACCCTTTAATACAGTTCCTCATGTTGTGGTGATCCCCAACCATAAAATTATTTCTGTTGCTATCATAAGACCATTGAAAATTTGTGTTTTCCGATGGTCTTAGGCGACCCCTGTGAAAGGGTCGTTTGACCCCCAAAGGGGTCATGACCCACAGGTTGAGAACTGCTGCCTCAGAAACATGCAATACCCTGTTTAGCAACCTTACTGTGCAGATAAACTGCAACTGATATTGTGGAATTTGGCGAGATTGCATGAAATGGTCTGGAGGGGGGAAGGTATAACTTCAAGAAAATGATATTTTGAAAGTACAGCATTTTTGTAGGAACACTATAAAAATTGCCTAGCTGTAGTTTTGATCTAAGTAAGATAGATTTCTGTAAATCTGGAAGTAGTATTCTGTCCATTGGATGAAACATCAAACTTTAAACTGAAATGTCCCTTAAGTGTGAAGATAACAGATTACCCCAAACACCATTCTGAAGTTTGGTAAATTCCATTACATTTTTTCAGGAACTCATTAGCATAAAAGGCCACACCCAACAGCAGAAGCTCATTAGAATATTAGGCCACAGCTCTGACAGCGCAAATCTGTCCTCATAGAGGAGGGAGAGCTTGTACCTGAATAAACATTGATCTTAAAGGTGCCACTGGACTCTTTTGGATTGCTAGCTATGTGTACTGGCCCCAGTGGGTCTGGTGTGGGAGCAGACAGAAGTTCCACAGGACAGCCAGACAGAAGGGACCAGATAATCACTCACAGTACAGGTACAAGGCAGGAGAGTGGTCAAGAGGCAGTCCAAGGGTCAGGTATCCGGAAAGGGGAGTTGTCAGTCAGTCCAAGAGTCAGGGGTCCAGAAGTCAGGTGGTCCAGTGTTCAGTCCAGGTTCAGAGTAACAGAGGTTCCAGTCAGCAAGTCAGGAGACAAGGTGGGTGGTAATGCAGCCGTGGTATATGTTGCGTCCAATATAAGCAGCTTCCCCCATCCTGGATTTATAGCTGACTCTCCCTGGGCTGGTTAGCTGCTGCTAATTGTGGCACACATTCCCTGCAAGTGCCCATCTGATGACAGGTGCCTGTGCTGCATCAAACGCTCACTGCGATGGGTTCTGAGCTCTGATCTCCACTGATGGTGACGGCACTCAAGGGGTGTTGGAGAAACACTGGGCCCAGCCTCCTCCCTCTCCTCTGTGTCTGATACCGGTAACTCATTCGCAGCTGGAGGAGAGGGCAAATTGCTTACAGCTGGTGTCTGGTCAAGAGTTTGCATCTCCTGTCCCTAAAGATTAATGGGATCTATTGCAGCTGGCTGTTCCTTCCCCTCTGAGGAGGAGATATCGTTATCAGGCTGCGTACCTGTCCAGTCAGGCTGGGAACAAGGGAGACTTATGACACCATGGGGGGGGGAATGTGCAGATTTGCGAAGAAAGGAAGGAAGGGAGGGAAAGA
>NW_015160209.1:374932-446229 GCF_001447785.1 Gekko japonicus
AAGAAACAGGACAAAGAGATGGTGATAGAGGGAGGCTCTACCATTCCTGATTAAGGCCTCACCACCACCCCTGTAGCCCACCCACCCCCGATCAAGGCCCTGCCCCCGTGGCTCCTTCACAGTTTGGTGGGGGCCCCACCCCAAGCCCCAACACCTGAAGTCATCCCTTCCCTTCTCTCTTGAGAGAAAGGAGGGAGAGGGGTGGCTGCGGGCCACGCACCCAATCTCCGCTTCAAGATCAGGTGGGCAGAGGCGTCCAGCTCCCTGCACTTAAAAGGACTCCCTTTAAATGCAGAGAGCTGGCTTGAAAGGGCCCCACATGGCTTGAAAGGGCCCCATGCACCCGATCTCTGCTTGGAGATCGGGTAGGCAGGGGCCTCCAGCTCCCTGAACTTAAAAGGGCTCCATTTAAGTGCAGGGAGCTGGCTTGAAATGGGTGTGGCCAAATTGGAAGGCAGCCAGAATGTTGTTCCGGTGCGTTCCAGCCCAAAAATAGCCCTGCATTTTTTTAGTCTAGTGGCAAAGTGTGCATGCACACAAAAGCTTATACCTTGAATAAAAAATTATTGGTCTTAAAGGTGCCACTGGACTCAAACTTTGTTCTGCTGCTTCAGACCAACATGGCTACCCAGCTGATTCAATTCCATTTTGTCATTAGTAATGCAATTCTTAACAGAGTTAACCTTTTTTAAGGCCATTGACTCCAATGGACCCCTTCCCTTCTCTCTAGAAGGGCATATTGTTAAGGTTTCACTATAAATTTGTGTTTTTGTCTTTGCTGCATTTTTTATTTTATTTCAGAAAGAAAGAAAAATCAAGTTATGTCTACTAAATGAGAACAACAGTGTCAGTAGGAACTCTTAAAGATAAGTTTCAATTTGCTTAAAAGGGGCATTAATAAAATCCAAACCCCTCACTCCAAGAAGCTGCTATATTTGTCAACTGAATGAAGTCCTTCCTCTGTGCTATAAGGAATCATGGGACAAATCAGTTATATTCTCCTTGTTCTGAGCCAGCACAACTGTCATGCTGAGGAATGTTCTATCAAGGCCAGCTTCTCATTTTGACCAGCACCCACAGCTGGCTACTTTAGAATGAGCCAGATCATACATCTAATGTGGAAATACTGCATGGACAAGACATACAGAATACTAATTTATTCCGAATGCCAGAAAAAATATCAAAAATAATAGAAGACATGCTGTTTCTAAGCTATCCTAGCTGCAGTATCAGCCATGCAATTGAAAAATAACATTGTCAGAGAAAACATAATCAGAACATCTGTAAGGATACAAGTTTCAGCCATGGGCCAAATTTTAACGAGAAGACAAAGAGGCCAATAGAACTACCCTAAGCAGAATTATAGGCTGTGATCACACACACTAAATAATCCACTTTCAATGCATTTTCAAATTGGATTTTGCCAGTTCACACAGTAAAATCCATCTGTTAAGTGGATTGAAGCTGGATTGAAAGAGGATTGTTTAGTGTGTGTGACCGCAGCCATAGACCCTTGCCTTCATTGTATCTAAAAGGGTATAACTCTTCTTAGGACACTGAGTCTGAATGGCTCCTAATCACAATAGGTGGTATTATTACTCCAGTCATGCATCACTTCACCACCTCTCCAGTAAAGGCTTCTCAAGGTGGCTGATAACATGAAACCTTAAAACAATCTATTAACAATCAATTAGCAACAGGAGAAGGGCAACAGACAAAAGCTTAGGTGAATCAAAAGTATTATAGTAGTCTTGTGCCTAAAAGTTAGAAGTCTAGGATTCAGGCAGGTTTCTGGGGTTAAAGCAGCTCATAGTCAGGGAGCCGCAACTGAGAAAACCCTGTTTCTGGTTGCCACTCTCCCTGCTTCTGTAGGCAGGGGATCAAACAATATGGCTTGAAGTTGTGAGCTTGAACACAGAAGTGCCCTGGTTCTAGTTAATTTAGAACTTTATAAGGTAAGAACATGCACTTTGAATTGTCAAAAAAAAGACAGCATGGATCTTTCTATACAGGAACAGTGCATTCTCTGTACCCAACAGGGTACGTGAGGTTACAACTGATCTCCAGAAGTCCATGGCAGTTGTACCTTCCTTCTTCAAACTCCACACTCTCCAGGCTCCACCCCCAAATCTCCAGGAATTTCCCAATCCAGAGTTGGCAAACTCAAGGATATGACAATACACTAGCTGCAGCATTTATACTAGAGTTGCCAACTCCAGGCTGGGACATTCTTGGGGATTTGAGGGTAGAACCTGGAGAGTGTGGGATCTGAGGAGAGGAGGGATCTCAGTAGGGTACAATGCCATAGAATCCATCACCCAAAGCAGCCAGTTTTTCCAGGGAAAATTATTTTAGTAGTCTGGAGATCAGTTATATTTCCAGGAAATCTCTAGGCCCTACCTGGAGGCTGGCAACCATAGCATTGAAACTTTGAAACACTGTGAAGGCAACCTTACACAGAGGGCATTACACTATTCTAGCTGGCCAGAAGTAGCGCAAAGGCTATCAAGATATTTGGGCTTCTTCCCAGTCTGTCCCCCAAACCAAATACTGTGATAGAGAGTATTGCCTCATATTGAGGCAAATTAGTGGGCTTCTGGTGTCATTTGCTATTCTAATCAGGTTGTGATGAGCCCCAAAGAAAAAGGCATGATACATATGCCATATAGGGTTGCCAACCTCCAGATGGTGAGTTTTTCCAGAATTATAGTTGATCTCCAGACAGCCGGGGTCAGTCCCCCTGGAAGAAATGGCCATTTCAGGGAGGAAACTCTATGGCATCCCAACTGAGTCCTTTCCCCAAACTCTGCCCTCCCCAGACATTACCCCAGATCTCCAGGAATCTTCCAAGCCAGAGTTGGCAAGCACTCTAGAAATGCCACAACAACTTTGATTGTTGGGTTTTCTGATGTAGTTCATTGGAGCTGCTTTGCAGGCATCCATTTACTATGAATATTTGTTGTGACAGCTGACTTCCTTCATACTCCTGACATCTGCAGCACCAGGCCTTGGTAAATTGTGACAGTGTAACAAATATTTAACGAATGCCTACCCAGTCCATCTAACTTCACCAACAAGTATCCATTTAACTTATGAGCTACAACCCTCCTTTCTCCTGCCCCAGCCAACAGCATCAATCATCATCATCATCATCATCATCATTCTGTAACATTGGTTCTAGCAGGGCCAGCCCACCCATTAGGCATATCTAGGTGATCACCAAGGTTGCCAGAGATAGAGAGGTGCCTACCAGCTCTGTTGCCCCCTCGCCCACACATCTGGGGTGTCCAGGTTGGCTCTCTCCCTCCTTTCTTTGCTCTGTATGGTAGTGGCAACCCTGGCCCTCTTCCTCCTTCCCTTGTCACTTTGCTGATGGAGTGATTTCAGCATCCTGCCAAGGTAGGCTGAGGTGCAGCTGTGGCTGGGCAGGTAGACATCATTGCACCTTGCCACCATTGTGGGGGAGAGACAGGGGATGTGTCATTGTGACTCATTGCCCTCCTCCAAACTTTGCCTTGCCTCTCTACGATAGGGGAGGTGAGCAGGGCAGGTGCTGCCTCACCAAAGTGCCTTGCTGCCATGCCTCCTTGCCTCACCTTACTGTGGTGGGGGACAGGGTGAGGAGCCAGTGGGGTGAGGGCAGGCATTGTTTTCTTGCTGTTCTTCTGTGTGTGTGTGTGTGGAGAGGGAGCAGTTGTCTAAGATGCCAAAAGTCTTCGGACTAGCCCTGGGTTCTGATTATAAAACAAAAAGAGCATTTACTACGATGGATATATAAGTTACTGCTCCAGCTAGAAACAGAAGAATAAGCAGGGGGAAATGTATAATTAAATGGATGCAGAATCTTAAAGAATGGCTATCTATGCATCAATGGGAATGGGAATGGGGGAAAGATATCAAATTTACAGTCAGTCAGGCATTAAGAGAAAACTGGTCCAAAATGTTTTTAGATGGTATATAACTCCAAAGGATATTGAGAAAGCAAATAAAAACTATAAAGGCAAATGTTGGAAGTGCCAAGATACAGATGAAACTTTCTTCCATAAGTGGTGGATGTGTAAAAAAGCAAAAAGATATTGGAAGGAAATACATGGAGAACTACAAAATATATTAAAGTTTAAATTCCCCCATGGAAGCCAAAAATATGCTACTAGGGATACTGCCTAACAATTTGCCCAAAAAAATTGGAAGAGATATTCAAATACATAGTGACAGCAGCTAGAATAATCTACACAGCAAAATGGAAGCTAGACATTTGTCCACACTTAGAAGAATGGGAAAACAAGCATGCCAAATATGCAGTGATGGCAAAATTAACAACTTATTTGAGAAACAAATCAGTTACAAAATTTGAGGAGAGATGGAATGTGTACTATGAAAATAGGCGTCAAACTTAGAATGAGAAGTAGTCTAAAATACTGTATACAATTGTATTGCAATGAAGAAGCACAACAAGAAATAGTTCTCTTTTTTATGATTATCTTTATTAATTTTCAAACACCAACACACAAAAATACAAACAATAAACATAAAGAAGGATCCACCCTGCCACCTAAACCAAATAGTATCGTTGGTTTCTGGTGAGAATATATTGTATTATTCTGATCTTCAAGATTAAATATTTTTCTCCATCCATTCATAAAATCTTGACCAAACATTTTGAAAAACATTTTCTCCTCTTCCTTGAAGTCGCATTGTTAAATTGTTCATTTTGGCTATGTCCATTAATTTACAAATTACATCTTTTTAAGAGGATATTTCTTCTGTTTTCCACTTACTCGCAAATACAATTCTGGAAGCAGTTACTATCATATATGAATCTAATTTCTGAAATTGTTCTGGGATTACATTTAACAGAAATATTTCTGGTTTAAAGGGAACACATACCCCTAATATTTGCATTAGCATTTCGTGGGCCGTACGGGTAGGGCGGGATATAAATCTCAAAATAAATAAATAAATAAATAAAAATATACTTCAATCCAGAATTTCTTAGTTATGTCACTGGTCCACCAAATGTGGTAAAAGGAACCAACTTTACATTTGCATTTCCAACATTAGTTAGACATATTGGGGTAGAATCTGGCCAGTTTATCGGGTGCCAGATGCCACCTGTAGAGCATTTTGTACAAGTTTTCTTTAAGAGACACAGCTTTCATGTTAGTTTGCCAAACTCTGGTCCACTTATTTAATTTGATGTTGTAACCTAAGTTCTTAGCTCAGGCAATCATAGACACCTTTACTTCCTCATCCTGCATCTTGAAATCTAGTAAAATCATATGCAGTTTTTTAAATAAGTTTACCTTCTGTATCTTATAAAGCTTTGTCTAGTTCTGTCTATTATAGGAGCCCGTTTGTCTATCTTTGGCAAATCTAGATTCTAATTGAATTCTTTCCCACCACGTTAAATTTATATCCTGCTTCTGCAATGCTTCCTGTGTTTTCAATTCATTTTTATTGTCTAAAAGTTTCTCATATCTTCCCATGCGATTTTTAGCCATCAAATTAGGGTTAATGAAAGCTTCTAAAGGAGCTACCCATTTTGGGATTTTAGTATAAAAAACTTTTTGATCTCATTCCAAGTTCGCAGAAGGGATCTCTAAGTATATGTTGCTTGAAATATGCATGGATATTCTGTTTAGCATACCATAGAAAAACGTGCCAACCCAATAATAAATTGTGTCCTTCCAATTTCAAAATTCTTGAGTTATTTAGCGTAATCCAGTCTCTGATCCAAGTCAAGGACACTGCTTGATAGTATAGGCACCAATCTGAAAAAGCTAAACCTCCTCTGTTGTCTTGAAGTGCTTTTAATTTGATTTGTGGTCTTTTTTGTTGCCAAATAAATTTGCACATGAGATTTTCTAATTCTTTAAAAAATGTCTGGTTTTTGAGTATGGGCATGGTTTGGAAGAGGAACAGGACTCTTGGTAATATGTTCATTTTAATCACTGCAGTCCTCCACAAAAGAGAGAACTGCATATCTTTCCATTTATCAAAGTCTCTTTTAATGTCAGAAAGAAGTTTTAGATAATTATCTTGTAATAGCGAGCTACATCTATTTGTAATATATATACCTAAATACTTTATCTTCTTCTGGACCTGAAGCTCTTTGTAATTCTTGATTTTGTTCTGGAGTACAATTTTTTGTCATTATTTTTGTCTTCTTGGAATTGATTTTAAAACCTGCATACTGTCCATACTGATAAAGGGAATTTGACAGGTTTGTCAAGGATTGCAGCGGCTCTTGTAATATAATTGCAGGTCATCGGCGAAAGCTTGAATGTTGTACTCTTTGCCTTTTATTTTCAACCTTTTAATTAGCATATCATTTCTTATTGTTTCACACAAAAGTTCCAAAGTAAAAATAAAGAGTAACGGCGACAAAGGACAGCCTTGTCGAGTGCTCTTAAGATATCAATTTTTTGTGATAAGCCTCCATTTATCAGAATTCTGGCATTCTGTTTATTGGCTATAGCCCCAACCATAGTAATAAAATTCTCTCCACATAGTGATATTCTTAAATGTTCTAACATAAAATCCCAATTAATATTGTCAAATGCTTTCTCCGCATCGAGAAAAACTATTGCCATCTGTTTATCAGGATGTACCTCAAAATATTCAAGTACATTCATGATAACCCATAAATTTTGTCGTAAAAAGAAGAAGAAGAAAAGAAATAGTTCTAGAAGAAGAAGAAGAGATTGGATTTATACCTCGCCCTTCACTACCCAAAGGTGTCTCAGAGCGGCTTACAAACTCCTTCCCCTTCCCCTCGCCACAACAGACACCCTGTGAGGTAGGTGGGGCTGAGAGAGCTCTTTCCAGAGCTGTCCTTGAGAGAACAGATCATCAGAACTATGGCTTGCCCAAGGACATCCAGCCAGGTGCAAGTGGAGGAGTGGGGAATCAAACCCAGTTCTCCCAGATTAGAGTCCACACACTTAACCACTACACCAAATTGGCTCTTGATACTGGTTCTAAATGTAACATGTTTAGTATAAATGTATGTAAGGAAGTAGGTTTTGAAGAGAAACATTTTTAATTTTCTATTATAAGATACATAAAATCCTGTCTTCCATATGTTTGTTATAGTACCTATTTACCAAAAGTATTAGCAAGTATCCAAAAATGGCAAACGTATGCAGTATTGATTATGCAGCCATGGTGAAATTAATAATTCAGTACAAAAACAGATTAGTTATGAAATTTGAAACATAAAATATTGAATATAAATGTATCCCAACAGAAGTAAGCTTTATAGTATTTTATAAACACTGACCCCAAAACCTTTCAATGTAATGGAGGGGGTACTGGGGAGAAATATTTTCTATTACATATATTTTGTTATATATAATCACTTTTTGATATCTATAATCACAATATGAAATCATTTTTTTTCTTTTCTGGAATTTTTATTATCTCTTTGTTTTCCAATAATTAAAAATAATACTAAAAAAGAAAAAAGAAATAGTCTAAATAAATATTATACACTTCTGTAACTTTCAGGCCAAGTATTTAACATGCTGCTTGCTTAGTTTAGGCCTGTTGCTTTGTGTGATCATTCTGTCATTGGCCTTTATCACTTACATCTCTTGCATGCAAAGCATAAATAGATTTTTTTAAATGTAACAATCTAAGTAGTATGTGACTCATTGTCTCATTTTAATAGGAAGCGTTTCATAAATGATGCAGTTATTTTTGTCAAGAAGCATCCTTTGTACATTAGGCCAGAGAGGGTCCTGATTTCGTTTGATCTTTTTCATAGAACAGATGAAGCAAAAGTATTTTTACCTCCTTCATTATTCCCCAGCATTTCTTCCAAGCAGAAATTGTCATTACCTGAAAAAAGTATTTTATCCTTTCACATTATCTCTGTATTAATATGAGAATGCTAATATGTGCCCTGAGAGTCTGTTTCTACTGTTCTATTTAGAACTGAAAATGCACCTTGTTCAGGAGTGTTCCCACATGTCCAGTTACAAATCTGTGCTTAAAAGTTCTAATTAGAACTTGAAGATCCAGTAGCCTTCCCCTTTCCACACATAACTGCTGTGCTTCAGCACTAGGGAACAATTTATTCCACCAGTCAATTTTAATGCATTGTACAAGATCTGCAGAGAGAGTTTTTTGTATCAAATGAAAATCAAATGTCTTCCACCAAGGAATTACCATGAAACATGGCTTTGAAAGGCTAGCCTAATCAGCCCCCTGCACTGATAATATCCTGGTTGGTTGTTTTCATCCTATAAAACAAATTGCTGTTGCTCAGGCCAATTTGCATTGGAGTGGTTTTGACTGTGACTCAGCATTCATTAAAGGAAATATAATTAGCCACAGTTGCTGAAGTTTAGTGTGCAGACATCTGTGGGTTATAGACACTAAGAGACTATTAGCCAATTAGGGGGTCAGAAAAAATATGCTACAACTAATTTGAGGTATTTCAAAAGGTGTTTCTGAAAAAGGTCATCTTAAATACTGAAAGGCATTTTCATAATGTTTAAAACAGGCAGAATGTAGGAACATAAAAGTAGCTGTGCTAGATCAGATCAATGGTAGATCGTATTCTGCTTCTGACAGTACAAAGCCACAGGGAGGCTCTAAGCTAGGCTTGCAACCACAGCCCTCACCTGCTGACTTAGTACTCCCCAGCTTTTGAAAACCAGATACATTCTTCCTCTGAGGCCACTTCAAGCCATCTAATATAGTGGGCATTGGATGCCAACCTCCAGGAAGGGTTGCTAGCCCCCAGGTCTGGCCAGGGGTTCCTTGCTTCTGTGGGCTTCAATCTGCCCCTGCTGAGCTGGTGGCTGAGGGAAGCCCTGCCCCCAGCCCTAATCCCAAGAGCAACCAGCCACCCATCTCTCTCCCTTCCTGCACAATTTAAAGGGTTTCAGCTGGTTGGTAGGGACCACATGGCCCACCAACCAGCTGAATGGCCCTTTAAATCCAGCAGGAGGGAGGAAGGGGGAGGTTGCGGGTGTGGGCGCCACTCATAAAAAGAAGAAGAAGAAGAGATTGGATTTATACCCCACCCTTCACTACCAGAGGGAGTCTCAGAGCGACTTACAAATTCCTTTCCCTTGCCCTCCCCACAACAGACACCCTGTGAGGTAGGTGGGGCTGAGAGAGCTCTGACAGAAACTGCTCTTTTTCAAAAACAGCTGTGCCAGAACTAGGGCTTGCCCAAGGTCACCCAGCCAGGTGCAAGTGGAGGAGTGGGGAATCAAACCTGGTTCTCCCAGATTAGAGTCCGCACACTTAACCTCTACACCAAACTGGCTCTCTTTAAAGGGTCTTTTTGCAAGTGGGGAGGGGGCCGTGGCATGCAGGGCTGATTTTTCCTTTAAAGGGTCTTTTTGCGAGTGGAGCCTGTGCCTGGGACCTCCCCCTCCCTCCCTCCTGCTGGTTTTAAAGGGTCATCCAGTTGGTTGGCTGGCTGCTGACCAGCTGAAGCCCTTAAATTGGGCAGGAGGGGAGGCAGAGGGGTGGCCGGGCGGGTGGTTACCTTTGGGGGGGCCCAAATTCCTCCACTGGAGCGAGGAGGGGACCTGGAAATCTAGAATTACAACTGATCTCCAGACTACATAAATTGCTTAATTATTATTTATTTATTTAAACCATTTATTTCACTTCTCCTACAGAAAATGGCTGCTTTGGAAAGTGCACTACATGCATTATACCCTACCAAGATTTCTCCCATCCCTAAACCCCACTTTCCCAGGCTCCACCCTCAAATCTCCAGGTATTTCTGAACCCAGGGCTGACAATCCTAGGCCATTGCCACAGCTCATAAAAACGGAAGAGGAACCCTGCTGGATCAGACCAGTGGTGCATCTAGTCAGGCATCCTTGTCTCACACAGTGGCCAACCAGTTCCTCTAGTGGTCCAAAAACAGGCATAGAGGTCAAGGCCTTCCCCAAAGTTGCCTCCTGGCACTGATATTCAGAGGTCTACTGCCTCTGAATGTGGATGTTTCCTTTAGTTACCATGACTAGGAGCCACTGACGGACCTTACTTCCACGAATCTTTCTAATCCCTCTTTTAAAGCCATCTATGCTTGTGGCCATCACTATATCAGTTTCCACATCTTTTTACATTTGTACCTGGACATGTGGATATGTTGCGTGAAGTAGTATTTCTTCTTATCTGTCAAATCACTCTCACAGGGTGACTCCAAGTTTTAATATTATACAAGAAAAGCTTGTCTCTATTCAGTTTCTAAACAGTAGAAAATAAACCTGGCCTGGAAGCTTATATAGGGTTCAGTATTTACAACATAGACTGCTGTTCAAGAAGCTTTTTAAAAATCTGGCTGGTTAACCTGTAGTTACTTTGTCTAGAACATGTATAATCCACTGATGGATTCTCTATTGACATCCAGAGGTTCAGGCTTAGTTCACACACCTCTGGTGAACTCTCCCCTGGTGACTGCGGGGAGACCTCTTACACGTTTAGACAGTATGTGAGACTCTGGCTTCAAGGCCCATGGCACAAAACAACCCAAAGGTCACATTGAGGGGAGTAAGCACGGCCAAGCTCTTAAAGAAGTGCAGACATTTGTCAGTGTAGCTATTCCAGTTTTCCAATCATAGATACTGGAGTATTTACTGCTGTCACATAATAGAAGCTTTTGGATCTTATTTCTTAGAACCTTTTATTTTTGTCTTCTCTGTTGCAAGGAAGAAACACATCACTTTTGACTGACTGCAACTTTGGTGGCCATGGTGTGGTATGTGGAAGGGAGACCATTCCTGTAATATTTCTGTCTATGGATGTGAGAGGAGGAATAATTTGACACTGCATACTTTTTAAAAATCCTGCAGTGTAAGTAACATAATGGTTATATTAATCCAGGATATTTTGCCTCCTGTATAATTACAGGATTTTTCAGAGTGATGTTTATATAACAATGTATTGATAATGGGAGATAGTTATATCAATTACAGGATAAATAAAATGGGAGCCATGTATCGACACTTGTTAAAACAGGCAAATGTTTTCCAAGAGACAGCAAAACAGGATTAGAATGATATCCTGATGCACTAAAATACTTTTTCCCATGGCAAGAAAACCCCAAACACGTTACACTATCATGAAAAGGACAAATGATAATCAGTCTGTCACGTATAATTTGACAATTTTCAATGCTTGAACAGCAGGAGGGCAAGGAAAATATTTCAAACATTGCTGCTGATGGTAGTACACAGTTCCCAATTACTATGCTGGATCAATGTCCTGTTTGAAGGTGAGTAGCAGGACAGATAGTCATTAAAGCATGTTACACTGGAACCAGAAAGTTGCTAAATTAGTTTCGGTCATGAAGCTGCTAATTATTTAAACATGCATAGAAAGCCAGCCTGTGTTAACACAGAATGATCAAACACAAGGTAACAGATGTACAAAACTGGCAACTGCAAATGAGTGCATAGGAACCCCAGCTCCCCAATTGTCCTCTAAGCAGAAAAGTGGTTGAAATATACTGGGTTCGAGACGTGAATAGTGATCAGCTCGTGCTTTATTAAGTGAATCAGCTCAAACTAAAAGACACTCCAGCAGGGCAGAAGCCCTGCTTTTATGCATGCAAGACAACCCCCACACACACACACACTCCCCATGATTGGTTATTTACATTGCAACCTTTAACCCATAGGTCACATCTAGGATCCTAGCGGCAGTGTTCCCTCTAAGCTGAGTTAGTGTGAGTTAACTCACAGTTTTTTAGCCTCCGGCTCACACATTTTTGTCTTCGCTCAGGAAGAATGGCTCCAGAGCAAACTAATTTATGCAGTAGCCAAATTGCTCACCCACAGCTTTAATGCCAGTAGCTCACAGAGTAGGATTTTTGCCCACAAGACTTCACAGCTTAGAGGGAGCATTGCCTAGCGGTCCATTGTTCTTGTATCTCAAGCTTGTCCATATCCTGGAGCCGTCCTAGCTCAGTACATAACACCCCTCCCCCCTAAGTTCAGGGACACCTCAACAAACAAAGTCCCTTAAGTATGCCAGTCTATGCCGCTCCCAGGTTGAGTGGCGTGGTTCTGTCTGCGGGGCCAGGGTTGGGTTCTGCTGGTGCCGGCATTACGCTGATGGGCAACTGCAGAGCTGGTGTAGTGTCTGGCAATCCTGCGGCTGCTTGATCATTTGTATTGCCTTCTGGGTGGTTGGGTGGTATGCTGTCTCCCGCTGTCTCAGGTACCTGCGGCTGCAGGGGCTGCACGTCGCCATCATCCGGAACTGCTGGCTGGAGCTGTGGATCTGCTGGGTGCAATCATCTGTGGAGTTGGTTGATGTGCCTCCTCAGCATTTGGCGGTCCTCGGTTGAGACCTCATACAACAGGGGCCTGGTAACGCGGGTAACCGGGGCTGGAATCTAGGCCGGGCCCCTGGCAAGGTTCCGGGCATATACGGGGTCACCCAGAAAGAACCCACAAGGTGCCTCCTGGCTCTCCAGGGCTGGGCGGTGCTCTGGAGCATTGTCAGGGTGTAGCTGGTCTAGCCATGTGATTAGGTGCCTGCCCATGAGGAGTTCCGTGGGGCTGCAGCCAGTGGAGGTGCTCGGGGTGACCTGGTGGCCAAAAAGGAATGCTGCAAGCCAGTGGTCCCAATCCCCATGTATGATCCGCCAGAGAGACTCCTTTGTGGTCCTCACCATCCGTTCTGCTTGGCCGTTGGTGGCGGGGTGAAAGGGAGCAGATCGGACATGCTGGATGAGGTGGTGGCCCATGAACTCCTGGAACTCTCCTGATGTGAAGGCCATTCCATTGTCAGTGACTACAGTGTTTGGTAGGCCATGGGTGCAGAAGATCCATCGGAGGGCCCGGTTTTCTGCCGTGGAAGAGGTGGAAGAGACAGGCACCACTTCCAGCCATTTGGTGTAGGAATCCACCAAAATGAAGAAGATCCGTCCTTGGAAGTGGCCTGCGAAGTCCAGGTGTACCCGGGACTATGGTTTGTGGGTGGATTCCCACTGTTGCACTGGGGCCCTGGGCAGTGATGGTAGGGTTTCTTGACAGGCCTGGCAGTGCTTTACACAGTCCTCAATGTCGCTGTCATGGCCGGGCCACTATATATAGCTGTGGGTCAGTGCCTCCATCTGCACGATCCCTAAGTGTGTTTCATGCAGTGCCACAAGTACTTGCTGTTGTAGCAGTGCTAGTACCACCACCCAGCTTCCCCACAGCAGGCAACCCTTGTGCGTGGAAAGCTCATCTCAGCAGGAGGAGAAGGCCACAAATTCAGGGCCCACTCAGCTGGTGGACCATCCCCTCCCCACCCAGTCCAGAATGTGGGAGAGGACGTGGTCCCTGGTGGTATGGCAGAACCTGGGGAGGACGGTCGGGGAGGTCGTCGGGGAGTAGGATCTGATGTGCCGGGTATCATCTGTGGTGTCTGGAGATCTGGGGCCAACAATCCAAGCAAAGGCTTGTGGTCAGTCATGATTGTGAAGGGCTGCCCATAGAGGTAGTCATGGAATTTGTTGACTCCTGCCATGATAGCCAGCACCTCCTTGTCAATTTGTGCATAGTTGTGCTCAGCTGAGGACAAGGTGCGGGAGTAATATGCCACCGGGACTTCCCTGCTGTCAGGTAGCTGGCGTCCAAGGATGGCCCCTACCCCATGTGGGGAAGCAATCAGAACATCATCAAAGAAGGGCTGCACTCCAGGAATTCGTTTAAGGAGAGAGTCCATTAGATTCTGGAAAATTCCCGGAGCAACGCTGACCCCAAATTGCAGCCACCGCACCCTAAACATGTCCCTGTGCATTACGATCATCTGGGCCTCTGCGGAAGCACCGTCCACTGGCAGCTGCTGGTAAGCCTGAGCTAAGTCCAGCTTACTGAAGACCCTTGCACCTGCCAGGGATTCCAGGACGTGGCTGACCATTAGAACTGGATATGGTCCTGGAGGGCCTTATCATGCATTTGTAGTCTGTGCAGATGTGGACGTCTCTGTTGGGCTTTACTGGTGTTACAATGGGGGTCTCCCACAATACATGTGATACGGGCTGTATGACTCCTTGGTTTGAGGGCGAACGGGACCCACCTGGCCTTCAGCCTTATGGGCCGGACCTCCGGGTTGAGTTGTAGGGAGACAGGAGGTCCAGTGTAGCGACCGAGCATCCCATCCAAGATGGCCAGGAACTTGTCGCACACCCCCTTAAAGTCTCTGGTGGCCATATGGTGCACCCCGTCACCCGGAAACCAAGTGGCGCGAACCAAGCAAGTCCGATAAAGCTCGTGTGACTGCCTCTCACTACCAGCAAGTCCAAAAGTTCATCAAAGTGTCAGTACTAAATGTTCCACAGATGGTATTGATCGCCAGATAGAATTGCTAAGTGTCATGCTTCAGCCTCTAGAAACTGTTGGAAATGTAAAGCTAATATAGGAACTTTTATTCACATGTGGTGGAGATGTACACATGTGGTGGAGATACATAAGTTCTGGTTAAATATTAACAGGATAATTTTTGAAATACTGAATGTTAACTTAAAATTATTACCTGAAATTTATTTACTGAATATAATCCCTGAATGTTTTGAGCAAAATGAGGTATATTTGTTGACATATATTCTAACTTCAGCTAGAATATTAATAGCTAAGTATTGGAAATCTGAAAAATTACCCTCAAGAGATGAAATTGTGCAGAAATTGTTAGATATTGCAGATATGGACAAATTAAATATGTTGATTCATGGAAAAGATGAAAAGATATTCCAAAAATGATGGTTAATACAAATGGTCGGAAGAAAAATCGGTATAATTGACTCCAAATATGTAAAATTAATTTATACATACATAGCTGTAAATTTGAAAAAACTTATAAATAAACTTTTTTTAAAAATTGTCAATACTGCACTCGGAACTTGCCCTCCTCCAGGAAGAACACTTTGTTTTTAGAAAAGTCCCATAAGGTGAAGCCAACTGGCCACAGGAGAGGGCCCCCTTTGGGACAAAGTCTCTTGAATGTGTCCTCGGAAATGATAGAGATGGAGGACCCGGTGTCGAGCTCCATCATGCAGGGGTTCCCCTCTATCAGGACAGTTACTGTAATTTTATCTGGGGTATCCCGGGGCAAGTGCAGTACCTGTTGCTGCTGGACAGAGGTGGTGTGTAGCTCCGTGGAGTGCATCGAGGTGGGGTCGCCGATGACTGCCTCCAGTTTCCCTTGGCATGACAGGCTTGTGCGATGTGGCTGACCTTCCTGCAATTTCTGCACATGGTGTCCCGGAAACAACAGGACCTCCTTTCATGTGGCTCTCCGTAGCTGGTGCACATGGCTGTGGTGTATTGTTCTTGTAACTCAAGCTAGTCCATATCCCGAAGCTGTCCTGGCTCAGTACATAACAGTGGTGATGGTTGATTATTCTACATCTAGATTCGGGGGGGGGGGGGGGCAAAAGGAACAGGCTTTACAAATCCTTTTATTCTTTTTTCAAGTAAATACACTTACTAAGGGGATGTCATAGAACAAGAGCTATAGTATTTGTGGATAGTGGCTACCGGCATTGTTGGAACAGACTGACAGGGTAATTCCAGCAGCTTTTATTCTGCTGAAAGAAATGCATCTTCAAGTAATCACAGTCACTGTTTTAAAACATCTGAGAGGCAAAACTGAAAAAAGTTATAGAGGATGATCAAACCTACTTCCTATTAGTAGTATCAAAAAGAGATCAGCATTCGTTATGAAATTTGCACGAGAAGTTTACTAGTAGGTAGAGAAAGCAGAAAAATGATTCTCAGTATTCTGTCATGGGAAGCAATTTAAAAGCAGCACCATGGGATTCCATGTTTATTGTACCACAATGATTTTCAAATAAAACATGTTCAGTTTATAATAATATCATGCCCAGCTTGTAAACCTGCTATTAGTCTTAGAAATATTCTTCCATGAGAGCAAGAAAGTGCCTTTGGCTGAAGTTGTTATTAGTCCCATGCACTATTTTCCCTCCTGAACAGACATGTCAAGAGGTGGAAGTGTAACAAAAATAGATGGTTCCATAAGGGTTAAGTTTTGAAACAGGATAACTATGAAGCTGCTCTACAAAGAAGACAAATATTACTAGGCACTATTATAGGTGATGATGGAGATCAGTCTATCCATTTGGGCTTCTAGAAGCAGTAGTCAAACCAGAAGCATATGTGGGCTTCATACCTAAAATTTTAGGAAGAAGACCGCATCACGTAGGATCAGCCTGCCATCTTCTCTTGGTCATTTGTAAATTTGATATCTTCATCAGTTTTCTTTTGCCTGTTTTAATCTATTTGCTGTCATTCATCTCATTATACCCACAAAGCACTCTGGTTCTGTACTCTTCCTTCTCCATTAGACAAATTAGAAAAAAAATAAAGTGGTGTATGTCATGACTTTTGTGAATTTATTTTGGTTTATATTCAGCAGAATTACACAGGGGAAAAACTGGGATCACACATAGCAAACATGCATGTGGCAAATACACTGAAAAAGGTAACATTTACTTTTATTGCAGTAGGTTCACATCCATTGCAGCAGAAATAGGTAAAAGCCAAAGAATGGTGGTGGAAAGTGCCATCAAGTCACAGCTGATGTATGGCAACCCCATGGGGTTTTCGAGGCAAGATATGTTCAGAGGTGGTTTGCCATTACCTACCTCTGCATCGTGACCCCAGACTTCCTCAGTGGTCTCACCAGGGCTGACCATGCTTAACTTCTTCTTTAAAAAAAAATATTTTATTGGTTTTAGAAATATAAATAGAAACAAACATATATATTTAATCTTTCAGTATAATTTGAGTCTATCTTTTTTCCTTGTTGTTCAGTCATCTATACACCCTCGACCATCTCTTCCGATAAATTTCATCATCTTTGCCTTGCATTAATACATTTACTTTATCCATCTCTGCTAAGTTTAACAATCTATTAGTCAATTCTTCTTCATTTGGAATTTTATCTGATTTCCAATATTCAGCCCACAAAATCCTAGCAGATGTTATTATCATTATTATTAAATATACATCACATTGTCTAATTTTTTTCTGGGATCATATTCAACAGATATCATTCAGGTTCTAGCCTCAAATTCACATCAGTAATTTCTAATATTATCCTGTGTACCTTATTCCAATACTTTTGTATTTTTGTACAATTCCACCACATATGGTAAAACGTACCAACCAATCTTTTACATTTCCAGCATTTATTTGTAGAGGTTTTTTACATTTTGTGATTTTTTTTCTGGTGACCACTGCCATCTAAAGATCATCTTATAGATATTTTCTTTATATGCTGTGGCCCTCATGAGTTTGGCCGTCTTCCATATTTTTGACCAGTCATCTGTATCCAAACTGTGGCCAATATCTTCCATCCAAGTAATCATAAATGGTTTTATTGTCTCCTCTAACATATAGTCTGTCAACAATAAATTATATAATTTTTTAATCATTTTGTCGTTGGAGGAGAGCCAGTTCTTATCCAATTCATTCTTACAGGTTTCAAACCCATGTGCTGCATCTTTAGCTTATCTAGATTTTAATTGCATATATTGCCACCAGGATAGATGTATATTGTGTTTTGACAATTCTTCTTCTGTTTTTAACGCATTATTCTTTTTTAATAAGGCTTCATATGGTTCTCTGTTTTTTGGCATGATTAAGAATGGTTTTACAAACCTCTAAAGGTGCTACCCACTTAGGAATTTTCTCGTAGTATTTTTCTTTTATGTTGTTCCATATTTTAATTAAAGCTCTTCTTAATAAAGGGTTATGGAAGTTGGAGTGGATTTTGTCTTTCTCATACCATGTATAGGCATGCCATCCCATAAGCAAATCATAACCTTCTAACTTTAATGTTCTTATATTTTCCAAAGTTATCCATTCTTTAATCCAACAAAGGGCAGCTGCTTGGTAATATAATTTCCAATTCGGGACACCAAACCCCCCTTTTTCTTTTTTGTCTTGAAGCAATTTCCATTTAATTCTGCCTTTTTTCCATTCCAAATAAATTGTTATTTTATCTAATTCTAGGGAAATTTTAGTATTTTTTAAAATTGGAATGTTTGGGGCTAGAAATAGGAACCTAGGAAGTACGTTGATTTTCTGTAGCTATTCTTCCCATCAGTTAAAGTTGTAGCGTATTCCATTTGTTTAGATCTTTCTTTAAATCTGAGAGAAGTTTGTTATAGTTGTCTTCTAATAATTGTTATTTCTGTTAGATATCATAATGCCCAAATATTTAACCGTTTTGACTATTTCCATAGAAGCTATCTCTTGACTTTCAGCTATCATGTCTTGTGAACATTTCTTAGTTATCAATTTAGTCTTCTTACAGTTTATCTTTAATCCTACTACTGACCCATATTCTTGAATTCTCTTTAATAATTGTATGTATGAGACTTTAGGATTTTCCATTATAAATGCCAGATCATCTGCAAATGCCAAAAGTTTGAATTCTTCATCTTTTATTTTGAGACCTTGTATCTTTTCATCCTCTCTCACTACGTTATTTAAAGTCTCTAATGCAAATATAAATAATAGGGGAGACAGGGGACAACCTTGTCTTGTTCCTTTTTGAATCTCTATTTTTTGTGTCATGTCTCTGTTTATTGTGATTTGCGCATATTGTTCTTTATATATTGCACTAACCATTGTTTGGAAAACTATTCCACAATCCCATTTTTCTAGTTTTTGCAAAAGAAATTTCCATGATAGATTGTTGAATGCCTTCTCTGCGTCTAGAAACATTAATAACAGCTGTTTATTTGAATGTGTCTCATAGTATTCCAAAACGTCTATAATAGTTCTTATATTGCTTTTCATTTGTCTTTTAGGTAAAAACCTGTTTGATCCGGGTGAATCTTTTGTGCCAAAACTTTTTTCAGTCTCGTTGCCAGAATACTTGCAAATATTTTATAATCTACATTTAGTAGAGAGATGGGCCTGTAGTTTTGAATTAAGTTCCCTTCTGAGTTGGGTTTGGATATTAATGTAATAATAGACCGGTTCCATGAATCTGGTAGTTTGCCTGCTTTACTGATATTCTGTAAGACATCTTTTAATTGAAGAATTATCTGTTCCTCAAATTTCGGGTAAAATTCTATTGGTATGCCATCCGGCCCTGGTGTTTTCTTCTTCTTTTGTCTTTGAATCACTTCCACTATGTCACACATTGTAATAGGATCATTTAGAATTTGTTTCTCTTTTTCGTTAAATTTATTGGGGTTTTTTGGGATAAATATTCTTTAATTAAATCTACATTTTCTTCTTTCTGTTGATATAAATTTTTATAAAAGTTCTCAACAATATTCTTCAGATCTTGTATGTTATATTTTCCTGGTTTTTTAGTGCCATGATTGTCCTTTTTTCCCTTTCTTTTCTAATTTTGTAGGAAAACCATCCTGATGGTTTATTGGCATTTTCAAAATAAAATGATTTAGTAAACTCTATCTTAGCTATTTCTTGTGATAAAATTAAGTTCATTTTATGGTGTAGTAGTTTAAGCTTAATTTTGGGTTCTTCATTATTTAAATTCTTCTTAGTCCTTTCTTCTTCTACTTTAATCTGGTTTATTAGCTGTTCATATATTTTTTGTTTTGTTTTCTTTTCCATGCATCTTAATTGATAAGCCATCCCCTAGTAAATGCTTTAAATGCGTCCCACACTGTATGTATTGAAATATCTGGTTGAATATTTCTTTTTTAAAAAATCCAAAATTTCTTTACAAAGTTTTGGTCTCTGAGTAGGTCGACATTCATTTTCCATCTAGATTTCTTTTGTATATCTTTAAACTCCAAGAATATAGGATTATGGTCTGCAAAAGTATTTGGTAAAATTTCCACTTCTAAAAGCTCTGCTACCATTGTTGTTGTAATCCACGCCATATCCATTCTGGACCAGGAGTTACGTCTAGGTGAATAAAAGGTAAAATATTCCTGGTCCACCAGGTCTCTATCAATCTATATTCTTCTGCGATTTGTAGAAATGTTTTAGAAAGTATTGTTCCTGATCGTCTAGAGTTTTTACTACTTTTGCTGTCCAGTTCTTTATCAAAGATGGCATTTACTGTTGTCATGGCATCTGCTGTTTATATACCACCAGATGCTAATGCAAAATCAGCACTGGGACTTTTGTATAAAATAATAAGTAGCAACCAAGACAAATATCCTGAGGCAGTGCATATTATTGCTGGGGATTTTAATCACGCTGAATTAAAAACTGTTCTCCCTAAATTTTATCAGCATGTGAAATGTGCCACCCAAGGAGATAAGACCTTAGATAAGGTCTACTCTAACATAAAACATGGTTACAGAGCCATGCAGCTTCCACAGTTGGGCCAGTCAGACCACATGTCCTTGCTCCTAGTACCAACATATATTACCCTCAGGTCACAACCTCCTGTAAAAAGAAGGATGGTAAAAACTTGGCCTGAGGATGCTTCCCAACAGTTGCAAGATTGCTTTGAGAGGACAAACTGGGATATTTTTGATCATCAAGACCTGGAGGAACACACAGTGGCAGTCCTGGGTTATATTAAACATTGCATAGACTTACTGTGGAGAGGTGCATACGGGTCTATCCTAATCAAAAACCCTGGATGACGAGAGAGGTACAGCGACTGTTGAGGTAGAGGAATATGGCCTTTAGGTCTGGAGACATGAACCTTTATAGCTCTGCCAGAGCCAACCTGAAAAGAGGTATCCGGCTAAGCTGGGCTATAGGCAGAGGGGATAAATTCAATATGAATGACATGCAGCAGGTGTGGAAGGGGGTTCAGAGTATTACCAATTATAAACCAACTTTTGCTGCCGTGGATGGAGACCCTTCATTGGCGGAGGAGCTTAATCTCTTCTTTGCCCGTTTTGATGTGGAGCCGAAGGGGACAGCCATATTACAACCATCTGTCCATGGTGGCCCCTCCCTCAGGGTAGAAGAGCATGAGGTGAGGCATACGCTGAGGTCTGTGAATCCGAGGAAAGCAGCTGGACCTGATGGCATTACGGGATGGGTGTTGAAAGAGTGTGCTGACCAGTTGGCAGGGGTCTTTACTAAGATCTTCAACCAGTCCTTACACCACTCTATTGTTCCCAAACCAGTTTATGATTCATTCAGTTCACAATTATTGGAGGTGGTAGAACGGCCCTACCCAGAAGTGGGCCCAAAAGCCATCAGAGCCCCCCACCGACCTGCAGCCCCACCCGAGTGAGCTCTGAAGGCATGTAATGTCTTTGGTGCTTACTTCTGGGTCAGGCTGGCTTGACCAAGCTCTGAGAGTGAGCTCTGAAGGCCTTTATAGGTCTTCAGAGCCCAATTCCAGATGGGGCCTGTCTATATAAGGGCATATAAGGCCTATAGAAGCCTTCAGAGCCGGACCTGGAGGTGGACTCTGAAGGCATTTAAATGCCTTTGGAGCTCACTTAGGTAGGGCTGCGGGGTGGCCCACCAGACCTGGAAGTAAGCTCTGAAGGCATTTAAATGTCTTTGGAGCCCAAGAACATGTCTCCCACAAACCTCCATAAAAACATGGAGGTTCATGGGTAGATTGTGGGAGACACATTCTCCCAAACCCCTGGTGCTCAAACTGGGGTTCATTTGGGGGTTTGTGCTCATCCCTAATCAGAAGCAATCACAAGGGGATCAAATAAAAACTATTTATCTGATGCAATAAATGCAGCATGTTTAAGCATGCTTTTTTGGGATTTGTTTTACATGGAACAGGGACAGCATATTACAATGTAAGCTTTTCATATGTTGGTATATTCCAAGAGGTATCATATACATACACAGGTGTAGCACTTCAGGTGATTTTTGCAGACTGTATATTTTGGACTAGATTATCATGGAGGTCCCTTCTAACTCTATAATTCTATAACATGTGCTCTTGCATATACATCCAAATGTGCAACTTAATGTCAATAGGGGTAAACATGCCAAGCAGGCCATACTGCATATTTCATAGGCAGCTATCAAATGAAATGTAGACAGACTGCATTTACACTCAGATGTTCATTGAATTTCTCCTATGGGTCCTTAAACTATGAAATGATCTTCCCCTTTGTAGCTGACGAGTTCTTATGTAGACAAGGGCAGTCAGACAGAACACATGAATGACAGATGAATTTTTTTAAGGTAATTCCTGCAGTAGATTCATATGCTTGCAGTTTAAAAGGAGATTTGATCACATATTATGCTTGGTGTAGGAGGCCCATCAGAAGACTCATTCTGCAAGGCCAGCAGTCCCTCTATAACCCTTTTAGCTTCAAATGGTCAGGAGCCAAAGAGAAGCAACATTTAATACTAGTTTTTTAAAAAATGAAGGAGAGCAATAAATGCTCATTAGCTCTGTCTCTCCATCCTGAAATGTTAACTATATTTTGACAACTACACTTCATTAATCACAGACAGCTATGAAAATTTCAGCCTTCTCAATTCTCAGAGGAAATATATAGATTCATTAGCTAGTATCTAAAAACAGATTGAAAGATGTGAATTAATATAAATAAGCAGAGCTGGGTTAAAATAGCCATATTTTTTTAAAAAAAGAAATCTTCCTTTACACCAATGATTTATTTGTCTGTTTTCTGAAAGGAAAGACTTTTTCACCTCAACTGAATGGAGAAAAACAACCAGAGCCAGACCTGCATTCTACATTTGTCAATCAGTAATAATTTTACATCATGATATCACCAAAGGACATGTAGAATATTTACATTTCTGCCTCATTACTCAAATATAAGAAGTTGTACAACTCATTCAAGGAGCCATTCTTGTTGTTAGTCTTAGAGGAGCTCTCTATTTCATGCTTATGTGTCTAGCTTTCAGTGTGGTGGTGGAGAAGTGTGTACAGCTATCAGTGCACACAACCTTGCATAAAGATATAGAGTTGATAAGGACATAAAAACCATCTGACTTAATGTCTTCATTTCTGAATTCATTTTTGCAACAGCTGATTTATGGTTTCTGGAAAGTCACATGATAGAGTCAGTTTGCAATAAAGGGTTTGTATTTTAAATCCTCTAGGCACACACAAAAAGGGGAGGTTTCAACTGTTTCTCTCTCCAATGTGTGCTACTTTGGTATGCATTTCATGTCATTGTAAGCTGAGCTATATATTCAGCAAAATCACATTCTAAAGTGGATGGTACCATTTTAGACTAAAGGTTAAGCACAATATTTTGGAAGCCTCCCTTATTCCATATCAGCTACTAAAATGGCAAATCAGTGGTTTTCCTTTAGAGTGGTGACTTTTCATGTGAATACTGTGACAGGTCACAAAGAAGTAGTGAAACGAGATCTTTCCGGTTGGAATTTCTGGAAGCCAGGAGTTGGCAAGCTGCATTCTGGCCATATCTGAGTAGGTAAGGAACAAGAATCAGGTTTCCAGTTTGTGAGATTAACAGTGACATTTATCATAGCAGCCCAGTCCAATGGGGTTGCAAACACACAGAGTTCTCAAAGTGCTGTGCAATGCACTTGCCATTTGAACTACAGACATATCTCCTGAGTTACTGGGAATCATCATGTTCTAATTGTGTATGAACTGGCCATAAGAATTTGTATAAATAGCTGTAATGTTGGGGACTGGCATTATGATTTATAGAAATCTAAGGAGCATGTTCATATTTAAACTCAAGTCCAGTAGCACTTTAGAGACTAACAAGATTTTTGGGCTATAAACTTTCAAGAGTCAAAGCTCCCTTCATCAGATACAAGTTGTAATGGAGATCTCAGAGTCCTTAAGTCCCGGTCAGAAGGTGAGAGAAGTGTTGCAAAGAAGGAACTTGGGATGCAGAGGCAGGGGTGTAGACATCTCAATTTCCTGGGAGGCAAGGCTGCACCAGGTCCAGTGCCAGACTTTGTTATCTATATTAAGTTATTTAAATATGAAGTGATATTTTCAAAAAACATATGGATCAACATTCATATGATTTAATTTCCCCCCCACTCATAACAGTCTGAATCTCAGACAAAAAAAGAGGACTCCAGGAGAGGAAAGATGCCATGAGCTCCTTCATGGAGACAGTTTGAGTAAACATTTTATTCCTCTCCCTCTCTCTTTTCCTCACAACTTAGGCTGAGTTGTAATCGGTTTAAGGTCAGATAGTGTGCTTTGTAGCTAATTTGGGATCTGAACTCTGGTCTCCTCAATCTTAGAGCAACACTCTACACCACTCACACACTGGATAGTCAATATGAATCTCCAAATGCATCTCGGAATCCACAGTAAATCCAAAGTAAATTCTGGTTTCTCAAATACCCTGACCTGAAATTATAGGAACATTTCTTTGGTTGAATTAGAGACCAGGTCAGCAGAATTGTCTCATTTTCTATATATGGTGATCCAGTTTTATCTCCTCCTCCCTGTCCCATGCACAGAGCCAAAAAAGTGGCTATTCCCATATCTTACGTGTTTTTTTAAATCAAAGCTGTAGGATATCAAAATCACCTTAACTTTCAGCATTTAAGTCACAGGCCTCTTCTCCCCCTACTCCCCAACACACATGGCTAAAGAGAAATATTCCCATGTCCTCCATTTCTTCTTCTTTAAACCTGCAAGTCCCAGGATACCAGACATCACCCTAAATTCCAGTACATTGTGTGTTTGGATTATCCACAGGTTGAAAGTAGGGAATTTAGGCAGAACTTCCAAATATCCCAAGGAAAAAATAAGGTAAGGCAGTGGAGGGGTGCTCTTGTGTGGCAAAAAAATGTCCCAAAGTCCCAGAGAAAGAAAATGGAGTTGGCAGCCTCTATGAGTGGAGAGGATGGGACTGCACAATTCTTAGGTATTCCTAAAAATTAGAAGTTGGGCAAATGCATTCTCATGCCAAAGGATGAACCTTCCTGAAATCATATATTGCCCCTATAACCATCTGTGTAATGTAGCAGAAACTTACTGGCTCCTTTGATTTGTCCAAAGATTTCTTACACATTGCCATTTCAAATGGGACTTTGATACATCCCTGTATGTGGTGTCTGCACTGCACTATAGGCTTGCCCAATGCAAGTATGTGATGCAGTAAAAAACTGGTATAAAGGGAACACAATTGGTAGTTATGTGTTATGTTTTAGTACTCTATATCATTCCTGTCTAAATTGGTATCATCTCACCAGTGTTCTTCCCACTTCAGTCAAAACAAGCATCTGACAACCCTGTGATGCCTAGTAACGAATAAATATACACTGCAAGAAACGTTTATAAATTAACATGTTCTATTTGTAATTATCATTCTATAAGGTGCATAGTGTGCTATTATTAGATCCTTATCAGGTACATGAATTCAATTTATTCAGTTTAACAGCTATCAGTTTAACAACTACCGGTCAATTTTGCAACAATATTTTAAAAAGCCAAGCCTCAACGGTAGCTTCTGGAATGGCAAGCCCGCTTCTACTTGCACGAAGTCTTCCAAAAGGGTGGGAAAGCTTTCAATTGTATTCTGTTGATGCTTATTGCCGGTCCTACAAAAGACTTTTTAAAAGACATAATACATAAGTATAAAAATTATACAATTTTTCTAATATAGCCCGGCTTTATGAGTTTTCTTACCACATTGTGCAGCTAGGATTCATGGATGGAGTGCTCCTGTCATTCCCAAAGACTGCATACTATTCACCTTGTTCTCTGGTCAATAAACCTTTCAACATCTGTTTACAATTAGTGTGTGTATTCCATAATTAAAGGGACAGTGTCATTAATCCACATTCCACTTCTTAAAGTATACATAATGTATTTCAGTCCTGAATAAAAGTCTGATCTTTACTCTGATATTTGAAGGGAACATTCTCCCAACTTTTAAGAGTCCAAATAAGATGGTGATCAAGTTCACAAGTGGCATGAGAGGTCCATTGCTTGGTTCATTTCCTCCGGGGTCAGTGTATGAAGCTTGTAAATCCAAGAATTTTCCTTGCAGAGAAGAATCTTCTTAATATCTTGTTGGTTGAGGCTTTTGTTCTCATATTTGTAGATCACAAAGAATTTTAGGTCCTCAAAATGATGTGCTAATATACAGTGCTCCACCATAGGTGAGTCAAGAATTTTGTTTCAATCTTGACTTGTGGTCCATGACACGTGTTTTTAATGAACGTGTGGAACTGCCCACATAATATTTGGGACACCCACAAAAGGCTACATATACAACATTTTTACTAGCACAGGTGGAGAAATGTGGCAGTCAAAACAAGTATCTGACAACCCTGTGATGCCAGCAGAATCTTCTACCAGAACTCAGTTTTACAATGGTTCAGATCTCTGTACTGCAATGTAAGTGAGTGGAGTAAGTGTGGGAATCATACCTGGCTTTCCCTCTTGCAGGTTCCAAGCAAGAACCTAACAAACTCAGCATTCCGTGAATACTTGTCAAGGTCTTTTGTCTCTCCCCCACCCCACATACCTGTACAGAATATTAACATTGTAAGGCTGACTACTGAAAGGGTATCTTTTAGTCACAAGGAGGCTGAATAAAACTCTGTCATATTCTGATATCTTACACCTTCAACTAATAAAATTGCACAATAAAAAATGCCATACAGTTAGACCTCAGCACCAGCAATTATTACTGATTGATCCTGTGCACTTATCTCCAGTCCAAAGGAAAATCTTTACAGAGCTAATGTGAAATTAAATTGTTGGGAACATCAGTTTAATTTGTTGTGAATTGTTACATTTTGTAAGGCAGTAGTTTGTGGGGTAAAATATGTATTGTCTTGAAAAAAATATTTCACATGCATGTTCTGTGATTTTTAAATAAATTTGTACCTTGGATGTTGTACCTTGAGAACTGCATTCATGAATTTAACTGGGGCTTTCCCTTGGAGAAAATAAATGCATGTAGTATGTGCAGTACAAAACTTAAGAGCTGAAATTAACATTTTGGAGCAATGTTACTTTTATGTTGATCTCATAAATATCTAGCTCACATGAATAATATGTATTAGTTATGTTTCTGAAATGTTAGAAGTTGCTTTTAATATCTATTTGATGATTTTTTTGTAGGACTCCATAGTTTAACGTATTTTAAAAATATTTTCAAGACATTAAAAGTTTCTATGCCATTATTAAAAAAAGGAGTGGGGGAGGGGGGAAATTCTGCACCCAATTAATACTTGTACAGAAATCATTGTAAACAGATACACATACACGAAGCTGCCTTATCCTGGATCAGACTCTTGGTCTATCAGAGTCAATATTGTCTACTCAGACCAGGACCGGCTCTCCAGGGTCTCAGGCTGAGGTCTTTCACATCACCTCCTACTTGACCTCTTTTTATTTATTTATTTATTTAAATTTCTACCCCGCCCTCCCTGCCAGAGGTGGCTTTTAATTGGAGATGCCAGGGATTGAACCTGGGACTTTCTGCATGCCAAGCAGGGGCTCTTCCAGTGAGCCACAGCCCCTCCATAAAGGATTGTTAGAATTAAAGGCATTTTTCAATCAAATATCAAGCTTGACATATCATTAAGATCATAAAAGTTGATGACTTTTTGCTTCTGTTATGGGAATCCATAAATCCTTCATGATGAGAATTTTCCCTCCCATGTCAAAGATCAAATATTTAATGAGCATTTCACAAGTATCTACTCACTGTAGATAGCTGCGAAAGAATGTTATGGGAAAGGAATCCATTTGATCTACTTATATGTATGCTGTATATGCTATTATGAATAACATGTTACTTTTTGATGTAAATAGCCAGATGTGATCCTTATGGACTACTGTACAATTACTTAAATATGCATCTAAATTATTTCCATTGAACTAATGAAATAATATGGGTTACAATTCAATGTATAATGAATATGCCTGGAAATGTTAGAGAAATAACAAAAAAAAGAGGAAACCATAAGGGTTCTGCAAAATTGCCTATATGATTGTTGACTTGCATTTTTCAGTCCGCTTAACGTGAAAGCTGGAATAGAAGAGTTCAGGGAATGTTTTATTTCTTGTGTGAGTTTTATCTGGAGACCCAGATATTTTAAGCACTGGAGTCAAACAAAAGAAGAAAGGATTATTTGCTTCATTTGGCCAATCCCTATTGGAAACAGAATGCTGGACTAAACAGATTTTTAGCTTATAAAGCAGGTGAGTTCTTACCCTTTTATCACAATCAGATTCTGTTCTAGAGTTATTTATTATTGTTGTTATTTTATTTATTCTTTTATTAGATTTATATCCCATCCTACGCCACAGAGTGGGCCCAGGGCAGTCATAACAGATGAAACACAATAATTGTTAAAAACATAATCTAAACCCTAAATTAAAACAGTACAAACAAGATGGCAGTTAACAATAAGATTGGGGCATCCATGATACTTCCTGAAAGATATTGGATTTAGCATTAATGCTTATGCTGTGAACAGGGGAGGCCGGGATGGTTGGATGTCTGCTGCCTCAACCAAAGGTCTGGCAGAACAGCTCCATTTTACAGGCCATGTGGAACTATAGCAAGTCTTACAGGGCCCCGATCTCAATTGGGAGCACATTCTACCAGGTCAAGGCCAGTGCAGAAAAAGCCCTGGCCCTGGTTGAGGCTAAGCAGATGTCTTTCTGGCCAGGGACTACCAGGAGATATTGGTCTACAGAGCACAGGGCTCTCTGGGGCACATACAGGGAGAAATGGTCCCATAGGTATGCTGGTCCCTGGCTGCATAGGGTTTTAAAGGTCATTACCATAACAGTGAAATTGATTCAGTACTCAGTTGGCAGCAAGTGCAGTTGGCATAACACTGATTAAATGCACACCCACACATACATCACCATCAGCAAGTACGCTGCCGCATTTTGCAGTAGCTGCAGTTTCCAGATCAGGTTTAAGGGCAGCCCCACATAGAGCGAGTTACAGTAATCCAACCTGGAAGTGACCATTGCATGGAACACTGTAGCTAAGTCCTGGGAGTTGAGATAAGGAACTAGTTGCCTGACCAGCCAAAGGTGATAAAATGCTGACCTGGCAACAGTGGTGGCCTGCATTGAAAGCAAGGCATTCCAGGATCACCCCGAGGATCCTCACCTTCAGCGTTGATGTCAGTGGTGCCCCACCAAGTGCTGGGAGCTGGATTCCCGATCCCATGCTCCCACAGCTCAAGTACAGAACCTCCATCTTTGTTGGATTTAATTTCAGCTGACTCTGCTGTAGCTGTCCCACCATGCCCCTCAAAGCCCTGTCCAAAACATCTGGGGTGGAATCCATCCATCCATTAACAGATAAAGCTGGGTGTCATCATCATATTGATGGCATCCCAGCCCAAACCCCCAGAGCAACTGGGCAAGGGGGCATATATAGATGTTAAACAGCATGAGAGAGAGAATTGCCCCCTGTGGCACACCACATTCCAGTGAATACTGCTCAGATATCCTCTCCCCAAGCACCACCCTCTGTCCCCAACATGGAGAAAGGAGGAAAGTCATTGTAAAGCAGTCCCCCTTATCCCTGTGTCAGCAAGGCAGTGCATCAAAACATCATAGTTGACCGTGTCAAACCCACTGTCAGATCAAGAAGCAGCAGCGCCAACCTGCCTTGATCCAGGTGTCTCTGGATGTCATCTGTAAGGGCAACCAGCATGGTCTCTGTCCCATGGCCAGGGTGGAAACTGGACTGGAACAGATCCAGGATGGGAACGTTATCCAAGAAGACCTGGAGCTGCTCAGCCACTGCTCTCTCAACCACCTTACCCAGATACAGAAGATTCGAAACCAGGCAGTAGTTGGCAAGTACCGCAGGGTCCAATGATGGCTTTTTCAAGAGTGGGCATACCACTGCCTCCTTCAAACCACCTGGGAATATCCCAGAAGACAGGGATAAATTGATCATCTCTCCCAGGGGGAGAATTGAGCCAAAACTACTTTTTAATTACTACCCCCCCCCAAAAAAAAAACTCCTTTACTTTTGATAAATATTCAAAGGCAGGCAAAAATGTTTTCAGTATTTCTCTTCTGATACACATTCATACCAAAGAAATGTTTCCTCCCTTCATACTGAATGAGCTTTCTAAAGTCATCATGTCACCTGTACTGATTGGTTCATGACAATCCAGTTCAAAGTAAGGCCTTAGCCAAAGATAATTGGCTGTGTGGCTTTCTATACAGAGTATGTAGTTATGTCATGAAACCCAGTCAGAACAAGAACAGTGCTTTCTATTTTCTCTCTAAATTGGCTTCATACTGTCAATGTATGGCCAAACCTGACTGGCTTTCTTCTTTCTGTCCCAACTTGCTTATCACCTCTCCCTGCCCATCAGGCCTCTTGCCTTCTACCACCGGTCTTCTTCACCCTCACCTACTATAGAATCCCAAGATCTGTTCTGTTTCCTGTCCATTATCTGCCGTACTGCAAACAATGCTTCACTGGTTTGGGAGGTTTGAATTTGCTGAAAAATTTCCCCTTTCTGTACATGGCCCAATTGTGTGGATTTTTTAATATTCATCGTCAGGCCATATTCAGATTATATATCTGACAAGGTGGTTTTTTTTTAAACAAATTGGTGATGATACTATTTGGAGTCTCCTCTGTTTGAGTAAATTTTATTAGCTTCCCTAGGATCATTATGAAAAAGCAGAAAATTACTATTCTGATAGTGGTAGAACAGACAAACAAGACCCATACATTATTATGAAGTGTTGCTGGGTATTTATTTATTTATTAAACTGGATTTACTAGGCCACCCTTCCCTACAAGTTGGGCTCAAGGTGGCTTACAGCAAAATACAACTTGCACCTTGACTTATCTTTCAGAGGTAACTGGAGAGACTTTGATGCAAATGTAAAGTGTCAGCAAGAAAGGCAGACTATAAATACAGAAATAAATTACCATGTTAATGAATTTGTAGATTTTGTACTGAGCAAGTCAAATTAATTATTACATTCCTCTCAGTGTGTCTATTTTTAAAATGTGTCAGTTAAAAGGCTTGTTTTTTTCATTTGTAAAGCAAATAACTACTTTCCCTAAAAATATTCCTATTTCTAGCTCTTTCAATTCCCTCCCGTTAAAAGAGGCTGCATTCACTTATAGCTTCATTTCAGGTTTTTATGGTGCTTGTGTACTTTTCATGAAGGATGCTACATTCTTAAGTGCTTTGTCACCGTACTGATGACTGTATGTAAGAAGCTTTCTTGTATGAACTCAGACCACTGGTGCATCTGACTCAGGATTGTTTGCTGTGCCTGGCAATGGCTGTCCAGAATTATAGGTAAGGAGAAGTCTGTTCCACTGTCTTAGAACTCTTTTAACCATAATCAATAAGTGTTCTACCACTATGCCAAGGCTTCTCCCCTCTCAAATGGGACATTCAATAATAAAATCTATATAAAAGGCAAGACTACAACCAGCTGAGGTAGCTAATAAACAAGAACTGCTGCATTTCCTAACCCTCCACATTATTGTGGAATTAAAAAAAAAATGAGTGTCCAGAATCTGAATTAATGATGTAGATGTGTCTGCTTCCACAGCTGCATATGTTAGTGTCTGCAGATGGCAGACTTACCTGCAGTCTGGCAGGCCGCTTTGATCTCAGGACTGGAGGACCACCCACACCATCAGTGCCAAGTCCAGGCTGGGTGGGTGCAGCAACATCAGTGGGACAGGAAAAGCCCTCCCCGTACCTGTATGGCCCAGCAGTACAGAGCTGGAGAGCTGCAGTGGCAGTGAAGTAGTGGAAGCAGCTAGGGAAGGCGAACCAGGTGGGCCAAGGCAGACTTACCTGCCAGGAGCAGCTTGGATGGTGAGAGCAGACAGAAAGCCTCACCAGCTAACCAGATTGACATGGTCATCACAGGCAAGGGGGCTGGAGCAGCTCAGGGGGCAGGGGCTACAGGAGAGGCCTGGAAACAAGCAGAGGCAGAGGATAGTGACTTCCTGGGAGCAGCACTGGTCAGCAGATGGAGCTGATGAGTAAGGCCTGTTGGCCCAGGACCTGGGAATGAGCCTGGCCCAACTCCTAATCAGAAGGCACTGGTAGAACTCAGAGTGTCCCCATCTCCAGGTGGGTCTTTATTAGGCACAACCTCAAGGTGGTCTGGGAGGACAGGCCTGGCCACACCTAGCAATCAGAAGGTGGATGAAGTGTTGGGGAGAAAGTGTATTGTAAATATTCTTCCTTCCCTTTTCTGAGATGCACATGGGGTGTGCTAAAGAAAGGAGAAGGCTGGAGGGCATGCCCACCCTGGACTCCAGGAGTCAGAGCCTGAGAATCATATATATTATGTTTTCATGGCTTCTCAGACACAGGAATAATTTTCAGGAATTATTGGTCTTTTGTCATATATCCCACCTCCTTGGTAATGTTCAACTGAACTTCTGATAGATTCAGGTGGGTAGCTGCAATAGTCTGAAGCAACAGAACAAAGCATGCACACAACCTTGTACCCAGAATTAAACTTTGTTGGTCTTAAAGGTGCCACTGGACTCAAACTTTGTTCTGAACTTCTGATAAATAACAATAAAACTATATTAAGGATGCAGTCTTAAACATTCCTCGGAGTATGCCTCACAGAACACAGTAAAGCTTAGTTCTGAGTAAACATGCACAGGGTTGTAACAATACAGATCTGTAACAGTGCAATCCTAAACAGCTAAGTCGTGATCTTATACCTTTGCAAGTCCACAGAGGTAAGTAGGCTTTGAAGGGTGTAATTCTGCTTAGGACTGTACTGCAAATATCAAAGATCTTAAATATAAATATAAATTTCCTCAATAATCAGCCCTTTAAAATGTAGCCTGGGAAGGAAATCTAAAAACAATAACTTACACCCATTTGTAGTTTCAAGCCCACTGTTGTGAAACTAAGTACCATTAGCTGGAGTAGGATCAAAAAATATTGCTCAGTGTACTAGAGAAGATGACACAACATACTGTAGCACAATACAGAATTACTCCTCTAGGTTTCACAAAAAAAGTTAATGTCAATGGTGTGGTGGTTAAGTGCACGGACTCTAATCTGGGAGAACCGGGTTTGATTCCCCACTCCTCCACTTGCACCTGCTGGATGACCTTGGGCAAGTCATAGTTCTGATAACAGCTGTTCTGGAAAAAAGAGCAGTTTCTGTCAGAGCTCTCTCAGCCCCACCTACCTCACAGCGTGTCTGTTGTAGGGAGGGGGAGGGAAAGGAGTTTGTAAGCCGCTCTGAGACTCCATTGGGTAGTGAAGGACGGGGTATAAATCCAATCTCTTCTTCTCTTCTAAATATGGGTTTCTCTACTTGTTATGAACTGAATGGTATCTATAATTTACTTGTGTGTAATATAATATATATAATTTACTTGTGAGCTGCGGTGGCTCAAGTGGTTAAGACGCTGAGCTGCAGGCTGTGGAAGGTCAGTAGTTCAGCAGTTCGAGACCCGAGTGTGCCGCATGAGGGAGTGAGCTCCCATCTCTAGTTCCAGCTCCTACCAACCAAGGAGTTCGAAAGCAAGAAATTGCAAGTAGATAAATAGGTACCACTTCAGTGGGAAGGTAACAGCGTTCCGTGCACCTTGGTGTTTAGTCATGCCGGCCACATGACCACGGAAACGTTTTCGTCCAGCGCTGGCTCTTCGGCTTTGAAACAGAGATGAGCACCGCAACCCTAGAGTCGAACTCGACTGGCTTTCGAGCAAGGGAATCTTTACCTTTTTATCCATAACATAGAAAACAGTTAGGAGCCATTTTTTTACTGCAGGCATACTGTGCATTCCTGTGCATATTTCTTTTGCACAGATGCACACACACACAATATCCATACATACATATTAGTATATGGGAGAGGTCCTAGTTTCCTCTACTCTTGCTTGTTCCTTCAGTCACCCATTGCAAGGCCACCCCATAATGGCAACTATGATCTTGATCTGCATCTTTAAACAGTTGCCCTGGGTGAGCAGGCACCCTCACCACCTTTCTTTTTTGGAGGAATACTAAATTCTCACCCTGAGCTAGGTGGTCCAGGCTAGCCTGGTATCATCAGTTCTCAGAAGCTAAGTAGGGTCAGTACTGGTTAGTACTTGGTGGGAAATCACCACACTACCTCTGTTAGTCTCTTGCCTTGAAAACCTTATGAGGTTGCCATAAGTTGGGAGTAAGTTGACAGTATTTTCCACCACTTCATTAAATCCTTTCTTTTCAACTTAAAAAAAACACCCTAAGTTAGAATTAGATATATGATACATTTGATGCCATGATCCATTAGCACAAGGGTTGGGAATCTTTCCCATATTCCACGCCCCCCCACCAGAAGTCTCATCCAAGAAACCTGATTCCTTGGGTCATGGGATGTAGGTATAAAACTAACCACACACCTCAGGAGGCTGAAGTGGGAAGGAGAAAGAGAGTGGAATGTCCCTATCCTCCTTTCATAAGGACAACTCCACTGACTGAAAAGACAGGAACAGTGATTCCACACAGCCTTCCAAGCCCATGTAATTATTGGTCCACACAGGTTCTATGATTCTGGGAATCAGCGTTCTCAGAATTTGATGGGGCTATGGGGAAACAGGGAATACAGAAAAGGTCTGTGACCATCAGTACCTTCCACTGATGAATCACAAGATCCAGTGCCTGCATTCATTTGTGTGTATGTTTAGTACATTATGAGGTGCACATACCTGCTAATTTAATAAATTATGAAGCAATCTAGGCAGGGGTCGTTTCATAGAAAAAGAGCTACGGGAACTCATTAGCATAACTCATTAGCATATGCCACACCCCCTGACATCACCGGAAGTGTGTCATAAGGCCACACACCCCGCCCCCAACGGCCCCATGAGGGGCCCGGCGGTGGACCTACAAGGCTGGCAGGAGTGCAAGGAAGCCCCGCGAAGGCCCTCCCTGGCCCCAGGCAGGCAGGGGTGGGGAGAGGCAGGGAGGAAGCAACTTACCTTCCCTCTTCTCCGGGGAACTGCGATCCCCCGCGTTCCCCCCCGAAATGACCTCTGAATCTAGGCCATAAAACTCAGTTAACTTATTTCTACAATCTCTGACAACAAAATATAACGTAAACTGGTTTATTTTGTCACTATCGTCTCATCTAATTCCTGGCAAGCACGCAGAACTGGCCTAGTTTCAAACTTAGGAACATAAGGGAAGCCAATGTTGGATCAGGCCAATGGCCCATCTAGCCCAACACTCTGTTACACAAAGGTCAAAAATACCAGGTGCCATCAGGAGGTCCAGCAGTGGGGCCAGGTCACTAGAAGCCCTCCCACTGTTGCCCCCCCCAAGCACCAAGAATACAGAGCATCACTTGCCTCAGCCTGAGAGTTCCTATCTATACCTTGTGGATAATAGCCACTGATGGACTTCTACTCCATATGCTTCTGCTCCATATGCTTATCTAATTTCCTCTTCAAGCTGTTCATGCTTGTAGCCGCCGCCGCCACCTCCTGTGGCAGTGAATTCCATGTGTTAATCACACTTTGGGTGAAGAAGTACTTCCTTTTATCTGTTCTAACCCGACTGCTCAGCAATTTCATTGAGTGCCCACGAGTTCTTGAACTGTGAGAAAGGGAGAAAAGTACTTCTTTCTCTACCTGCTCTATCCCATGCATAATCTTATAAACCTTGATCATGTCACCCCTCAGCCATTGTTTCGCCAAGCTAAAGAGCCCCAAGCGTTTTAATTTTTCTTCATAGGGAAAGTGTTCCAACCCTT
Organism: Gekko japonicus; assembly: GCF_001447785.1. Lineage (NCBI taxonomy): Eukaryota > Metazoa > Chordata > Lepidosauria > Squamata > Gekkonidae > Gekko > Gekko japonicus. The sequence continues at coordinate 410,522 of NW_015160209.1, forward strand.
TTATCATTCTAGTTGCCCTTTTCTGCACTTTTTCCAATGCTATAATATCCTTTCTGAGATGTGGTGACCAGAACTGGACCGATTTGTCACATGCTACTTGCCTCTCATTCCGTGTGGGGCTGTTGTCTAAAGATTGTCCTGGATCATTTCATTCAATTTCTCATTTGAGGTTTTGGCCCCCAGCTGTTCATCATCTGCCTCACATATTTAATTTCACATTACATATTTAATTTCACATTACCTGCCACAGGAAGTGGTGGTGGCTACAAGCATGGACGGCTTCAAAAGGGAATTAGATAATCATATGGAGCAGAGGTCCATCAGTGGCTATTAGCCACAAGGTATAGATAGGGACTCTGGGGCAAGTGATGCTCTGTCTTCTTGGTGCTGGGGGGGGGGTCAACAGTGGGAGGGCTTCTAATGTCCTGGCCCCACTGGTGGACCTCCTGATGGCACCTGGTATTTTTGGCCACTGTGTGACAGAGTGTTGGACTGAATGGGCCTTTGGCCTGATCCAACATTGGCGTCTCTTATGTTCTTATGTTATGTTCTTAAGTGGGGTTTCCTGCTGCTTCCCCCTCCCATTCCCCTTTCTTAGCCCTCCTAGCCTTTCCCTCCTTCCTTCCCATTCAATTTTTCTCCCGAGGCTCTTTCTGCAAACTGATTGGTCAACACGGTGGCCGCTAGTCTGCTGTGATTGGTAGATTCTCTGATCTGGCATCAAAATGCCAGACGTATTGCCAGCTGGCTTCCAGACAGAAAATGGTGGATGCAGTATTTACTGCCATGGCACCCTAACTTGGAAAACACAAATGCTCTGAAATAATATAATCGAAGGCCCAACAAATGGATATTGGAGCAATGTTGGAAACTATTCATGAGACAATTCAGAGGGCTTATATTTCGCTGCCTCATTATTTCGTTGTAACATGAGCGCGGGGGGGTTATAAAAAAAAAAGAGTAAGCCACCACGACAGGCGGCAGCCCTTTTTATTTTCCACGCATTACAAAATCAACTTAGGAAGTCTATGGCCCAAAAAAGAAAAGTGCCAGCCCTTTTGAAACAACCCTGCTCTTCCCTCAAATCCAGCATGCTACTCCCCTCGCACAGTACTTTTTTGACGCACGGAGGATGCTTTTCCAGATACTAAGAAAAATGTATACACTGTGTTATAAACAACTGCAGAAATGACCACTGCAACAAATGTGGATAATATGCATAAAGCGGTGGGGGGGGCTTATATTTTACTGCCTCATCAGTTTGGTATAACGTAAGAAAGAAGGTTTTTTTTAAAAAAATCCCGGAAACTTGAGCCACCATGGGGAGGGGCAGATGAAAGGCGCGCTAGTGGGTGTGGAAAAGGGGTGTGTGCATTTTGACTTCTCCCTGGGGCAAATTGAAAACTTCTCAAAAAACAAGGATCAACAAGACGCGGGGCAAATCAGGTGATTCTGCGGGTCAAAATGTGGCCGCGTGTCTACTGGTGGGAAATTGAACGGAAGACACGGAGAAAACATAACAGCGAGCGTGGGGTAAACACTTATGTGAAATCGGTCCTGTACACAGTACTCCAAATGAGGCCGCACCATCGATTTATACAGGGGCATTATGATACTGGCTGATTTGTTTTCAGTTCCCTTCCTAATAATCCCCAGCATAGCACTAGCCTTTCTTATTGCAGTTGCACACTGTCTCGACATTTTCATTGAGCTATCTACTATGACTCCAAGATCTCTCTCTTGGTCAGTGTCTGCCAGTTCGGACCCCATCAACGTGTATTTATAGTTAGGATTTCTGGCTCCACTGTGCATCACTTTGCACTTGGCCACATTGAACCCCATTTGCTATGTTGACGCCCACTCACCCATCCTCGACAGATCCCTTTGAAGTACCTCACAATCCTCCCTGGTTCTCACCACCCTGAACAACTTTGTGTCATCTGCAAATTAAGCCACTTTACTGCTTACTCCCAACTCCAAATCATTAATAAACAAGTAAGAAGCATCAGACCGAGTACTGTTCCCTGTGCTACTCCACTGCTTTTCACCCTCCACTGAGAAAATTTCCCATTTATACTCACTCTCTGTTTCCTATTAATTAGCCAGTTATTGATGCACAAGAGGACTTGTCCTTTTATCCCATGGCTATTGAGCTTACTTAGGAGCTGTCAGCGATGCTGCCATGGGGGTGGGGAGGTTGGTTGTATTCTAATTGCCAGTGCATTCCTTCTGTGCTTCTTTGCTGCTACAACGCTTATCTCTAAGTCTTGCAGGTGGAGATGTTGATGTCTGGTTTTCTTGGGAACCGTGAGAAAGTGTTTCATTCCCAGCTTCAGCACTAAACGGCCGAAGCTCTTTCTCCCCCGCGTGGGAGGGTGGCTAATTAGCCAGGGCAGGGTGTGTGCATACGAATACCCTATATCCTATTATGCCCCATGGGCAGCCATCATTCTTAACAGTGCCTATGTTAATACATCTATAGCTCTTCAATAAAGTATTACCTTTCCTGATAAGTGTGTACTATGTTGTTGGCTGTGGGTTCTGACATTCTGTTAAGAATCCTTCATTCTCTATTTACACACCTCTCTCCCCAACTGAGATGAGCGCTGGAGAGGAGAAACCAAACCCTTCGGAAAAGGAGGAGGAGGAGGAGGGAGAGGAGGAAATCCCTATCCCTAGTCGGACCCAGACGGTGACACCAGTGACCACCATGCCACCAGTGACCATGGCTGAGAAGGGAGCCGTCCCAAAGACGACATCGACCCTGGTGTTCCTGACCCCCTCGGGGCCACGGCAGCCGCCTGGCCTGGGGTATCGTCTGAGCTCCAGGTGCGGCCAATTCAACCCAGACTCCACTGTAGAGACTTATATCCCCCGGAGAGACAGCAGGTTCGACCTGGGATTTACTTCAGTTGGAGATTTTCCCCCCTATAGGACATCCTTTGAACCCCCGTCGGCCCCGTGGGTGATGGAGTGGTCAAAGGCGAGGAGTGGGCATGTGTCCCCGGATGAGGGACTGGAACTGGCCCACAGGATGGAGGTGGCAGATCGAGAGAGGCGACAGCTGCAGAGGGATCTGGAGGACCTTTTCCATGCAATCCCACAGTTGGTAGTCCAAGCCATTAGGGAAGAGAGGGAAGCCCACCCGGTGGCACAGGTGGTGCCTGCAGCCCCACCGGCTCCCCCCCCCAGCAACCCCAGCCTGGTGATGTGCCCAGGCCAGCTCCGGGGGAGGCCCCAGCTCCAGCACCCCGACCCACTAGCCCGAGAGGCCCAGTGATGCATCGCCCGAAGGACCTCATCGAGGCCACATTCGACGGGAACCCTGAGGAACTTACTTTGTGGTTCGAGTGATGACGTTCATGGAAATATTGGGCCACCTGTTCCCTGATGACAGCAGCCGCATGGACGTGGCAGTGGCATGCCTGTGGGGCGGCTTGGTATGTGGGGCTGCACAACACACGGGGCCTGGAGCTAGTGAATTTGGACGCTTTTATGTGGGCGTTGCGGGCCCAATTCGAAGACCGGAACGCCGGGCCCAAAGCAAGGGTGTTTCTACGCACCCTGAAGCAAGGCAAGAGATCCATGAGGGAGTACTCTTCGGAGTTTAAATTGCACGCGGACAAGGTCCAAACTTGGCCTGATCCTGTGCTGGCAGAGTTGTACCACGTGGGGCTGAATCCTGAAATACGGGAAATGGTCCTATGAGCGGTGGATCCAGTCTCCCTCCCGGCATGGATGCAAGAGGCAGAGAGTGCGGAAACCCACCTGAACACCCTGTGTCTGGACATTGCAACTGCGGGAGGTAAGCCTACCACTTCGGCTCAGAAGGGGAAATTGGTGCAGCAGTCCAAGTCTACTTGGGAGGAACACATGCGTCAAGGGCTCTGTCTGAAGTGTGGGGAAAGGGGTCCCTTCACGGCTGACTGCGGTGGAGCGGGTCCCGGGAAGCAGGGCCCGAACGACCAGGCAAAAGTGCACCCCACCACACCGGCCAAAAAACCAACTGAAAAACCGAAATATGCCAAAGCCTTACAAGCAACCCCTGAGGAATTGGAAAATGACTGCAGCGAAGACGACCCCGAGCCTGCAGGAAAAGGCACGGTCCTGCTGTGAGAGGCGTGGAACAGCAGGGCCCAATCCCGGAGGCGCCTAAAGTGGTGAGCAGCTTCCCCCTCTTGTTTTTCGTGACTGTGACTTTGATTAACCCCGGGCTTGGAATGCATATCCGTGTAAGAGCACTCATTGACTCGGGGTGTGGGAGGGATCTTATTAACCCTGCCCTCATTACAGGGCTAGAAGTAGGGGTGGTGAAGCTGGAAGACCCTTTGATTTTTACCCAAATGGATGGGTCCACTATGAAAGAACCTTGTGAATATGAGAATGTACCGTTGCAGGTTGGGGCGGGGAATCATTGGGAAGAATGGCCGTTCATGATCACCCCAGCCGCCAGATTCCCACTGGCCCTAGGAGGCCCGTGGCTGCATGGACACGGTCCCTACATACTGTGGGATGAGGGGAAGGTACAATTCATCTCACCCAGGTGCCAAGAGCACCGATGGGACCCGAAATGGGGCCAGCAGCCGATAGCAGAAACCCCTAGAGTGTGTCTGGCTCAAGATGAGCTGCTCTCCATTCCCCCCGAGTATCGGGACTTGGCCAGGGTGTTTGAGGAGGAAGAAACGGATGAGCGCCCCCCTCATAGACACTCGGACTGTAGCATTGAAATATTACTTGGCCAGAAACTACCCAAGGGGCGCATTTACACAATGGGGCCAGCGGAGAAAGACGAACTGTGCAAGTTCATAGACAAGAACCTGGCCCGTGGGTTCATCAGACCGGCCTCGTCCCCGTTTGCAGCCCCGATCTTGTTCCAGAAAAAGAAAGACGGGGGCTGAGACTATGCACAGACTACAGAGGCTTAAATGCAGTGTCGTCAACTAATGCATATCCCATGCCCTTAATCAAAGACTTGCTAGTGGAAGCAGCCAAGGGGAAATTTTTTACCTAACTTTGCCCAGGTCAGCTTGCCCCTAACAGACTTGCTAAAGACTAAGGGGAAAGGCCCAGAGGCTACTAAGCCGGGCACGGCATTGCAATGGAGTAAGGAGTGCTCCCGGAAGAGGCTTTCGAATGCCACAAAGCATTGTTCACATGTCCTCGCCCACCCCGATGAAACGAAAAAGTTCATTGTGCAAACTGATGCGTCGGATGTTGCCATGGGGGGGGGAGATCCTCCAAGAGGGTGGGGACGGGTTGCTTCATCCCTTGGCATACGTGTCAAGGAATTTTAATGACACTGAACGTAACTGGTCTGTTTGGGAAAAAGAGGTGGGGGCAATAAAGCTCACCCTATCCACATGGAGACACTGGTTGGAGGGGGCACGAGTCCCATTCAAGGTGTGGACTGATCATAAGAACTTGGAAACGCTCAAAACACCTTGGTGTCTTAATGCCAAACAGCTCCGGTGGGCAGATTTCTTTTCCAAATTCTAGTTCACCCTCCATCACTTCCCCGGCTCAGCGAACTCTCTGGCTGACACACTGTCATGCCTACCCCAGCATGATAGCCAACGGGAAGTTGTTTTGGATTCGGTGTTCACGCCTTCTCATCTGGGCAGGGCAGTGACGACAAGCAGCCAGGCACGCCACAACACTCCACCCCCTATGACGCAGAACCCAAACCCTCCCCGGCCAGAAGGGGCAGAGAGGGACACTTGGCACAGTAAGTTTGCCTCCGCCTTCTCGGAGGGCGACAAGACCGTGCTCGAAGCTGAGGGTGATTTTGAACTACGAAATGATGGCTGTTGGTATCAGGGACATAAACTGTTCATTCCCCTCTCACTCTGGGGGGAGGTGTTACAAGCCGTGCACGGCTCCAAACTGTCGGGACACCCAGGTTTCGTTAAATCTCTTCAGCTATTGCAACATCAGTTTTGGTGGCCGCCGATGCGTAAGGATCTATCCTCCTTTTTCAAGTCCTGCCAGATCTGTGCCATGAGTAAACCTAGACTGGGGAAAACCCCAGGTCTGTTGCACCTACTACCTACTCCGAGCTGGCCCTGGGAGGTTATCTCCATGGATTTTATTACTGATCTTCCACAGAGTAAATTGATGACGGTTTTATGGGTGGTGGTGGATTTGTTTTCCAAGCAAGCACATTTTATTCCTTTTGCCTTCCTGCCCACGGCTAAGGCTCTAGCAAAAGCATTTATTTGAGAGGTGGTGTGTTTACACATGCTCCCCAATAAGGTGGTCTCCGAGAGGGGGACTTAGTTTGTGTCTCGATTCTGGGGGAAGCTAATGAAACTGATGGGGGTGGAGAGGGGCCTGAGCAGTGGTTATCATCCAGAGACTAATGGACAAACGGAGCGGGTCAATCAGACTTTGGAACAATATATCCGTTGTTTTGCAAACTATCAACAAGACAACTGGGTCGACCTCTTGCCACTGGCCGAATTTTGTTATAACAACACGTGTCACTCCTCTATTGGAATGTCCCCTTTTAAAGCATTGTATGGTTATGATAGCCCGCCCATCCCGTTTCTGGAAGGGGACAATGACTTGGGGCCGGTGGATGCTGCCCTATGGTGTAAACAATTGCGAGACTCATGACCCCTACTGTGTAAGACTTTGAATGCTGCCAAGGATGCGTACAAATGTCAGGCTGATAAGAGAAGGGTGGAAGATTGGGCTCTACAGCCTGGGGACTCTGTGTATGTGTCTACTAAAAACATCCAGATGCTACGCCCTAGTCGGAAACTGGGCTGGAAATACATTGGTCCATTTCCTGTGAAAAGGGTGATCAATGATGTTGCTGTGGAACTGGATCTGCCCCCAAGCTTGAGGAAATTGCATTCTGTGTTTCATTTCAGCCTCCTGAAGAAGGATTCTGGTTCCAGCCTTTGGCGTCCATCGAAACCTGTACCCCCTCCTACCTTGGTTGAGGGCGAGGAACATTATGAGATATCCAAAATTCTGGACTCTAAGATCAAACGTGGGAAATGGATGTATTTGGTTGAATGGTCAGATTTCGGACCCCAGCACCTCAAATGGGTGGAAGTAGGGGATATTCGGGCCCCTAGACTGTTGCGAAAGTTTCATCGTGACTTCCCGGACAAACCGGGAGACCTCCCGGAAGCATTGAGAGAAGCTGATTTTCGAGGGGGCAGTATGTCAGCTATGCTGCCATGGGGGTGGGGAGGTTGGTTGTATTCTAATTGCCAGTGCATTCCTTCTGTGCTTCTTTGCTGCTGTAATGCTTATCTATAGGTTCTGCAGGTGGTGATGTTGACATCTGGGTTTCTTAGGAACCAGGGGAGGGAGTTTGGTTCCCAGCTTCAGTGCTAAATGGCCGGAGCTCTATCTCCTGCGCGCGGGAGTGTGGCTAATTGGCCAGGGCAGTGGGGGGAGTGCATACGAATACCCTATATCCTATTATGCCCCAGGGGCAGCCGCCATTCTTAACAGTGCCTATGTTAATGCATCTATAGCTCTTCAATAAAGTATTACCTTTCCTGATAAGCGTGTACTACGTTGTTGGCTGTGGGTTCTGACTGGAGCCTTTGATGAGGAAGTTTATCAAAAGCTTTCTGGAAGTCAAGGTAAACAATATCTATTGGGTCCCCCTTGTCCACCTATTTGTTCACTCCCTCAAAAAGCACTAACAGGTTAGTGAGACAAGAGCTTCCCTTTCAGAACCCATGCTGAGTCTGCCTCAATAGTTTTTGTTTATCAATGTGCCTACTAATTCTTTCCTTAATAACAGTTTCCACCAACTTACCCAGTATCGATGTCAGACTGACTGACCTGTAATTTCCTGGATCTCCTCTGGAACCCTTTTTAAAGATTGGAATGACATTAGCTACCTTCCAGTCCTCAGGAATGGAGGCAGATTTTAATGAAAGATCACATATTTTTGTCAGGAGATCCACAAGTTCACATTTGAGTTCTTTCAGAACTCTCGAATGTATGCCATCCGGGCCTGGTGATTTATCAATTTTTAAGTTGTCTATCAGTCATAGGATCTCCTCTCTCGTCACCTCAATCTGACTCAGGTCTTTCAACACCCCTCCCAAAATCAGCGGTTCCGGAGTGGGCAAGCACTTCTCATCTTCCACAGTGAAGACAGAGGCAAAAAAATGCATTCAGCTTCTCGGCCATTTCCCTATCATCCTTCAGTACTCCTTTTACCCCTTGGTCATCCAAGGGCCCCACTGCCTCCCTGGCTGGTTTCCTGCTTCTAATGTATCTGAAGAAAGTTTTATTGTTGGTCTTTATGTTTTTTGCTATATGTTCCTCAAACTCCCTTTTTTGCCTGCCTGATCACAGGCTTGCATTTTATTTGCCACAGTCTGTGTTCCCTTTTATCAACCTCACTAAGACTAGCTTTCCACCACTTAAAGGAATCCTTTGGAAACTTGGAAACACTACCCTCAACACCTTTATTTTGACCTTCAATTCCATAAAAAATAATGGCTTCAACATGGCAGGAATAACCCATTAGTATGCCATACTGTGGCGCTGCCATTAGTTACAGCTTTCTCCCCACACCCTCACTGGTACAACGCAGGGAGTAACTGTTGATGTATCAGCACTTGGAAGAAAGTCAGGTCTCAGCTTTGCCCTTGCCCCATTAGATACTCTTTCAGTTCAGTCCTACATGCTCCAGCAGGAGAGAATCAGAGGATCAGGCTGTTAATCTGTTTCACGTACTTGTGTATACTGTTTACTGTACTCTTTTCTCACATAAAAATGTATAACAAGAAGACTTATATGATCCTTTTTATAAAAAAAATTGGCATTCAAGAGAGATTTTCATTAAATTGGAGTGATTATGAGAACTCATGTGAAGTAATGCTTTAATCACAAACTTCTCACAGGAAGATGGATCAGTTCCAGCATCGCCTTTCCCCAAGAATGTCTACTTATAAACCTATCATTTCAGAAAGAACCACAACAGATACAAAAGGCATAATGCTGCATCACAGGATTATGTTTCAGATACTTTAATATTGCTAAACATGAGAATTCTCATATACATAAAGAATTCAGGTTTGATCATTGCAGCAGTTACCTTGATGCCAGCTGTTTTAGGAAGGATAGCACTTATTTGTGTGGCTAGTAAATTTCCTTCAAAAATGTGAGCAGAAGAGCAGGCTTAATGGGGAGAGAGGGATCAGGGACGAGCAACCTCTTTGGGCCTGAGTGTCCCAAACTCCGTGATGTCTACCTGTGAAGATGTTGGCGTGATGTCAAACAAAAGGCAGGGAGAGAGACTGCAGTGGTAGACATTTGAGGAGCAAGCTGTGGAGCCAGTGGTGAAGCCCATACTGTGAGAAGAAATGCCCCATGTGAGAAGAAATCTTTATTAAACCCATGTAACTTTTCCCCCACTGTAAACTGCAACAGCATAGTAGCTGTATAAGCAACACAACAATGTTCTGCGAATCATTCAAAGGTACATTTCTGTTAAGGCACCATAAATTCTTCGTAAAACAAAGAACAGCTTTTTCTCCAGGCATTTCCTCATAATTTACACATTTTCACTCTTCATCCACTTAATCATATGTCTGCCATGACTTTTTACTATTCCAATAGCTTGCAGAACACACAGGTGATAGTGTATGCAGTTTTCCAACCCAACCCAACTATTCTGTCAAGCCTTTGTCTTAACCTCTTACATGTCACCTCTATGCCTGGAAGTTCTTGAGCCCATGAAATGCTGTGTTCAGCCCACTGTCATTATTCACACATGCCATTAGCGACACAGTAAAATTTATACAACTTTCTCTATACAATGTGGTGCTTTGTGCTTAAAGGAGAATTGCAAGAGGTGGTATAGGGTGGGGGAGATTGATTCATACTACTGGCTCACAACAGGGGGGAAAATGTACAACTCAAAAAAGACAACCCACAAAGTGGTTAAGTGAATCAGTCCTCACAGAGTGTTATAAGGCACAAATGTGGTTTCCACTGAGGATGGAATTTTTGAAGCTGGAAGGCTAATGAGTATTTCTAGGATGATTTTTAAAATGCTTTTCTTATGCTTTGTAGACATTTTTGATTATCAGTGTGCTACTTTTCTTCTTAACAGAGGACATGTAAAAGAAATGATAAACTCATGGAGCTGAGGAAAGGATACCACGTGTTGCACCTCTTCAACTAAATGAAGTTCTTCTTGAATAATTCTACCATCTACAACTGAATTGTCTTAAATAACAACCTGAAAAGTCAGTGCCAAAATTGGAGTCATTACCATGACTGATTTTAAAGTGTAACAGACGCATAATTTACATTTCCAGAGGCTTTCTTTTTTAAAACTGAACTGGTATGGAACCAAAAGACTTACGTGAACCAAACATTTCATAAGCATAACCATATCTGGCATATTTAATCATATTCAGTTGACATCTATTCAATCTCCCACAATGCCTTGTATTAAAACCTGAAACTTGGGGCCTGGAGATCTCCCAGAATTACAACTGATCTCCAGACTTCAGAGATCAGATCCCCTGCAGGAAATGTCTGCTTTGGAGGGTGGACTGTATGGCCTTGTACCCTACTGAGGTCCCTCCCTAGGCTCCACCCCCAAAACACTGCATATTTCTCAACCTGGAGTTGTCTACCCTACAACAATATTTTCTGGATTAAAACAAAATTTAATACAACGATGAAATGCCATTTTACAAATATACATAGGGGTTTGTACTTCTGGGGGGATATGAAAATCTGTACCGTATATTAAACATTTAAAACTCAATGATTGTTGACAGTTAACTTTAAATCATAATGTTTTACTATGCCAGTGAGAAATGTCAGAAAATACTGGTAAACTTGAAGGTTGACCAAGTGCTTTGGTTACCAAATTTCATTCTCATCTCTATCATTTAATGGTCAATATTGCCATTAACTGTGGTAGATCAAACACAAGAACCATGACACACATGATTCCTGACATTTACTAGTAAATCTCAAGAAACATCAAATGTGTTTAACCAATGACCCAATGTCATGCTGACTTCTATAATGCACCAGTACAGTCTGGAAAGTGTACATAACTGTGAAGAAATAAATTGCACTGAACCATTAATCATTAAACCATTAAAAGATTAACATCATTTCAGTTTTGGGTGGAGAAACCTGTTAGCCTCTTTTGTTTGGTGATCTTGCTGTAAATGTTGCCTTGGCAAGTCAAAATCTACATCCATAAATTTCAAGAAGAAGAAGAAGAAGCAGAGTTGGTTTTATACCCACTCTTCACTACCTGAAGGAGTCTTGAAGCAGCTTACAATCACCTTCTCTTCCTCTTCCCACAACAGACACCCTATGAGGTAGGTGGGGCTGAGAGAACACTGAGAGAAGTGTGACTGACCCAAGTTCACCCATCTGGCTGCATGTGGAGGAGTAGGGAATCAAACCCAGATCTTCAGGTTAGAGTCTGCTGCTCTTAACCATTACACCACAGCTGGCTCTTTGTTGCCCCCCCCAAGAGGCAGTGGGACATCATAACTGGCTTTCATGGACAGCAGAGACTCACTTAAGTGTCTCTTTATTGGAGTTGGCCAAGTCTATAGAGGCCGTTGAATGAGCTCAGTTCCCTTCACCCACCTGCTTTTGCCCCTTCAACACCTCAGGGGGCTGAGTTGTGCCTCTGCCTTGGGGCAGTTCTGCCAGGCCTGCTGAAGTCTGGTAGCCTTATATTGTCTCATGCCCCAGCTCCTCCTTTAGGTTCCTCTTCCTCCCTTCTCTGCACTCTCTCAACCTTTCCCAGCCTTCCAGCCCTCCCCTGTCTGTTCTGTGGCTCTACGCATGCTGGCCAAGCCCAGCACTGTTCCTCTCTTCTCTGAGCCTTGTTCCTCTCTTGAACCCTTCCTTGCCTTGCTGTACTCCATAGGGCTTTGGATAGAGCTAGATAGAGCCCCTTGCTGTCCACCATGCCCCCAACTAATGTCCTGTGCTGGCATACCTCCTATTCTCTGCTGCTATGCTCAGCTACTTCCTGGTGTTCTGCAGGTCAGTGGTTCTCAACTTTTTTGGGTGACCCACAAGTACAAATTTACTTGGTATGGTGACCCATCCAGGACCATCCCAGGTTTGTTTGTTTGCACCCAAGGGAAACTATGACTCTGTCACCCATGCATTTTCTACAGTGGCTAACTAGATATTGTGACGAAACCCACAAACATCACATAAAGGGTGCAGCTTAGAAAGTTGCAACTGTACTGTAAACCATTTTTAATCACTTCTGAATGTGCAAGATGGCTCAAGGATTAAGAGACAAGGAAACAGTAGTAATAACATCCTAAAATGGTTAGAATGACAAGCAGGGCTTTTTTTTTCTTTCTTCTTCTTCTTTTTGTAAAAAGAGGTACCAGAACTCTCAAGAGGGAAATAAAGTTTTCAATCTGTATGCTGAAAAGTCATGAACTTTTAAACATTTTTAAAAGAATTTTGTTGAAGAGGTTCCGGAACTCCATTCTGGCATTCCCCCCCCCCCAAAAAAAGTCCTGGAGACAAAGAGGGGTAAGGCACAGGGGCAGCAGCAGTGGCCACCTACTCCGCAAAAGGCAGCAGCAGCAGGGCACTTCACAATAAGGCAGTAGCAACCTGATGGGCCCAGCAGGAGTGGGGGTGTATTACCTGCACCAGTGTTTCCCATCCTGTGGGTTGGGACCCAAAAGTGGATTGCAAAGCTTCTGAAAGTGTGTTGCAGTCCAGCCCTCCCTAATGGCTGCTCCTACCCTTTGCATCATTCTTTTTTCCTCTCCTCCTCTTTGTCAACATCTCACATTCTTGCCGTAAGTCCTAATTAGACTGCAATAGGATTCATGGAAGGAATAAGATATCAAGATTTGCTGTTTGATAAGACATATATGCAATAAAATTACAATTGGTCATTTTAAAGTCAGTTATTGATGTATGACAGCTTTTGTCTGTTTCTGAATAAATTGTTTTAACAAGTTTTTATTAGACACACAATGTTCTTGGATGGACATTAAGCTCAGGAGAACTAACAATTTAAATAGAGCCAAATATTCCATTTAAGATAGAAAAATGTGCCTCTTTTATCAGTAGCAACACTACTAAGGTAGACAATGGCTTTGCTGGGCCAGCACAGGAACTGACTCTGTAAGTATTTAAAAAGGTCTATATAGGAAATGTAATCTCAGGAGAAATATTACTGATGGTTTTAATATCTCAGTAGCTGCTATGCAACTTCTCCCTCTTGGCTGGTGTTCAGGATATCCAGGTTACTCAATTGTTTATTATTAATTTATTATTTAGTTCTGGGGATGGGCACAAACTGCATTTTTGTGGTTCATTTCAGCTCATGTTTCATGGCCAAAACACGAACCAATATTAACCAGGAGGTTGGTTCATGAACCAAACCAGTTCATAGCAGTTCATGACCCCTTCTTTTTCTCCCCCACCACTCAGCTGTTTTTGTGAAGAGCAGAAAGCAGAGGTTTAAATAGCTTGGAGCCATTTAAACCCTACTTTCTGCTCTTCACAAACCACTATGAACCATCACAAACTGCCTTAAAAATTGTGGAAGTGGGTCGTCCCATCTCTATTTATTTCATTCATCAAGAAATTCAAAGGAAACATACTTATAATTCTTAGGAAGTCACCCATCCAGGCACCAGACAGAACAAGACCTGCTTAGCTTCAGCAAGGTTGCTGGATCATGTGCTCTCCAATGAAAAAAATGATTTTTTTCTTTTGTGCCATTGCATCTGAGGAAGTAAGCTCTGACTTGCAAAAGCTCAATAAATATTTTTAGAGGTCTGGTGGCATCTTCAAGATTGTTTTGATTGTTACAATGGTCTAGCATGGCTACTCCAATCCTCTCCTTTTTCTCCTATCTATAGCCTCTTGTGCGTACAGGAACTGGTACTGAAAAAAAAGGCTATATACACCAAGATTCAAACTGATAGTTGTAATGTTTGATTTTTATTCTGTCATGGCAAAGTTGGCCTGCCATCTTGATCTCCTGGTAAGCACAAATACTTTCAATGTGCAGTTAACCTCTAGTCAAATGCCCCGACCAGCAGCCACACTGCACATATTGAGAGTGCAGCACACACATAGATCTTTGCATGAGCACTGACATGCCTTATTGTCCTCAATATTAGGGGATATTTCATATGTACTCCTGATCTGGATATAGAGAACTACTGGATATAGAGAGTACTGACTGCTGAAGAATTCTCTGCACTTTTGAAAGCTTTATGGAGCTTTGGAAAACATTTGTGATTCTTCATTCAGTTCATTTTCTGCTGCCATTTTAGTACAGAAATACAACTTCCTTAATTGCTGCTCAACCATTTTCTATGAATGTACAGACCTATAGTTTGTCCCTTTGTTACATCACGAATGCTTTCCATCATATTTGCTTTTATTCCCTTTTTTGGCAGTTTTATTACTTGGATTTTGACTCTCCTTTTAGTGTATGAAACCTAAGGATACATTATACACCCTCACTGAAGCCAGAACATTACTAAGACATCTGTATATAAAACATAATATGCTAAAACATCAACCCAAGCAAGAGGCTCCAACTTGTCAGGATTTTTTGCTTTTCATATGCTTGAAAGGTTTTCTGGAACAATAAGGAGCAACCCATGACCATCTGGGGGATCATAACATAAGACAGAGAGATGCTGTTGTTGCCAGATCCACCCATTCCCAGTTTAGTTATCATGTTCTGCATATCTGTACTCTTTTAGGAAGTCAAGAGTGATAATGAGAGCATAAACATGGCACACCCATTGACTTATTATACATAGTTCTTTCCCGAAATGAATTAGCACAAAAAGTAAGACGACAAATAAATGGATGTTTTCCAGAAAAATAATCAGTCAGACATGTGAAAAGAGAAATTCAATGGTCTCATAAGTCTATTCAAAGTGGAATACACTGGTGAGGCAAGACCTGAGTATACTTGTGTGATTTTTATTTCTACTTGTTTGATGCCGAAAACAACGAACATTCACTGTTTCATTCATTTCCCATAAGATCTATTACTATTCTTACTCTTGTTACGAGAAATAATTTAGACATGTTCTAGACATTTCTATTATTTGCTTCATGCAGTTCACAAATGTTGGGTAGGCCAAACCATAAACAAGAAATGGTTTAAGGGGTTCTTCAAAACAAAAGGAAGAAGAGAAAAGAAGGCCCATGGTACACTAATCACGAGGGGATAGAATACATAGAATGTTTCAATAGGACCAGAAATCTAACAGATGGGAGAAAGACTAGGGATGGGCACAAACCAGCTTATAAACGAAAGTTTGTGACAAATTTTGGGCAGTTCAATGGTTTGCAAGGTGATGTTTGTGGCAGATCAACTGGCACAAATAGAGATGGACAGAAACCGGAAAAATTCAGTTTGTCTAAGGTGCATGGTTTGTGGCTGAACCATGAACAGAACCATGAGGTTTGTTTGTAAACAGATCTAGTTTGTGTTTCATGGCCCTGTAAACCCTCTTGAATGGGACCACAGACTCTTTACACGAAGTTTGCATAAAGTCCAAAAAAACAGCTGAGCAGTGGGGATCAGCCTGCTTCCCACTGCTCAGTTGTTTCGGGCTGTCTTGTGAGTCCCTTTGATGAGAAAGTTGGAAAAACAGTTGAGCAGCAGGTAGGTGCTCCCAGCTGCTCAGCTGTTTTGCAGACTTATCATTATCTGAAACAGATAATGGGATGTACCCCAGGGTGGAATGGAAGAAATGTCAATGAATATCACAACAATTCAGAAAGATATCAATAAGACAAGTTTTTCAGTCTTAGATATGTTTAAATTTTTTTTTACTATCTTAGGCTTTGCATGACCTTCAGGATTGTTCACATGAACTAAATTGTCAAATGGTGATGGACGATAATTACCCCCCCTCGTCACGACTTCTCTCTTAAGACACACAGATATGGTGTATCTTTAACTTTCTTGTTTTCTCTCTCTCTCTCTCTCTCTCTCTCTCTCTCTCTCTGTATGTAATGCTGCCACCAGGAATATAATGCCCAAGCTCTAAGGCTCCTTCATTGGACTATGTGGTCCTGAGGATGAGACTCTAGTATTAAATAGCATAGGACTCTAGGTTAACAATAAACAAAAAAAACACCTTTATTTGAACAAGAAGCATATTGGTTTCAAGATGTTTTGTAACTTATCTCTTCAGTGAATAAAACAGAGTATATTAATAACTTCTGACTGAGGTATCACACTCTCTCACTTCACAAACATTCCTCACTCTCAAATCCTCCTTTCTCTTCAGAATGTACTTTGTCAAATCTTTATTTTAACACTTCTTAACTCAGATTCTGTCAGCTTCACTCTCACACACTTATAATACTTTGACAAAATTAGGTTTTCACTATCTAGTCGCTAATATGTCCTCTATATTATATCCTCTTTTTTGGCCCTGGCCCCTGCCTGTTGGAACTCTCTGCCAGATGACATCTGTGCCCTGCAGGAATTATTACCTTTCTGCAAGGCATGCAAGTCAGAGATGTTCCACCAGGCATTCAGTTGAGGACAGCAATGGGGACAGTATGACATCCGGCACTCTCATATACTTCCCCATCCCTCACAATCCCTTCCCCAAGGAGGCTGGGGAGCTGATTCCCCCCCCCACCATCTTGTATATGCATATTGTTCTATTTACTGATCTGTTTTTAGGTGGTTTTAGGGTTGCCAAGTACCTACCTATGAACAAGCGGGGGACACATACTTCCCCGCCAGAAGATTCTTGCTTGTAACACAGGCGCTGCACTATTCCGTCGTAGGTACGTAGCTGGGTGACACTCTGGTAATGGGACTGGAAACGCAATGGTACCATCGAGCTTCCAGCCCCATTGCTAGAGCGTTGCCCGGCTACGTGCCTACGTCACGTCTGGGCGATGGAATAGTGCAGTGCCTGTGTTTTCCCCACAGGAATGGTCCCGCAAAGAACCATATATCCCCTGCCAAATCAAGGTAAATACTTGGGAGCCCTGGGTGGTTTTAATGTAGGTTTTAATTTAAAGAATTTTGATTATTATTTTGTTGTAAGCCACCCTGAGCCCTACTTGTAAGGAAGGGCAGCCTAGCAAATCCAATTTAAAAAATAAATCAATAAGTATTCTACTTTCTCTTTTCAAATCTTAATGCCTTCCATAGCACTAACATGTGATTCTAATCTGAAGACTGCTTCTCAGACTCTGTAGACTGCTGATTGACTGATTGACTACAACTAACTGTTAACTGTTGGCTGAACACACTGACTAACTTTCTCCACACACACTTCTTAGCTTAACACATACACTCTCAGTCATCAACCAATCACCTAACTCACTCATCCCCCTCTTTCACCCCCTTCTATTGTAAAACTTACCAACATATAAAGAAACACACACTTAAAACTTTAAATCATTACACTCCCCTTCCCAGCACTATCAAAAATCACCAAAATTCCTTATTGTCAGTCTCCTTGTTAGCAAAGACTGTACAGTGTACAACCTGCTGTAGACAAAAAATTCTGGAAAAAACCCTACCATTTACATAAATATAATCACATAAATGTTCACCTCCATCTGATAATATTCTTCAGCTTCACATGAGTGTCTTCCCCTTCTCTGTAATTAAAACATTATATTATGGCATGGGGACTATTAATAACTAAATAGATCTGTTACCACACAAAATGAACTTTAATTATGCTCCCATTGAAGTCAATGCCATTGACATCAAAGAGAACATAGTTGGGTTCAGTTGGTTGCAGAATGAAGAAAATAAATCTTTGACTTTCTAGAAACCACAGGAGACAGGCATCTTTAATAAAAACAGATTAGTCATGATTAAAGGGGTTCAGCAGCCTGCAGTGCAACATCTGTACATAGGCAACACATACATTGATAACAGTATGGACACGAAAGGGGTATTTATACCACTTTTTCACTTCCATAGATTTTGTACAGGTAATTGCTCATTGGCATCACCCACAAAAATAGTAATGTACAAGTAAATACCATGATGGTTAATGTCAAAGGAAGTTTATAATAAGTGAAACAAATGTTAAGCCCCTTTTAAATGGCTGATTCATTATTTATGTGAGGAATGAGTTTGAATGAATCAATTTCTTTTTTACAGGTACTTAATTTTGCAATTATTTTGTTCCCACCAACAACAGGAAACAAAGAGGTTTTTGGAAGAAATTCCCCCATATCTTATAAAGATTGCAGGCTGCAGACTGCTCACTGTAGTTCAAAATCAACAATACTATCCTGGAGCAAACAGGCTATGACCCTTAGAACAATGGAAAAATACCTGCAGGCCTAGCATCAGTGAACAATATGAATGGGTATCTGACAAGGCCCACTGATGCCTGCTGCCCTCTGCTTACTACAAGATCAGGAGAAGCAGCAGAAGGAACTGCGGGGAAGCGAGTCCGGCTGAGTCGAGCTCCGCCAGACCCCGCAGTGTGGATCAGACCCGTAGAGTGTCTGCGGCAGCCGCACCAGTGCCGGATGCGTGTCTCTGCAGCGGCTCTGGCGCTCTTCCCACCAGTCGGATAAGCTGCTGCTTGGAGGAACCATCGGGCAGGTGCGGGGGGGAGGCAGGCTGAGGAGTCCCCCCCTCCAACTGCATGTGCATGGTCTCCCCCTCCCTTCCCCCGGCTCTTTGGAATAGGGGCTCAGAGTTATTGCATGTGGATGTGGGGAGGGATCATCAAGGGAGCGCAAGTGAAAGGGTGTGTGTTTGGGGCGGGGGGCATGAATTAAAGGGTGCTCGTCATCTGTTGCCATGCCAGGGAAATGGGCTGGGCTCTTCTTCATTCATTCATTCATTCATCCATCCATTCATTCATTCATTCACTCACTCACTGAATGCATTTATGAATGAATCTTGCAATCGGCTCCCAGTTTGCCGTCCCCCACCTTTCAACCTCCCAAGGCGGGTAAGCAAATCCGCAAATAAGCCTTTCAGTTCAATAGAGCCATCCAAGCCAGCGGGGCTGTCAAACCTGGTGAGGGGTGACTGCACAGCTACGTTTGCTTCTTTGCAAACCAGATGCTGACAGTGCACCAGAAAAGACCTTGACCCAGCTACGCTCTGGATGTTTTGGGCACCACTGTGTGAAAAGTTGAGGCTCAGCTGTAGCTCAGCAGCTCCAGTGCCTGCTCCTCCTCCAGCCCAGACAGCCACCGCCAGAAGGCTGCTGACCAAACCGGCCTGCTCAGCATTGCCGCCGACTCCATCGCTACACGTCTGTCTATCCACCTGCCCGCAGACCCATCACAGGCCTCCCACCCGAGAGTGCAGCAGCCCTGCCTTGGGCAGGGGCCAACAGCTGCCCTGCCTGTGTGGGGGAGGGAGGGAGCTGGCAGCCACAGCCCGTGAGGCACCACGCAGCTGGCAGGAGGGAATGTGATCCAGGGACGGGGCGAACACAAACCTAACCCCACTGCCACCTGGGTCCATCTGGTGCCACCTCCAAGCACCAAAGGTGGATGAGTGGTTTTTTCCATGAGGCCCCCATGGCCCTGCCAGTGCCACCACCTTGGGCTTGGGCGGCCTCCTCCGGTGGCGGTGGTGGTCAGCAGTCACCTGGTCAGGGAGGGGGCTTTTGGCGGGTGGAGGGCGGGTGCTATTTGGCGCCCCTAAGGGCCAGCGTGCTCTAGGCAAATGCCTAGTTCACCTAGTGAGCGAGCTGGCCCTGGTTGTGCTGTATAAAGACTGAATATTTTTTTAAATGTCATTAATATCCTTAATGACATTTTAATTTTTTTTTTAAAAAAATGTCCTTAATATTTTTAGTTGTGTATTTTAACTGCCCTGTTTTATTTCTAATGAATGCGAGAGTATTTTCAGTCAACTTCTGCCAGACTTTCCATGCCAGCAGTCTAAGGGATTTGGGGTGTGCAACCCAGTATTTTTGTTTAGTATACAATATTTGCCGCTGAATGTTAGAGATATCTAGGACATCAATTTTTAGAAGAAGCAACTTCTTATATGTTTTTCTTCCTACCATGAGTTTTAAATTCCATTTCCAATCTTTTGATATTATCCATTCTTTCTTGTTTTTTTCTTTTTTACAGGTGGAGGCTATGGCAATTATTTTGCCTCTAAGAACCGCTTTAAAAGCATCCCACACAAGGTGTCGTGGAGTTCCACATGTCGCACTGAACAAGAAGTACTCCTGAATATCACTTTCTATTCCCTCAGAAAGTAAAGACATTAATAAAAGCAAGTTACTGAGTTTCCAACTGTAGCTTTGTGTGGTTTTTTCCTATGTTTTTCTTATTACACATCATGGGTGAGTGATCTGACCATAACCGAATACCAATTTCAGTGGTGGGAAAGAGATTACTTACGGATGATGAAACCAATATAAAATTGATACGTGTATGAATTTGATGCTTATTTATTTATTTATTTATTTATTTATTTGACTTATATCCTGCCCTTCCTCATGGTCTCAGGGCGGCTGACAGGAGGCAATTGCCATACATAACAATAAAAACCAGATAAAACAATCATTTACATTTAAAATTGGTGCTTGCAAAACAACATCCAAAATGGGGTCTCCAATACAATGTTTCAAAATTCTACTAGCTCTACTCGATCAGTCTGCGCTATGTCCGTTCTTCAGTTCCAGGGCCAGCTCGCATTGTCAAAATTGGCAGTGCGGTAATGGTACAGTGATGGTGGCGGCTCCTACTCAAAAGCCTGGCGGAAGAGCTCCGTCTTTCAGGCCCTGCAGAACTGCATAAGGTCCCGCAGGACCCTGATCTCCTCTGGGAGCTCATTCCACCAGATAGGAGCCACCACCGAAAAATCCCTGGCCCTAGTCGCAGCATATTTGACATCTCTAGGGGCTGGAATAACCAGAAGATGTTTCGCCCCCGACCATAGTGCTCTTGGGGGAACATATGGGAAAAGCGGTCCCTTAGGTAAGCTGGACCCTGGCCATATAGGGCTTTATAGGTAAGAACCAGCACTTTGAAGCGGACCTGGTACGCTATTGGCAGCCAGTGCAGTGCCTTCAGCGCAGGCTGGACGTGGTTTCACCTAGAGAGGCCCATCAACAGCCGGGATGCTGCATTCTGCACCAGCTGCAGCTTCTGGATCTGCGACAAAGGCAGCCCCATGTAGAGAGCGTTACAGTAGTCCAACCTCGAGGTGACCGTCATGTGGATCACTGTGGCCAAGTCATTGCAGTCAAGGTAGGGAGCCAACTGCTGTGCCAACCACAGATGGTAAAAGGCTGACTTGACAGTGGCTGCTACCTGGGCCTCCATCATTAAGGCAGAGTCCAGGAGCACTCCCAAACTCCTAACCCTTGGCTTCAGCACCAAAGGCACCTCGTCGAAGGCCGGGAGAGGGAGCCCCAACCCTGAACCGACCCGACTTAAGCCCAGGACCTCTGTCTTCGCCGGGTTTAACTTCAGCCGACTCAGCCTGAGCCAACCAGCCACAGCCTGCAGTGCCCGATGAAGGTCATCCGGGTCGGAATCCGACCAGCCGCCCAACATTAGATAGAGTTGGGTGTCATCCGCATATTGATGGCACCCTAGCCCATAACTCCAAGCAATCTGGGCGAGGCGGTACATATAGATGTTGAATAATATTGGGGACAGCACTGCCCACTGAGGCACCCCACACTCAAGAGGATACCTCCAGGAGCGCTGATCCCCAAATTTACCCTCTGTCCCCGACCTTGAAGAAAAGAGGGATACCATTGAAGGGCAAGCCCCTGAATCCCCAAGTCGGCAAGGTGGTGGGTCAGCAGCTGATGGTCAACCGTATCGAATGCGGCCGACAGATCTAACAACAGCAGTGCCACCACACCAACTTGATCCAGATGCCTTCGGAGATCATCTGTCAAGGCAACCAGGACAGTCTCCATCCCGTTACCCGGGTGAAAGCCGGACTGGAAAGGATCAAGGACTGAAGTGTCATCCAGAAAGCCCTGTAACTGTGTCGCCACTGCCACCTCCCTCCTGCTTAGAGGAAAAGTATGTAAAATCCTTCTCAGCACCATGTCTAAGCCTCCATATATCACAGAGGTGGAATCTTTTAAACAGAAAGTCTAATTGTGTGGCAGAATCTTCAAGAGTTCTTTTGAGCAAAGATGTTCTAGATCGAGGGTGGGATCTGTCTAGAATAGAATTTGCAATATAATTAAGATCCCTACACACACACACACACAAGGATCTTCACTAAAAGAGTTTAATTGGTGGAATGTTTCTCGAAGAAAAGTGATTTGACCATTGTTCGGGGTGTAGATAGATGTCAAAGTCAATTTCTCTCCACTGAGGGAGCTTTTCATGAAAATAAACCTGCCCATAGAGACCTTAACAATTTTCTCTACTTGATATCTGGTATTCTTACTAATTAAAATCAGAACACCCCTGGCTTTAGAGGTGCTGTTTGCTTGAAATTGTTGTGAATATCTATAGAGATTAAAAACCAAATGTTGTTTTCTATTAAGGTGGGTTTCTTGTAGAAATATCAAATCTGGTTTCTGTTTTGTCAAATCAGCAGCTATCTCTTTTCTTTTGACAGGATTATTTAACCCTCCACAATTTAAAGAAATAGATTTTGTTGTTGATTGATTCATTTTATAGAAGCTCGTATTTGACTACCATTAAACCACAATAGGTATGTAAAAGATCACACCATTATCCAAATAGCAATTTGTTAAATCTAAAATTACAGTCCAAGCATTGAGTTTGTAAGATGTGTTTCCTGTTGTTTCCAATATCATTCCCAGTATCTTTATCCAACAAATTCACAGAAAAGTAAAAAAAACAGATGTGAACATCCAAAATCAAGAACAACCACCTTACTAATGAAATAGGTACTAGTCATACTATCAAAAGTCTTCCATATTTTCCTGTCTCCAAACACAAAATCTAAGCAGATAGAACTAACCAATATGAACAAAAACACAACTAACCAATGCTTTGGGGCTCTGCAGTCCCTTGCTCTCAGGGACACACTTCCCATGTTCTGTTCCATAACCTATTAGTACACAATTTTCCTATTCAACAATATAAGCACAAAAAAACCCCCCAATATAAGCACAAGTGGAGCAAGAACAATTTAACACTCCCTCTCCTTCCCTCCATCAATATCATTTTGAAGCTCGATTAAACAGCTGGTGTAAGTATGTATAAAAAAGTAAAAAAAGAAAAGAGAAAAAGATTTTTTTGGAAAAAAAGACAATAAGCAGCATCTATTGTAATCTGAGTATACACAGAGTCATTTATCACAGTTCTTTTCAGCCTTTTGCCAGCAGGTGGAATTATAAGGTCTCACACATTTTTCTTCTCCCAAAGTAAATGATTCTGGAGGGTCCAGTTGTAAAGCCTTTAGAAGTTTCAGCCCTGATTTGAAATCAGACGCATATAAGGTGTGATCTTAGTGTGTAACTTGTAGCTTATAGTAAGATGCCCATTTATACTTGATATTTGCTTCTGCTAGAGCTGTTGTAATTGGCTTCAAGTGTCATCTTTTGAGTAAGGTGTCAGCTGATAAATCTTGCAAGACTTATATCTTGAGATCTTTATAGGGTATATAGCCCTTAATACGGGTTTAAGATGCAATTGAGGCTTTAGTATGGGCATTTACAAATTTCACTACAATGTCCATTGGAAGGGTGTGTTGCATCTGTCAGAGAGGCCCTGGTCTGTAAGTATAATCCAGCAGCGGGGCAACTCCTTCCTCTAATTCCATTGCAGATGCCAGCCAGGGTGCAAGAAAAACCAGAAAGTTCCATGCTCTCTTTCACTCGTTCTGGAAAGCCACGAAATTTCAAATTATGAACTCTAAATTGGCTTTCCAGCATAATTATCTTATCTGTTGCTGATTCATCTCTTTGGAAGAGGTAACATGTATCATCCTGCACTGCAAGGCCCGTTTCTAAAGCCAAGTCAGCAGTTTGTGCAACTTTATTCAGTGACTGCTTAAACTCAGCTATTTGTGAGGTAATGGGTTTAATTAGGTCCGCAACAGTTAAAGCCATATTTTTCCCTAGGGTTTGGAGTGCATCAAAGAACTCCTCTCGAGAAATCATAAGGCCTTCACCCTGGTGCTCGCCGTTCCTGGCTGCCATTTTGTCTTCTGCGGCGTGTATACCCTCTGGAGGGGACAGACTACAGTGGGGAGGAAAAAAGGTCAATAATGACCATGCTTTTGCTGCTGCAGTCTTCCCCTTGCTTCTGGACAATCATCCCATAGTAAGGAAAGGTGATTAATCAGGTTTGTTGGCTGGGCAATAGGTAAGGAGGGGAGGCCAGATCAGGAGCTTGCAGTTCAGGCATCCATTTTATTCCATTGCAATGCCACACCCCACTTGGCCACTGAATCAACATTTTATTTATACAATATATATTTAATTAATACAATAAAATTTAAATTTAAAACATATAAATATTAAAATGGTGGTCACAGCAGATGACAAGAATTTTCTGATTGTGGGAGGTTCCTGGCCCATGGTGAATATGACTAATGGCCAGTAGTTGTCACAAGAATAACAGAATGACAATAACCTCAGGGAGGCCATATATGGATGTCTGCTGCTTCAGCCAAAGACCTGGTGGAACAGCTCCATCCTGTGGGCCCTGCGGAATTGAAGAAGATCCTGCAGGGCCCTGATCTCAATAGGAAGCATGTTCCACCAGGCAGGGGCCAGGACAGAGAAAGCCCTGGCCCTGGTCAAGGCAAGACAGATGTCCCTCGGGCCAGGGACCGCCAGGAGATGTTGATCCTTAGAGTGTAGTGCTCTTCAGCGCATATACAGAAAGAAGTGGTCCCTCAGATATGTTGGTCCCAGGCCGTGTAAGGCTTTGAAGGTTATTGCCTACACCTTGAAATGGATCCGGAACTCTACTGGTAGCCAATGCAATTGGCAGAGTACTTGCCAAACATGAGCGCACATAGGCTTCGCCATTAGCAGCCATGCCACCACATTTTGCACCAGCTATAATTTCTGGGTCAGCATCAGGGGTAAGCCTGTGTAGAGCGAATTGCAGTAATCCATCCTGGAAGTGACCATTGCATGGGTCACTGTAGTCAAGTCTTGGGGGGGGGAGATAGGGTTTCAGCAACCTAATCTGCTGAAGATGGAAAAAGGCAGATTGGGCGGCTGCTGTAACTTGGGCCTCCATAGACAGAGAGGCATCCAGTGTTACTCCCAGACTCCTCACCTTCTGGTCTGGCACCAAAGGTGTCCCTTACAGTGTGGGGAGCCTGATTTCCATATCCTCTCCCTTCCGACTCAGGTACAGGATCTCCATATTCGATGGATTTAGCTTCAACTGACTCTACCACAACCATCCAGCCACAGCCTCAGCCAGATTTTTAGGGGTAGAGGATGAATGGCCTTCCAATAACAGATAGAGCTGGGTGTCATCTGCATATTTATGGCAACCCAACCCCCTGCGGCACTCCACATTCCAGTAAGTATCACAAGGAGATCTTCTCACCCAGCGCCACCCTCTGCCCCTGACCATACAGAAAAGAGGAAAACCATTGCAAGGCAGTCCCTTGAACTCCTATGTCAGCGAGGTGGTGGGTCAATAGATCATAACTGAACGCGTCAAACATCTCTGTCAGATCAAGTAATAACAGCAACACTGATTAAGGGCAACCAGAGCCATCTCCATCCCATGGCCAGGGCAGAAGCTGAACTGGAAAGGATTGAGGATGGAAGTATCATCCAGGAAACTTGGAGTTGTTCAGCCACCTTACCCAGGAATGGTAAGTTCGACACTGGGAGGTAATTGGCTAGGACCGTAGGGTCCAGTGTTGGTTTTTTAAAGAGCAGACAGACTACCACCTCCTTTAAAGCCCCTGGGAAAGACCCAGTGGACAGGGACATGTTGATAATTTCTCCCAGAGGGACCTGAATGCTCTCCCCACAAGCTTTCACTAGCCAGGAAGGGCATGGGTCAAGGAGGCAGGTAGTAGGCCTCACAGCTGCCAAGGTCCTGTCAACTTCCTCCTAAGAGAGTCAGCTGAAGTGGTCCAATACTGGGCCTGAAGAAAGAAAAGGGGCTTCCAGAACTATTAGGGGGAAAGTGACATTTTAAAAGTTAAAAGCTAGCTAAGTTTAAGTACTTGGAATTGAAACAGCAATGGCATGACATATTTAGAGCATTATAAGACATACTTTATGTGAACTGTTTGGAATATACTATTATTTGCAGATCTTTTGTCCATAAGAATGGAACTTTGGGGGTGAAGTAGGCAGGGAGATTGTGCAGCATTTTGAGGACAAATGTATGTTTACCAAATGAATAAATCCAGCAATACTGCTGTAATAAAATGGTTGCAGGCTTCTTCCTGTATTTGATTTTCTTCTTATACAAAACTTTTTTGGTCATGAAATACCACTTGAGAGGGGGCATCAAGAGCAGATGAGAAATCAAAGGGATGAGACATAACCACCATGCTGTGGCTTCTTTTTTTAGTCAGCTGGTCATTCCAGCAACTCCAATGGAACTTGGTGAAGATGTCTTCACTTTATCTTATTATTCATGTTTCCTCTTGAACGACATTATGCATTTCCTTTGTGCTGACTGGCACATTGCATCTGTGTATCTTGTAAAATACCTGGAGTAATTACCGCTTTCTAATCCGTACATTACAATGCAGTCCTCAGAAGAGTTATATCCTAAATCCATGGAATCAATGGGCTTAGAGGGATGTAACTTTTCTTAGGACTGCAGTGTTAATGACTTAACCTGCTCCCAATTATGTGCAAATATGACAGTTACATTTATCTACATTTCATGCTGTCTCTGAACTGTAAATTTCTTTTAATTTCATTTTCAATGTCCTATCCATCTTCTTTAAAGCCCTGCAGCTACAGCTAAATACATCAAACATTTTTGCATCTTTCAACACTTTGATGAGATGTGATCTGATCTGATTTATGTAAATGGAAAGCATCTAAAGCATGAGCATGGGACCTCGGTGTCATTTAACTTGCAGAGCCCTTGACCTTTCAGCACC
Organism: Gekko japonicus; assembly: GCF_001447785.1. Classification (NCBI taxonomy): domain Eukaryota; kingdom Metazoa; phylum Chordata; class Lepidosauria; order Squamata; family Gekkonidae; genus Gekko; species Gekko japonicus. The sequence goes on from NW_015160209.1 coordinate 437,529, forward strand.
TTTTGATTAAATTTGCCGCCAAATGTATTTATTGCAATAATCTACTTAAGCTGGATCTACCAATAGTCTAGCCCTGCCTATCCCTGGTCTATGAATATCTGGTTCAGCAAATCATCAATCTACTGTAGATTATTTTTGTGAAGGTTATAAACCCAAGCATTCATGCTTTCGAATATGATCAGTAATATCAGTCATAAAAATGTGCTTACAATCAGGGTACAAATACTTCAGTCTCCAGTTGTAAGTATGAATGTTCTTTCAGGAATTTTGCAAACATCCTGATTTCTGTACCAGATAAAATTTCTCCACTAAATAACAAAAAAGGAGATTGACTTTAGATAATTTGAAATCAACTTCACAGTAATCCGAAATAAAATTCTACGTGATCAGTCTTCACCAATGTTCTACAACAACTAAATGCTACTGAATAGACTGAACAATAAAAACTTCTGGTGAATTAGAATTTTGAAGGACCCTGAGGGTTGTTCATTGCAGAATGACACAGTACTCGTGTTCAAAGGTGTGTGATAAACAGTGGCATGCTATACAACCACATGTCAAGACAGTGAGTGGAAACTGTTGCCAGATTGGTATTTATGCTTTTTGCTATTGAGAGTTATTAGTAAAGGTAAAGGTTTCCCTTGCTTGAAAGCCAGCTGAATCCAACTCTAGGGTTGTGGTGCTCATCTCCATTTCCAAGCCGAGGAGCCAGCGCTGTCCAAAGACGTTTCCGTGGTCATGTGGTTGGCATAACTAGACGCCAAGGCGCATGGAATGCTGTTACCTTCCCACTGAAGTGGTACCTATTTATCTACTTGCAATTTCTTGCTTTCAAACTGCTAGGCTGGCAGGAGCTGGAGCCAGAGACGGGAGCTCACCCCATCATGCAGCACATGGGTCTCAAACTGCTGAACTACCGACCTTCCAGCCTGCAGTTCAGCATCTTAACCACTGAGCCACCGCAGCTCCACTTGAGAGTTATTAACTGCAGTATAAAAATTATCAAGCAAGATTTACACACATTTTCTGTGGAGTTAACCTAAAACACACTGCTGCCCAGTCCTCCAACACAGTTCTGTTTTTATTCAGTTCCCAATGTTATATGATTTGCTACCCTGAAACTGCATTTACTGATATACAAATCTCAATGGGTTTAAAGGTTCAAAGCTCGCATGTGCTTATCTGAACTTCTAAGTCCTGGAAATCTCACTCTATCAGTTTCTCCTATGATTTCCAGGACTTCCTGTAAAGGGTTTGCTGTGGAACAAAGTCCCTGCCAGGATTAAGGATGTCCAGAGCAAGATACAGATGTGGGCTCTTGATAGACCTCAAGGGAACCAGGGAGAGAGCAGACTTTAGCAACATCAAAAGGCAGATACTACCCTTATTTGATTCTGGATCAAAACATTCATTGTAGGAAATGGAACATTTCTGCAGTATTGAAAATGCTGTGTTGCAAGTGTTTGCAGTAATCTCCCCATTAACAAGCTTCTACTGAAACCAACTGTCAGAACTAAATCCAAAGGCAATTTTAATAAGTACACTATATACACTGCTTATGAGAACTGATGAAGTCCTAAATCATTGTTCCTGTGGTTTTTATAGGAACATAGGCTCATTCAATTCATGAAGTAGACTTTCTAGGCATGCTTGGCTCATATTCTGTTTTACGGTTTATTTGTTCGTTCATTCATAGTTCACCTTTCTCATTGAGACTCAAGTCAGGGAGCTGATCTGTTAGTAAGCTGCTAGATGCATCCAAATGAAATGTGTGTCCATTTTCCATTGTTAGATTGCTTGCTTATACATTAGTTGCTGTAAATTTTCCGGGATGTGTGGCCGTGGTCTTGGCATTGTAGAAATGCATATACAATTAGAAAGCTTTTTAACAGCCACCACCTGCCCCCCCATCTGTCTGTTTGACACTCAGTACTTGCATGTCTCTGGGTGGTTCTCAGGATAGATTGTGCTTTGGTGCATATTAGAAAGCATAGTACTATCTGACAACCTGCATCTGAACTGTTCGTCATAGCCACTATTTTAATTTAAAAAAAAAAAATTCCAGCTATTACAGCATTACATAATTTGTCCAAGTAGGTGCATTCCTGTTGAAATGTCATAGTAGTGCTAATCAGTTTACATTTTTTTTAAAAAAAAAAATATGGGTGGTATACCTCACTGATGTCACTAAACAGAATAGGGAGTATAATCAGATCGCCAGTTATAGTGCATAACTGCAGTACCTAATGGCAGAAATAGTATCCAATTTCAAGGAGTTTAAAAAAAAAACAAAAACCCAGCAACCAAGGCAAGCAGTTTACCAGTCAACAACTGGAACTCCAACAACTGGAATTGCAATAGCCTGTCCCTGTATAATAAACAGCTGCTGCACAGGCACAAAACTACTTGAAATAAACGTTGACAATCGCCATCGAGATGATTCAATCAGAAGCTATAGTCACAATTAATGAAGGGTGTCAATCAAGGTATATTTTTGTGCTATTGTGCTCATGTCAAAGTTTGCAGCATACCTAGCTGATACCTATTAAAACTCATGCCACAGTACACTAGTAAGTTGCCACATTTATTGTTATCTTGTTCCTACAGAGGACTAGAACATGTGTCTAATTTTGTGCATGGTCAGAGTCCAAATTACCATTTGCTATTCTATATTTGTGAAAGATTTTTAGTTGGTATGGAAGAACATTAAAAATGTGATTACCCTATATAGTATTAAATGGTAAGGTCTATGAATGGCTGCTGTGATGGACTACATTTAAAATGCTGTTTTCCTAATGCAGCAGAATCAGAGGTGAATAGTTAACTCTGCTCTAGAATGTTGAGCTTGAGTGACAGCCTGCTCCTTTTTTGTGATTGGCCAGCACCAGCTGAGGGAAATATAAGATAAGCTGTGTTTGTTTTTAATTCAGCGGCAGTCACTGTTCAGTAAAGTAAAAGTTCAACTAAAGGAGTAGATGTCTGAAGAGTCTGACTAAAAAGTCTGACAGATGAGTTCACCTTTTGAATAAAAGGAAAGACTCCTGGTCCTAGAATAACCTGAGAAAGAATTCCATCTAAGAATTCAGAGTCTAGTATCAGCTAAAGCTGAAGTATGTTTTCACACAGACAACAAGAACTTGGGTTTGAGATTTTGGCAAGAAGTGACTGGGTAGCAGACTGAAGCTCCCAATCAGGCCAAAAGGAACAGGATTATATTTTCAGGGAAGAAATAGAAGTCCTGTCCAGTTATACAGGGAATTGGCACTGCAGTCCCTGGTCTGTTGTGAGAGGAAACGGTTATAGACTACTCGGGGAAAGAAGACACATTGTGATTTCAGAAAAGGGGAAAGAATTTGATACACTAAAAGAGTGACATTTCCAGAAAACCTGAACAGTTATTAGGAAACTGTATGCAAAAACACTGTAACTGAAACCAAAGGATTTAGTCAACCATCTCTCACTGATAATAACCAAGAATCTGTGAAAATAAGCTGCTTCAACGCCATGTTGTCTGTCAACTGGAATATTTTAGATTTCAGCCAATGAATGATACTACACAGACTACATAGATTATATGGTTCTCAGGCAGATAAGACATGAACACACGGAATTTCATAGAGCCTTCTGATGAAATGCCCAAAGGAGTGCTGTGTAATGAGCACAAGTGAGGAAAGCAGCTGCACTTTATCCACAATAAAATTTGAATGACTGGGGACAGTGAAAACAAATTTAATTTTTGGCAAGGTTCATCATCCCTCTAAGTAAAACCACATGAATAAAACCATCCAGTATACTGATAGTGAACCTTTTAAAAGAAGTTGATATCTAAATTCCAAAACCTCGACAGAAGATACTCTATAGCTTAATTTAGGTTTAGCTTAAGTGGAAGATGAATTGATCTACTGTTTATTTATCCTATAAAATTTATACCTCGCCTTTCTGCCCTCATAAGAGCCACCAAGACAACTAACAAATTAAAACATATATAATAAAACCACATCTTAAAAACCATTAAAACCAACAAGAGACATATCGGGGAATTTCCATCGCCTTGAAGTGCCAGGCCCCCGAGTTGTGAAGTTGTCCCACACCAGAGCCAGGGCATTTTCGGTGGCGGCCACTACCTGGTAGAATGAACTCCTGGAGGAGATCCAGGCCCTACGGGACCTCATACAGTTCCACAGGGCCTGCAAGACGGGGCTCTTCCGCCAGGCTTTCAAGTAGGAGCCGCCACCGCCACTATTCCATCACCGAGATTTCATCTTTCATCTGCCGCATTGTGGGGGGGGGCGGTAGATGCCGCCCGATTGAGCTGGGAAACAGTACTCCTGGCGCTCATGCTTTTAAGAAAACCTGCCGCCAATGTGATCTGTTGCGCATCTTGGTTATTTTATGTAAATTATTGTAGCACCATTTTAGTATGTATGTAACATTGTTTTACTGTTTTAAATTTTTAAACCCTATTTGTTAGCTGCCCTGAGACACTATGTGTAGGGCGGGATACAAGTCTCAAAAATAAAGAAATAAATAAATAATAAATACATATAAAACCTAAAAACAACAATTAAAACACTGCGCAAGAAGGAGGGACCACTGAGGGAGTGCCAAATGAAACAACAAAAAAATTCTTCACCCACTGATGGAAGATGGCAACAGAAGGGTACAGATGAGTCTCTCTTGGGAGAAAATTCCACAGTTTTAGTGCCATGACTGAGAAGGCCCTCTCTTGGGTTGCCACCTGCCTAATTTCAGAAAGTAGGGGCACACAAAGCAGGGCCTCTGAGGATGACTGCAGCTGTCAGGAAGATTCATATAGGAGTAGGGTATGTTGGTCCCAAGCAATATAGAGCTTTAAAGCTCAGCACCAGCAGTTTGAATTGTGTACAGAAACAGACTGGGAACCACTGCAGAGGGGGCCAGACTTGAGTGATATGGTCCCTATGACATAACATGCACCAGAATGTCCATGTCTTTTGTTACCAGGAAAGGCTGCAGCTGGCTATGGCTAACCAGTGAAAGAGCATATAAGGCATTTGTAGCTACAGCTGCCACATGTTTATCCAGCAATAGCCCTGGGTTCAACAGGACCCCCACACTATGGATCTGTTTCTTCAAGGGGACTGCAGACTGCTTCAGAATGGGTGACACTTTAAATCCCAAGTCAAACCTTCCACTCACTAGAAGTACTTCTGTCTTGTTGGGATTAAGCTTCAGTTTATTAGCCTGCAAACTGCCTCCAGGGAGAGGCTCAGAAATTCTACAGCCTCCCTGGGATCAGCCAGATGTGTGAGGCATAGCTGAGTGTCATCCACATATTGGTGACAACCAAGCCCAAATCTCTGGATGACATAACCCAGTAGTTTCATGTAGATACTGAAAAGCATAGATGACAAGATGGAACCTTGATGGACCTCACTGTCTAAAGGCCAAGGAGCTAAGCAGCTGTCCCCCAGCACCACTTTCTGAAACCTACTCTCCTGATAGGAATGGAATCACAGCAAGACACTGCCTCCCAATCCCAGTCCAGAAAGGTGATCCAGAAGGATACCATGATCAATGGTATGGAAAGCCACTGAGAGGTTCAGGGGGATCAACACAATCTGTCCATCTCCTGGTACTGGACAACCATCAGGACAACCAAGGCTCTTTCAGTCCCATAACTAGGCCTAAAATCAGATTTGAAATGATGTAAGCAATTTGCTTCATCAGTGTGTGAAGAGTTCTCACACTGATTGAATACAAAAACCAATGGTACAAATTTTAAAATTTGCTTGCTGCTAGGTGTGACTGTAGAATAGCATGGAGGAAGAAGAATCTATGCCACCTATAATCAAGAACATTTGCACCAGAATCTCTTACCCAATATATCATGTTCTGATTGGGAGAAAGGTGCGTAATCCATTTCCATGCTCAGTGGAAAAGAAAACCTGAGAAACCACAAACGTAAGCATACTGCAGTCCATTCAGGGACATTACGTCTTACCCCTTAGAGTTGCCAGGCCCTATCTGACAACTAGTGGGAGACAACGGGTCAGAGGCATGTGGGACAGCTACCACTGATGGCATGATGTCCCTTCCAGAAGTTATGTCATTCTTATGTCACAGTCCCACAGCAATCAGTCTCAACAACATTCCTTCAGAAAGGATCAAGTTTATTGAGTACAGTAAAGGCAAGTCATCTTTGCATACATTCTGTGTAAGAGCTAACCCTAAAGGCGGGAGAGGGAGAAGATATACTGTGTTCAAAGTGGGGTCCCCTGATGGAGCCGAGCCAATCAGAGGTGCAAATGGGTTGCGCCTAAACTAACGGGTTCACATTCCCGGGCAGAGCAGAGCACGTGAAGCACCAAGGTCAGGCATTCAGCTAACAGATAAGACTTCAGCGAGAAGGAGTGAGTTAACATTTCAGCACATTAAGACGTTCACCCAGCAGCCTCTTACCCCTCCCCACATACAATGACAGCATAGCTGACATCTTCTCAAGGTAGCACCAAAAACTCTATGGTTTTCCCAGAAGTGGCATCAGACCTTAGGCCCCCAGCCATTAAAAAAAAAAATTCTCCTGCTGCTGCTCTGAACTGGGATGGGGGGGGGAGTTCCCTGCCCCCACCAAAGGACTGGTAACCCTCCCTGAACTACTGGAAAGGAAAAGGGTTTAAAGAGAATGATTTCTTTAGGCAGTTTTCTTCCCTCCTTCCAACCAAAGTTCCAAACTGTTCATTGTGTGTGGAATTCAGGGTTGCTTGACAGGACCAGAGAGGGCATAGACTGAAACCCCACATGACTAAGCACACAGGCCTTGCCCCTCCTCCTATGCATGCTCACCTGAACTTGAGCATGGCACTTCATGTTCAAAAGGTAACATTCCCAGTCACCGGAATGGGATGCTGTGCCTAAATACAAACAAACGCATAAAAGCTTAGAACCAGCTCTGCACATGCAGTCAGGATGGGACCAGCATGCTTGCTCCTGCTCCTGTCCCCACCGGATTGTCCCTATTTGACTTGTGCTCATGCAGGACTAGTCCCAGCTCATGAAGCTCCGTGATCAAACCCTGGAGTCCTTGCCTGCGGCTTAATTGTCAAAAACTTACATTTTCCTCTGAAAATAAGATGATTAATAGTGTGACAGTTAAATAACATTTATGTTTCCACACTGTGAAATGAAACTTAACTGCTGCAGTTAAAGATGATGAACAAATGTAATTCTAAAAATATGAATTGCTATAGGAAACAACATTTCAACCATCCCAGGAGAAAACACTCTTCTTTGCAGTATCATCATCCTTTGGAGCCCAGACACTGAAGTGTTATGGAGACAACACTTTAATGAAGGTTGCAGTAATAGAGATTAATGCAGTGTGGGCTTATGAGTCACATCAAAAAGGATGTTATATAAGAGAGTTATAAAAGGATGAGTATAATGAAAATAATCAATTTTTCTTCCTAATCTGTACTGGATGCACAAAGCTGCCATTAAGCTCAATATTAGCCAAGTCATTAAAATTTTGTTCACCTACAGCACTGTGGTTTTTTTAAGTGCACCTGAAGAATTGCAATCTCTTTAGAGACTGTCTAAGTCAGACTAGTGGTGACTTGCAGAGTCGGTCACAAGGAATACCCCCCCACACACCTATGCATGCCCCTAAAAGGCGAGGGGGAGGTACAGCCCTTGTTGGTGAACTGTTTTGATGTTTTCACTGCATTTAGAATGGTCTCCTTTCTATATTTTGTAGCCAATAAAACTGATTTAATTATAATTAATTTTGTTTTAAATTGTAAATCTTTGTAAGCTTTAGGATGTAAGGATTTCAGACTGCTCTAAGTAAACAAATAAAGGGCTGATTCACACTGGCAACTAAAAGTGCATAAATAGGGCCATGGCCACAGATGACCTGGCTTTGTGACAACAGTGTAGTAGTGTGTGTAGTGGTTCCAGTGTCAGACCTGGACCTGAGATACCCAGGTTTCCCCACTCTGCCATGGAAGCTCACTTGGGGCAGGCATACACTCTCAACTTAACCTATATAACAGAGTTGTTGTGATGATAAAATGGAAGGAAGAAGAATGATATAAGGCAGGGGTGTCAAACATAAGGCCCGGGGGCCAGAACCAGCCTATCTAGGGCTCTTACCCAGCCTGCAAGCAACTGGTATGTAGGAAAATGGTATCCCTTGGGGAAAAACCTAGTCTTGCATATGATTAAATACTAAGAATCAATTGCTTTTGTTTGCATTTTGAGTAAAAAATAATACTGTTAATTGAGTTTGTTTGTGTCCTTTATAAAGTTTACAAGTGGAGACCCGCAAGAAACTTGCGGAATGGTTATCCTATTCCTCACACCTTTGCTTCCTCCTGTCTCCCTCTACCTCTCTCACCCTCTTTCTCCCTTCTGCCCCCCCTTTTTTCTTTTTCTCCTCCAGCTATGGCATTATACTGATCTGTAGTTCCTTCCCTCCTCAAATCCCACCCTCCCCAGGCTCCACCCCACAAAAGTCCAGGAATTTCCCAACCTGGAGTTGGCAACACAATTTCCTTCCCACCCAACAGCCAACCTACCTTTATCTGCCTCTCTGTCTTCAGCTTTCCATCTCCACACCCCTCCCCACAGCCTCTATCTAGGAAAATTACAGGCTTTCTCCACAGTGGGGACCAAAGCAGCTTACATTATTCTCTCCTCCTTTTTATCTGCACAACAACCC
>NW_015160209.1:446939-469408 GCF_001447785.1 Gekko japonicus
GCCCTGAACGTTCTAACCTCTCTCTCACAGTTGGTGTCTGAAGCAGATCCCAGCAGAGGCCATTTCAAAAGGTTTTTGGGGGAATTCAGCCGTCCCTGAAGGGTTTTTTCTAGTTTTTGGATTTTTTTGCAAGCACTGGTAGACTACTGAATATGTAAGAAAACCTGCTGGGCCAGAGGGAGCTTCCTTTTCCTGGGAATAAGCATCCGCACATGGCGCCCTCTGTTGGAAATTAGATATATAGATATCTTTGGTAACTGCCGTTACATTTTATGCACACATGGCCCGGCCCAACAGAGTAATATTTGTGTCAGCTCTGGCCCTCATAACAAATGAGTTTGACACCTCTGATATAAGGTGTTTTCATTCCCCACTGGGGAGAAAGGCAGGGTATAATTGAAAGCATATTAGCACTTTCCAGCTCTCCCACAGGCTGTGCTGTGCACTCAAACAGCCATTGGCCCATCAACCACCACTCAAGAGTACTTGTGTGTCATTGGCTGGGTGCTGGGCCCACTACTGTCTCCCACCCACTGCCAGAATAAACTGCCAAAATGGCTGCCTTTCCTGATGAAGACGCTTCTTCTGCTTGCTTCCTCTGCGGCTGGCTGGCTACTGATATAAGAACATAAGAGAAGCCAATGTTGGATCAGATCAATGTCCCATCGAGTCCAACACTCTGTCACACAGTGGCCAAAAATACCAGGTGCCATCAGGAGATCCACCAGTGGGGCAAAGACACTAGAAGCCCTCCTACTGTTGCCCCCCCCCCAAGCACCAAGAATACAAAGCACCACTTGCCCCAGACCAAGAGTTTCTATCTATACCTTGTGGCTAACAGCCACTGATGCTCCATATGCTTATCCATTTCCCTCTTGAAGCTGTCCATGTTTGTAGCTGCCACCACCTCCTGTGGCAGTGAATTCCATGTGTTAATCACTCTTTGAATGAAGAAGTACTTCCTTTTATCCGTTCTAACCTGACTGCTCAGCAATTTCATTGAGTGCTCACAAGTTCTTGTATTGTGAGAAAGGGAGAAAAGTATTTCTTTCTCTACCTGGGCCACCAGGCATTAAGCCATTCTATTCTGCTGTGGGGATAACTTTTCCCTCAATGGCTGTTGCTTGGCAACCAAGCTTGAGTCTGTCAGTAAAAAGGCAAAGGTAGGAGGCCCTTTCCAGATTTTGTAGTCGAGTTTATGGGGAGTTTGGAAGGGAAGAGGCCTCAGCTGAATAGAATGCCATAGAGTCCACCCTCCAAAGCAGTAGTTTTCTCCTGGGGAACCACTGCTGCCAATCTCCAAATGAGGACTGGAGACCAGCTCCCCTGGAGAAAATGGCTGCTTTGCAGGGTGGACTCTGTGTTATTATACCCTGCTGAGGTTGCTTCCCTCCTGCTTGAGTCCCCACTGCGGAGAAAGATTATATCTTTCCTAGGTAGAGGCTGCAGGTGTGGGGGGGTGGAAAGCTGAAGTCAGAGGGGCAGATAACGGTATGTTTATGGTTGGCTGGGAAGGAGATAGGGGTCCAACCTCCAGGTTGGGAAATTCCTGGAGATTTGAGGGGTGGAGCCTGGAGAGGATGGGATTTGAGGAGGGGTGGGATCTCAGACATGTACAATGCCATAGACTCCACCTTCCAAACCAGCCATTTCCTCCTGAGGAACCACCATTGCCAATGTACAGGTGAGGGCTGGAGAACACTCAGAATTAAAACTGCTCTCCAGATAGCAGAGAGCAGCTCCCCTGGATAAAATGGTGGGCTCTGTGTCATTATACTCTGCTGAGGTGGCCCCTCATGACAGCTAGTGTGACATAGCAGCACTTCAGAGCACAGTCTGCCATACCCAATTTCTTCCTGTAGAAGCTGATTGGGTGATTTCAGACCACTCACAGACTTTCAGCCTAACCCACCTCACAGGGTTGTTGTGCAGATCAAAAGGGGGAGAGAAGAATGATGTGAGCTGCTTTGGTCCCCACTGTGGAGAAAGACTGTACTTTTCCTAGGTAAAGGCTGCAGGGAGGGAGAAGGAGATGGAACGCTAAAGTCAGAGGGGTAGATAATGGTATGTTGATGGTTGGCTGGGAAGGAGATAGAGTTGCCACCTCCAAAATGGGACATTCCTGGAGATTTGAGGGGTGGAGCTTGGAGAGGGTGGGGCTTGAGGAGGGGTGGGACCTCAGACAGGTACACTGCCATAGACTCTCCCCTCCAAATGAGCCATTTCCTCCTGGGAACCATTGTTTCTAATTTTGAGGGGAGGGCTGGAGATCACTCAGAATTACAATTGCTCTTCAGATGGCAGAGATCAGTTCCCCTGGAGAAAACAGTGAACTCTGTGTCATTATACCCTGCTGAGGTTGCCACAGCAAATTGATGCTGAGTGCCCAAGGCCAGGGCACCCATCCAGAGCCTCTTTCTAGAGCTTGTTGTAATTATTTCCACAATGGGCCTTATTCCTAGTAAATAAATAAATAACATAGTTGCTAAGTCCAAGGAAACTTTTATCTGGATTGAGCTTCAGGTATGTTGGTCCCAAGCATCAGGGTCTTCTCCAGTGAGTGCTCCCTTCTCATTTGGTGGCCAAAGTATTTGAGCTTCAGTTTCATTATCTGGCCTTCCAGGGAACAGTCAGGGTTGATTACTTTTAGGATTGACTGATTTGATCTCCTTGCAGTCTAGGGGACTGTCAAAAGTCTTCTCCAGCACCATAGTTCAAAAGAATCTATTCTTTGGTGCTCGGCCTTCCTTATAGTCCAACTCTCGCAGCCATACATGACTACTGGGCAGAGGTCATTTCGGGGGGGGAACGAGGGGGATCGCAGTTCCCCCGGGTGAGGTACGGGGGCGGGGCACATGATGAAGCCCCGCTCCCTGCTTCTGGCCGTCCCGCTTCCGGCCCTCATTCAGCCAGGAGGAGGCAGGAGAAGAGGGAGGGTAAGTTGCTTCCTCCCTGCCTCTCCCCACCCCTGCCTGCCTGCGGCCAGAGAGGGCCTTTGCGGGGCTTCCTCGCACTCCCGCCGGCCTTGCAGGTCCACCGCCGGGCCCCTCATGGGGCTCGGCAGTGGAGCTGCAAGGCTGGCGGTGGCCAGGACCGTTGGGGGTGGGGTATGTGGCCTTATGACACACTTCCGGTGATGTCAGGGGGTGTGGCCTTATGACACACTTCCGGTGATGTCAGGGGGTGTGACATATGCTAATGAGTTATGCTAATAAGTTCCCCTAGCTCTTTTTTCTATGAAATGACCCTGCTACTGGGAATACCATTGCTTTGACCATGCAGACATTTGTTGGCAGGGTAATGTCTCTACTTTTTATCATGCTGTTCAGGTTCGCCATCGCTTTCCTCCCAAGGAGCAGGCATCTTTTAATTTCATGGCTGCTGTCACAGTCTGCGGTGATCTAGGATCCCAGGAACGTGAAGTCTGTCACTACTTCCAAGACTTCCCCTTCTGTTTGCCAAGGAGTGATGGGGCCGGATGCCATGATCTTAGTTTTTTTTATGTTGAGTTTCAAGCCAGCCTTTGCGCTCTCCTCTTTTACCCTGAGCAAGAGGCTCTTTAGGTCCTCTTCACTTGCTGCCATTAGAGTGGTTTCATCTGCATATCCGTGGTTGTTGATCTTTTCCCCAGCGATCTTAATTCCCGCTTGTGATTCATCCAGGCCAGCATTTCGCATGATGTACTCTGCATATATATTAAATAAGCAAGGTGAAAATATACATCCTTGTCATACTCCTTTTCCTATGCGAAACCAATCAGTTGTTCCATATCCAGTTCTAACTGTTGCTTCTTGACCCTTATACAGGTCCCCTGCTGGATGCCAATTGTACCTATTGCTGAAAACATTGATATCTACACATGTTGTTGTTGAAAGCACTGGAATTTATACTGTCTTTACATGTTGAATGTTTGCTTATTATTTACATGTTGGATATCTGTATAAAATCTCTATGTTATTGATTTTTGAATACTGATATTACAGACATTGTTCCTTTTGGTTTATTCTTAGAATTTTTTACACAGTTTTTCCTGTATTGGTTGCTCACAAGACTCCCCAGCTTAGAGTGAGCATTCCTCTTAGGTCTCTAGTTTTGAACCAGCTTGGATTCCCGTGACCACTTCCTGAACTGACTGAGCCAGTTTAGTGTAGTGATTAAGAGTGGCGGATTCTAATCTGGAGAACCAGGTTTGAGTCCCCACTCCTTGAGATGTAGACAGCTGGGTGACCTTGGGTCAGTTCCCTTGGAGCTCTCTCAGCCCCACCTACCTCACAAAGTGTCTGTTGTGGGGAGAGGAAGGTAAGTAAGCTGCTCTGAGACTCCGAGTGAAGAGCAGTTTATAAATCCAACTCTTCTTCTTCCTCTTGAGACCTTTCTGTTGAAGACATTTAAAAAGTCTGCCATTACAGTCTAATGTGCAAGTTTAACAAAGTAATAAGATAGTAGATAATAAGAGGAACTAAGGCTTGTACAGGAGAAACTATGAGCCCTGATCTAGAAAGCTGCAAGCAGGTGGGGGGAACGAATATCCAAGTCCAGTTGTGCACATGGATCTGCAACTCACTGGCATAAGCTATATATGTAATTCATTCTGTGAACAAAGCTCCCTTATATAGAACCTGTCCTCTAGATACAGCTTGATTTGCTTAGGCAAAATTCTTGCATAAGATACCTGCTGCACTGGCCCAATCCTCCCATAAAGCAAGTATCACAGCAAGGATAGCAGAGAAAGAGAGTAATCAGAGCCTAGTCCAAAGTCAGAGATTCCAGAGAGCAGGTTTAACAAAGTTCAGTCTAGGGTCAAGAAGTTCAAGGTAACAAGTTCAAGTCCAGTACAGAGTTTCCAGAAAAGCTGGTTGTCGTGTCCAGTTCAAAGTTGCAGAGATCTGGTAACAGCAAGGTTAGTGGCTCAGTAGCAAAATGTACTTCTTGCATCCACAAACTGCTGTTTCTCCTGGCTGACTTTATAGCCAAATCTTAACAAGTTACACTCCCAGCCAATTCCTTGGCAGTTATCCTGAAACTACTCATCCAACTTGCCAGCTGAAGACAGGCCATGAGTCTTGCATTCCTCCTCCTTTCCTGCAACTCAGCTCGCCTCTGACAGCATTGGCACTGCAGGGGTATGGGTGAACTAAGTGGGTTGGGAGTGGCTTCTGAAGCCTTGTTTACTGCTTCAGAGCTACACAGTGTTGGCTCAGTTTCAGCTGTAGGCTGTGACTTCTACTCTGCCAGTAACTTGATCTCTTGTTGCTCTTCTCCTGGATTAGAGCCAGCTGCAGCCAGTTGTTCAATTACTGCCTGAGGGCCAGCTGCAGGTAGCTCTTTGTCTGCAGAATCTGTGCTGGCACTGAGCACAGACTGACTTATGACACCAGCTTTGCATGCCAAACAGGATTTCTAGATGACACCATTGCAGGCTGTTGATGTAGTGCTGAAGGCACTTCAAGATTCTGGGTCCTGTTGGTTTTCAAGAGTCAAGTAAACAGAATCCATTTTCCCTGCTGACTCCATCTGATTCACTGTTGTATTGCATCATCTTTGATTGGATCAAGTTCAGAATTTTATTAAACCTACACTACCACAATTTTGAAACAGAGACATCAATGTAATAATTCCTTTAATTCTCCTTAATGCTGAAAAATATGACAACTCACTAGTTTGACCTCAAGTCACATGATAAAATGGTTTGTGACAGGGCTCCATGCTGTAAAATAAAACCACAAGTTACTAAGACTTTAAAAATGCTGGGAAAGAAGCATTACTTTTTTCCCACCTCAAGTGTGGCTGTGTGAACTGGCCTGGGTGCTTTCTTATTGGAAGTCTTCTAGCTAAACCAAAATGCTAACATCTGGCCTGTATTCTACTGAGCCTATTTTTGATGGATGAGTGGGTGGAGACTACAGTTATTGCCCAACGGAATTAACACAAGTACATTTTGCTACTTCTGATAATCATGGTGAGCATTTCCCTTACTCTCACTTTAGGAATGTAGCTATTCGCATAACTCTTGATCTAAATTATTGTGACCTTTCTGGAATTTTATGATATAAACTAGTTTCCTGAAACAATTAGAAGAAAAACATTTTTGGACTATTACACTTTTGTCAGAACAATAAATATAAATCTAAAACAGTTGTTTGACATGAATGTTAAACCAATTTTTAGCAAAAACCCTATGACTAGTTAATCCTGGTTGATGTTTTACTTCAGTTTGGAGGGCCTACAGCTCAGTAATGGTACATGCCTGCATGCATATCCCAAATTCAACCCCCTAAATCACCAGGTGAACAATGTAAAGTAGCAGAGCTGAAAAAGACCTTGGAGAATGGCTGTCAGTCACAGCAGAGCTGGCTTAGATAGACCAATAGCCTGACATGGTATAAAGCAGTCTCATGTGCATCTATTTCTTTCAAAAATCAGAAATGGTAGTTGGAAACAAGACTATTGGTTCATTTTAATGTCCAAAGTCAAATGCTAAAGTACTGTTTGGTATGGTTTTAGGATGCAGTAAGAGCAACCAGGCTGAATTTAATGGGCATACTTTGGAGTAAATAGTGCATTACAGCTTTTCAAACCTCAGCTGCAACTGTATTTACTGTTGAGAAAACTATTGTAGAAAAAGAGACTTCATATCTTTTGGCAGCATATTATTCTCTTACAGCAGATAATTTTAACAGGGCAATCCAATTCTGTGTAGGGTTACTAAAGGCTTAAAATGGGTTCACTAAGAATTTACAATACGGCATTAAACTAGAGCAACTCTGAAAAGTATCACACTGCTTGTCACTTAAGATCATGTGCTAGGTTTCCATTTGCCTGCTTTCAGCAGGCAAATTCCTACTCCTGCCCGCACCATTGATAATTTGAGGAGTGGGAACAAAAATGGGGGGGGGTACTAATGGTGATGCTCTAAGAATTTCCTCTGGTCTCCATGGCCATTACCATTGTGATTAGGGAAAACAAGGGGCGGACCCACGATACTCGTGGGGGGGGGAGGCAGAGGAGGAAGCAGCAGGAGGAGGTAAGTACCCCCCATCCCGCTGGTTCCCCCGTCTCCTCCACCCCCCCTTGATCTCCCCCCATTGCCTCTCCCCCCCGGCTCCTCGGTGCTCTCTCCCCCCCATCCCGGCACCGAAGCGAGGGCCGAGCAGCTTTCCGCTCGGCCCTCTCTACTCTTCCCCCCCATCCCGGCACTGAAGCAAGGGCCGAGCAGCTTGCCGCTCGGCCCCCGCTGACCCCCATTCCGGCACCGAAGCGAGGGCCGAGTGGCTTGCCGCTTGCCCCTCGCTGCTCTCTTCCCCCCCTCCGCGGCGGCGGGAGGCTGGCTGCAGAGCTTTCCCTGCGCATGCACAGGGGACGCTCTGTCAGTTTCAGGGGGATTTAAACATCCCCCCGATATTTTTTACAGGGTTTCAGATTTTTGTGCACACCTGGGGACCGCCCCACGTGTGTACAAAACTCTCCCTCCCCTCCAGGTCCCCCCGATGTGTGGAAATAAGTATCCGCACACCACCAGGGGGCGACTTCGGAATTAGATATATAGATTCCTGGAGCATCATCCAGAAGTGACATTATGTCCTCCTGAAACTCCTACCTCCCAAATTCCATCCACCCCAAATCTCCTGGCATCCCTATCATGAGCTTATGATGCTGGGTTTTGTAACTGGAAAGTTCCTACCATTGGAACAGACAGCATTCATATGCAGAGAAGTTTGAAAATGTGCAAGTGAAGTTTTTAGGGAAATAAACTCTGTGAGGTAGGTTAGGTTGAGAAATGATGACTAGCTTTGCAGCCAGGGACGGGGTTTGAATCTGGGTCCTAGTCTGACACCCTAAGCATTATACCATGCTGACTTCCATGAGTGCTGCTGAACAATAACTGAAGATGGAATTGATCAAGGTGTACAGCAGAACTGCCTTGCAAAAGCCTTGGAGCAGTTTCCACCAATGAATCAGCTGACACACACTGCTGTTCAGAATAGCATAGCAGCACCTGTACAGTAATGTTGCTCTATAGGCATTAGCTCTTCCCTCCAAGCTGCAGCAAGCTAGCAATTACACATCACCTTAACCATCAACCACTAGTGGCTCATGAGATGAGTTCCAAAAATCACAAATGATAATTAGATCTTAAAGCTTCTATTTTAGGGAATGACCAGGATACAGAGTAAAACAAAAGGGCCTCCACAAACAAGCTACAAAACTGCTCTATGCTTGTTCATTGATCCAGGGAAGGCTAAATTAGTCGAAACAGAACAATGGACAATTCACTTTTGTGGCTAATTGAAAATATATTGCAATGATAACTACTTTAAAAAAATTAATTATTCTGCATGTACCAAATTGCATAATCTGTCCCAATCCCTCATTATTTTCAAGGAAAAGAAATAACTGTATAAAACTGAAAAAAGAAATGTATAAAACTGAAACAAATCCTCCAAAGCTATTCTACTGGATTTTCACCTTCTGAACAGTGACATCATCCAGTTTGGCCTGATCTGGTTTAAACATAATCACAGATTTCACAGGTCAAGCAAGTAAAGCAAGGTGATGGCATTTTAATGTGTGTGCTTTTTTAGTTTATGCGTTCAGGTAGGTGGCCAGCTGCTATTTCAGGGGCTCATCTGTCCGTCTGGAGCTCTGTTTGTACTACTATGAAACTAAATGAGAACATTGTAAACTTCTTTTTTTCCACTGGAAATATAAATATTTTCTTCTTTCTATAAGACTGCTGCCTAGTGTAACAGGAAGTGACCTCATATTTCATTTATTGGTCTAATATTGCTGAAAGGTTTGATTTTAATTTGAACCGTCAGCATATTCACTGCTTTGCAGGTGCAATGTTAGACATGGGGAACTGGAAAAAGAGGGGGAAGGACTCTGTAACATTTCTCTTTCCCCTTGTGTTGTTCTGAAGGAGAAATTCATTAGGAGGACAAAAATGACCTTTGAATTAGGCTGTTTGGATAGATGTTCAAGATGCTTTAGGATAATTCAGTTCTTTCATTCCTTTCAGTTAACTCACTTCATGTCACCAGATTCTTTATCTTGAATTGTGGAGACATTCCTATTGTTCGTGTTAAAATTACTGAAATTACTTCTGGAACTACACCAGATTGAGATTGCCAAAGTCACTGAGAGTCAAGGCAATGTCTTGGTGATCTCTCCTGCATGTGTGTTGATTAGGCATTCCAACAGGCTGTCCTACCGTTAGGGTACCCTGAATGGGATCTGTCTCCACATCTCCTCCCACTTGTGTCACCATGCCAGTGCTTCCTGATAGAACAGAAAGAAGCATGTGGGAAACAGTGGCCAGAAAAGAAATCAATGAGAGTAGCAGAAGTAAAAGCTGGATGGGTGCTGAGAAGAAGGCTTCCTGCTGGTTTTGTACCACAGACATTGGCATGTATCCTTTCACTGCACTGAGCAAACTTTGAAACCTTTCTCCAGCCTAGGGAGCCTTCGTTCAGCTCGGGTTCTTCCTCCAGAGAACTTCATAGCCAAGTGGTGAATTTCCGACCTCTCTGATCATAGTCTAAAATGTAACACTGTACTATATTGGCTTTCTAGGAATCCTGAAAGTTTATAGATTATGCTCATGTAGTGATTTTATCATACACTGTGAGCTACACATAAGGATTATAGAATTCCATGCAAGTGACCTCTGTTTATGAAATGTGCTATTGCATATGAAGAAAGCCTCATTTCTCAATATATGGTAAGAATACAAAACTGTCTCCAAAACAGCTCGACTCCCCCCCCTTTAAATATATTTTACCCAACTGCTGGTTTAACAACCACTAATTTTTACTGGTTAATTTTCTAATTTACAAAAATTGTTCCAAAAAAATGATGCATAGCCACCTGACAGAAAGGATATTCATACTTCCTCTTGCATTTGGATGAAACAGCTATTTTTCTGTATTTGAATGTTTTTTATAATGTTTACTTTAAAATCTCTGGAGGCTAAATCAGCCCATCTTCTAGTTGCTTCTTCACACCCATGCATCTGGCAGTACAAATAGCTGTTTACCAGAACTTACAAATACACACACACAAAACTCAGATGTGGAAAATGTATTTATTTATCACTGGAAATAAGGGCAATGCCATGAAAAGCTAAAGAGAATGCCATGAATATCCTTTTCTTCTGAAAAAGGAAAATATGAATTATGTATCAAGAAAGGCAAAATTTTGCCCACTCACTGCTAACTAGGTGGTAGGCAAAAAAAATTCAAAATCAGATTTGGGAGGTTGTCTTATTAATAACTTGACTTAGAATTATAGAATTGGAAGGGACCATACAGGCCATCTAGTCCAAGGGAGCGGTGGCGCAGGCAGTAAAACACCTGCTTTAGTAACATCACTCGGGCAGCCACTATGGCAGTTCGAGTACCACCGCGGTCGAGGTGAGCTCTCGACCTTTATCCCAGCTCCCGCCCACCCAGCGGTTCGAAAAGCAATTAGTTGCAAGTAGATAAATGGGTACCCACCCTGCCTGACGTCGGATGGTCGGCGGTGATGGCGGCGAACGAGAACTCGGCTCGGCTCGGAGATCGGAGGTGGCGTGGCGAGATGTCAGCGGCGAAAACGGCGGCAGCAGCAGCAGCAAGCTACAGCAGCAGCAGGCTACAGCGATCGACATGGCGACCCCTGGTGGCCATGAGAGAGGAAAAACATCCAGACGGCTGCTGAGACGGGGCACGTTGATAACGTCAGACACTGGCGCAGCGGAGCCAGAAGGACGTGGCTGGGACCAGCAGAAGACACGAGTCGTGTACCCCATAGGAAGAACTATCCGGAATGAACAGAATGCCAAAGCCAAGTGAAGCGCCGAGTGCCGAAGCTGAGAAACATCCCAACCACCACCACAAGGGTGCTGATAGGTAACCCCTACCCCATATAACTCTGTGGCCCTAGTTAGGGAAACTCGTGTGATTAGCACCAATTGTAAGCCGCTCTGAGACCCTCTGTGAAAAAGAGGATTCGAGCGGGATATAAAGTTGAAGGTTAAATAAATAAATAAATAAAAACCACCTGCTCAATGCAGGATCAGCCTAGACGATCCCTGACAAATGTTTGTCCAGCTGCTGCTTAAAGGCTGTCAGTGAGGAGGAGCTCATCACCTCCCTAGGCAGCTGGTTCCACTGTTGTACAGCTCTTATTGTAAAAAGGTTTTTCCTAAGATCCAGCCGGTACTTTCCCACCCTTCATTTAAACCCATTATTGCAAGTCATATCCTCTGCTGCCAACAGGAACATCTCCCTGCCCTCCTCTAAGTGACAACCCTTCAAATACTTACAGAGAGCAATCATGTCTCCCCCTCAATCTTCTCTTCTCCAGACTAAACATTCCCAGGTCCCTCAACCTTTCCTCATAGGACTTGGTCTCCAGGCTCCCAATCATCCTCGTCACTCTCTTCAGCACCCACTCCATTCTCTTCACATCCTTTTTGAAGTGAGACCTCCAGAGCTGCACACAATACTCCAAGTGCAGCCTGACCAATGCAGTGTACAGTGGGACTATGACATCTTGTGATTTGGATGTTATGCCTCTACTGATACACCCTAAGATTGCATTAGCCTTTTTTGTCACCGCATCACACTGGCTGCTCATATTTAACTTACGGTCCACCTGTACCCCAAAATCTTGTTCACACACAGTGCTACCCAGAAGTGTATCCCCATCCAGTATGCCTGTTCCTCATTTTTGTTACCCAGATGTAGAGCTCGGCACTTATCCTTGTTAAATTGCATCTTGTTCACATCCGTCCACTTTTCCAGTGTGTTCAGATCTCATTGAATTCTATCTATATCTTCTCTGTGTGTGCTGCTCCTCCCAATTTGGCGTCATCTGCAAATTTAATGAGTAGACCCTCCACACCCCCATCCAGATCATTTATAAAAATATTGAAAAGTACTGGGCCCAGAACTGAGCCCTGTGGCACCCCACTGGACACCTCTCTCAATTCAGATGAAATGCCATTGACAACTACTCTTTGAGTGTGGTTCTCCAACTAGTTCCCTGGGGAACTGTTTCCAAGTGAAACTTCCTCCCACATCCAATTGGGATGAGATTCTCAGAGATTGCACTCCTCATCCAAGGGAAATCAAATTCCAGGGAAATAGGAGAAAATGGCCCCATCTATTGACAATGGGAAGAATAATCCTAAAGTCTGCTGAATTGGACATGTTGCTGACACTGGCCCGATGCTACTACAGATAATCAATACCCATGCTGCTACAGATAATCAATACCCCTCAATTGCTGCCTGAGCTAATCACCCAAGACAACTGAAGAAGACCAAAAAGCTGAGTGTAAAAAGAGGAAATTATGTTTGCTAGCCCTTTATTTGATTACTGGTATTAACATTGTTATTTATATTAATTGATGCTGATGATTTTATGCGGTATTGTTGAATTTTATCCTGTGTGTAAGCCGCCCTGAGCCAGCCTCGGCCAGGAGGGCGGGGTAAAGATTTTAGTATTAATAATGATGATGATGATTGATGATGATGATGATGATGGTTCAGAATATGGGAAAGGAGATTATGAACATTTCTACGGTTGATTTCCCCTTTGCTGAAAAGTTTTTGGAAAGATGGTAACAAAGCCTGGATGACTGCTGTGTGAACGCGGAAGTTTGGATTTTACCAATCATACCAACATAGCAGCCATTCCTCTGCCACTCTACCAGCCAGTCTAGCCATTGTTACTGCTGGACAAACACTCATGACCAATGTTCCCTCTAAGCTGTGGAGTCTTGTGAGCAAAGATTCTACTTTGTGAGCTGCTGGCATTAAAGTTGAGAGCGAGCCACTTGTCTACTGCATGCATTCGTTTGCTTTGGAGCCATCTTTCCTGAGCTAAGACAAAAATGTATGAGCTGGAGGCTAAAAAACTGTGAGCCAGCTCACACTAACTCAGCTTAGAGGGAACACTGTTCATGACATCTTTAGACTTGCAGGATCAAAGCCCTGTGAAGAAGTGTCCAATAGTAACTGCGCAGCTCCAATGCAACTTCCTATAAAGAAGTAATAGGTTTTAGCTCAGTGTCTTAACTGTCTCTGCCTGTGGGTGAATCCTACCATGTAGAAACCTTGGGGAAAGTGGGGAGGTATAGGAACTGGAAATGCACAAGGCGCAAGATCCCACTGACACTGCAGTGCCAACCACCTGCTTAGCCTACAGTATGATCAATAGCTTGCATTTCAGCTTTGTGCTGGCCATTTAGCCAGCAGGCTGAAACTATGGATAGAGGACTCAAACATCTTAAACATGCCTGCTTGCATCATTATTTCACATTAACTTCTCTACTAAATAAATACTCAAAAGGTTCAGGTGGCATACTTTACTTTGTTTATTTATCTCTGGTGCATTTGATTCTATATCTCTTGTTAGAATTTGGGAAAAACCTTTAAATATGGATATGCCTGGCAGATTGCTGTTGTTTATTAGGAATCTATATTCTGAAAATATTCTTCAGAGTCATATACCAGGTAGCTCCAACCTCTCAAACCCAGTCAGGGTAAGAAGAGGTGTTAGGTAGGGCTGCATCTTGGCCCTGCATTTATTTAAATTATATATAAATGATTTTCTTCCTAGCCAGGACTATAGATCCTATTCTCTTTAGCTAAGTTGTCAGCCTGCAGCTTATTTAGCATATGCAGATGATCTAATTTTATTAGCCCATATAGTCTCAGGTTTAGTGGGGGGGAATTCATAAAAAGTTTTATGATTTCTGCAACAAAGAATATTTCTATATAATAATCCTCTTAGCGTATTGGCCCTTTCCAGCTCTCCCATTGGCTATGCAATGTGCTCCGTCAGCCATTGGCCCATCAGCCGCCACTCAAGAGTACTCACAGGCCATTGGCTGGGTGCTGGATCTGCTCTTCTTCCCACCCACTCCCACTTCAGCCACTGTTCCCTGTCAGAATAAATGGAAATGGCTGTCTTTCCTGACGAAGACACTTCTCCTGCTTGGCTACTCTGTGGAACTAACTTTTCCCTCAGTGGCTGTTGGTAGGCAACCAAGCTTGGTTCTGTCAGTAAAAAGACAAAGGAAGGAAACCCTTTCCAGGCCTTTGTGAGGAACTCAATTGGGGCCACCCCTGACTAGGGTTGCCAGCTCCAGGTTGGGAAATTCCTGGATATTCTGTGTCTAAGGAAGCCAATCTAAGGAAGTCACTACTTGGTATGTGTTAGCTAATGATTGCAAAACTACTATTTGGTATTTTATACCTATGGTATCCTCAGTTTAAAAGTCCTAACGTGAACATATAACCTTGTCTTCTCAGTGGGTTTTCCTCCCATACTGTGATTTCATTTTTTACTAATATCTGTTAAATCAATACTCCATTCAGGTATTTATTTAGGATCTCCTTACCAGATGTGCTTCTCTGGGACAAGTTTATATTCATGTGCTTTTCTGATACAAATCACACAGAGTTTCTGGCCAATCCAACTTTCTTAAGTATAAATAAATAAATAACCCTTTCCCTTGGTGCCTTGGTTCATGTTGTTAACAATGTAGCTATATAATATGCAATAAACCATATGCTAAAATAAATAGCCCATTTTAAATAGTAGAATGGCCATAAAACTCATCTATTTTAAAACTGTATTCCACAAAGTAAACATGGCTCAAGTTAGATCACTAAAAAATACCCAAGAAATTTTTACACAGAACAACCTGCACATATACTCAGAAAGGGTTATTACAGTGTTTGCTGAATTCCCAAGAGTTGATTTGGTGTAGCAGCAACATTATTACACAAGACAGCTTAACCTTGAACTACCCTTGCTATATTCCCATACCCACAATTTAAAAAGATCTTACAGCCAAAGAACCACCTTGAATCCTTTCCCCAATTCTGACCATACAGGGGAAAAAGATTTCTACTTCTTGTACATTTGAATTGTGCTTGTACATTCATACTAGAAACCTCATGAACCTTTTGTCTGTGCCTAGGAGCACTGGTGCTGAGTCTGGGGCTGCTAAGCCCTCCAGGATCCCTTTCTCCTGGACAGGGTCTCTCGGAGCACCTCAGACAAGCAAGGGAGGAGGAGGAGGAGGAGGAGATTGGATTTATACCCCGCCCTTCACTACCTGAAGGAGTCTCAGAGTGGCTTACAATCTTTGCTCCCTTCCCCTCTTTACAATAGACACCCTGTGAGGTAGGTGGGGCTGAGAGAGCCCTTTCAAGAACTGCTTGTGAGAGAACAGCTCTAAAAGAACTTGTAACTGACCCAAGGTCACACCAGCAGCTGCATGTGGAGGAATGGGAATCAATCCCAGTTCTCCCAGATTAGAGTCTTCACTCCTAACCAATACACCAAACTGGCTCACCCAGTTCCCTTTCCCCTCCTCAGGTCTCATCCACCCACACTGGGGATGGGCCTGGGTCTTCCCTTAGCTCATCCTTAAGCTCATCCTTAAAAGGCTTTCACAGTATGTGAAGTGAGCTCTGACTTGTGAAAGTTTATGCTGAAATAAATATAGCTGGTCTTTAAGGTGACATTGGACTTCTGTTTTATTTCACAGAGTATTTTTGCAGAGTATACTCCCCATATTGCCGATTCACTATTGCAAAGACATCAAAGAAATAGCCAGTAGTTGTCACTAACCCTGTTGGAAACACATGCCACACAACAATCATGCTAATTGGGGAATGCTAGGGTTTTTTCAGGTATAAAATACAGTAGTTTTGGTACTGAAAACATATGGTATTCCTACTAAAGGAGCAACATAGAGAGAAGCCACCTGTATTCAATACTACAAATAAGTAATAACTACACATTTATTGAATTAATAACTGATTGGTTAGAAGGGCCCATATGCCAATAAAGCAATCATGGTCTGTGCCAAAAACGCTTTAAAACTTTATGTCAAGTCTGATGGAAGCATTTCAAAGAACGATACAGTCCATTTTCCCTGCCAGCTTAGAGAACTGCCCCTTGAGCCCATGGGGACCAGATATGAATAGAAGCATTTGTTTAAATTCTTAAAACGTGATGGAGAGCATTTGAAAAGCTAAAATACATGTTCTTTTTCACCTTGTAAATATTCCGCCTCAACATTTGCTGCTCCTTTTAAATAACACATTTATATTTAGCTTTCTGCCATTGCCACAAAATGAATAGATAAATCATATCTAGACACCCACCCTATTTTATGTGCTTCTGAATCCAACATCAACATTTCTGCTTCTGTGCAAGTCCCACTGAAATGAACAGCGGCTGTACAGCAGGACTGGGCGGATGGCACTCAAGGTGTGAGATGATGTTCAAGTGTATAGCAAAATAAATTTTACATTTAGAGAGCAGGAGCAGCAGAAGAGTAAACCTGGGATGATGCTTCCCACTCCAGCCCACAAAGAGCTGATAGACATACAACCCACAACACTAATTTACAGTCTCCAAATAAATGCCAGTCATTTTAAAGAAATGTTTATTTTTTTAATGATCATTTCATTTATTTACATCAACATAAATATTAATGACACAACGTATGTAGTTTGTTTCAATAGCACTTGGCTTGAGTTCATGGTCCATCACTTGAGCAAAAATATCCAAACATGTGCTTTATTTTTTAAAAGCCCTATCAAAGCACGTTTGCTACAAAAGCCATATTGTGTGTATGCTTTCATGGCAAAAAGCTCCTCAAATGACATTGTGCTCTGGATATAAACTGTCTGATTAAAGGACCAAAAATGAGGATCATAGCAAGACCATTTGGCACCTATGGCTGCATGAAGCATGCTGCTAAGCACCATGTGTATGACAGAATTTTTCATCACTTTCAACATTTCTGGAGAAATATTGTAGAAGCAATCATTACATTTGTGTTCCATTCTGTCAGGGGCATGGTCCCCCAGATCCCTCCAGGCTGCCTCACATGGCTGTTCCATGGAGAATGGGGATAGCCATTGTCCAGCTGGCCACTGGCTGGGGAGCCTCTGTGGGGGGGGGGGAGGCAATCATAAGAAAGGGGGAGGGGAAGATAGCCTGCCCCTGTTTTCTCTTTACCTACTCTGGTCAGCCTCCCAGCAGTTCTCTCTCTCCCTGGAGCCTTAGACTGGGGAGGGGTATACAGCACACTGCTCCTCTTCCTCTTCTCATGGCTTGCATCTTGCAGTAGAGTGCAAACTCATGGCCATCCTCCTTGGCCCTCTGGCATCCTAAATAGGCCAAGCATCTTGCGTTGGTCCCCTCGACTCACCTGCCATGGGAGGTGGGGATATAAAGCTGGTAGGGCTGCTGGTTGGCCTGGCTCCTGCCAAGGCCTCCCAGACTGCAGAGCTCAACTGGTGTCTTCAGGACTGCATCGGCTTGAGCCCTGCTCTTTCTATGTTGTGCCAACCGGGAGAGTGAGTTGCACCACTCCTTGTCTCTGTGTGGTGGCTGCCACCTCCAGTAAAGCCTCCCCAAGTGCTGTCTCAATGGAGCTCATTGCTGGTGTCATCCTCCCCTCTTGCCTCTATTTCAGAGTAGCCACCCCCATTCAGGGGTAAGTGACTGTCCCTGACACAATTTCTGCCCAATAGCTCTGTCCACCATTTTCTACTCTCCTCAGAAAATGCCTGTAATGATTCCTCCCCTCCCCAGACCAGTCAGGAATGGGAGGGAAAAGAATCTCTTACTGGAACAATGAATTCACACAAGAACCCAGGAGGGGTAGGCTCTCTAGATTCAAGACAATAGCCACCAGAACCTTTTCAACTATATTCCCCTTCCAGTGCAAGAGCAAGGTTCAGACTCTTCACTGGCCTCTGGGACTTATTACAAGAATACTCTTATCCAGGTAGCATGCTTTGGTGAGCAGTTCGGGCAACAGGAAAATAGGCTTGGAGTCAGTCACACATCCAGCAGACAATATTTATAAGCAAGAATAAAGTTTATTTAGTACAGAACTTGCAATCAGAATAATGAGACTTCAAAACAAGAAAACCTATGGCTCTTAGCCCTAACTAGACATTAGAGATAGATGCATAATTACCAGGAGGATCCATAGTCAAGAATGTCCAAAGATACAGTCCAAATAGATCCCACGGGATCTTTAGCAGAAATCCCATCTTTGTGCAAGGATGCATCCATGTGCTCAGCTGCACCAAAGAATCCTTTGTTCTGCCTCAGACCATGTGGCAGGGCAAGGGAGCATTTCAGTGTCCATCCAAAATGCAACCAGGACAGAAAGAGAGAGCAAGGGAAAAACTGAGCTCTCCTCTAAGGGATCAGACAAATAAACCCCAATCTCATTATGATCAGCCATGGCCAGTAGCCAATCACAAGGAGACATGGGTGTTCACCTTTTGGGGTTGTCATGGCAATTGTTGGGGGATAGGTTGGGTCTGGGAATCATCCTCTGCAGTAAGATGATACCCAGGGTCCCACCTCATCTTTGGGCCTACGTGCATTTTTGCCATGCTTCAGCAGGGCCCTTTGGTATCTGCCAGCATGGAAGTGTGAAGGTATGTTTATTGCAGGGCTATTGAGCAAATGGTCAGCCATCTGGCTTCGAGAGGAAATCAAACCAACAGAGGGTCACATTCCAGGGGGAAGGCAGGGTCTACAGGAATTAATATTTCTATACAATGCCTTTTCTTTTTTCTTTTTTCTTTTTTGCAGATTCTAGACCAACAACGTTTTATTCCAGGTATAATCGTTTATGGTTGTCCCTCAAGAAGAAACTAGGGTCCCTCTTTTATTTCTTATGCTCCCTCCAGGTCTTATTCTAAGAGATGACACAATTACATTATTATTGGCAGCCTTAAAGGAATCCCACTTAGAATACATTGCAAGAGAACCTACCCAAGATTTATTTACTTATTTTCTTCATTTATACCACATCTTTCCCTCCTATTGGAGCCCAAAGCAGCTCACATCAGCCTCCTTTCTTCCATTTTATCTTCACAAGAAGCCTCTGAGTTAGGTTAGGCTGAGAGTGTGTAACTGGCCCAAGGTCACTCAGAAAGCTTCCATGGCAGAGTGATATTTGAATCTGGATCTTCTACCCACTACACTAGACTCTAACCACTAGACCACACTGGCTTACAAACTGGTTGGCATTATTGCAGAAGGATGTTAATTGGCTGTGGATACACAATAAAGGACCCGTGAGATGTGTTGTAAGAATATATTTGTTCTGGTCATGTTCATACAACTGGATTCTACACTACTATTAGCATATGCACCTGCTATCATGGCCTCTTTCAGATTGCTCTGGAGTATGTGTAAAGTTTACAGCTAAATTTAAATTAATGTTTCAGAGCACATCACAAATGAATGCATTCCTGAACGCATCACAAATTAACAGCTATTCAGTACCTCTTTGCAAACCTTTGCGTGCATTGTACAGTACAGTTTTTAGACTCTCCACACAACAGTAGGATAGTTTCACATTATCCAGCCTGAATCGGGTCACACTCATAGCCATTTCTTGTTAGCGTCCCTAGAATCCTAACCAATTCTACTGGGCTGGAACCCCAAAATCTGGCTGGCATCTTATGTGACCTGTGATAGCCTCCCTTTGCTTTTCTGTATCCTCCCCACCCCTAATAAAATACAATTACAAACATTTTGTACTTTTTATTTTATTTTGCATGTATATATCACAGTACCACGATAAGCGCACATTTGACTCATCTCAATCTCAGTGACTTCAGCAACTTCTAAAACAGTGCATAACATAACATAGATCTCAATTCTCAAGTAGATTATTATAGATAAATACATTTTGTACTTGATTTGTATTAGAAGAACAAGGGACAGGGAATCTACTTATTTTACTGCTTTGAATGTTTAAACAATCAGACAAATATTTTATGCACAAGACTGGTTTCCATGAATAGTCATCTTGTGACACATGGCTTGTCAATTATAGCCCTAAGATCCAGACCTACTGACTTCCGCATTACACAAATTCACTTTTCAGATGACTCTCAACTGTCAGACAGTTGTTCCTTAAACAGAAGGCAGGAATGAATAACATAGAAACCAGAAAAACAGTTATTAGAAAGCCAAATGTTCTGATTTGAACTACCACCATTTGCAGACATTTTTACAAATTAAAATAGTTGGAAATAGAAGACTATAAATACTATCAATGCCACTCAAGAGCAGTGTTCCCTCTAAGCTGAGTTAGTGTGAGCCAGCTCACAGTTTTTTAGCCTCGGGCTCACACATTTTTGTCTTCGCTCAGTAAGGATGGCTTTAGAGCAGACTGATTTATCCAGTACCCAAATCGCTCGCTCACAACTTTAATGCCAGTAGCTCACAAAGTAGAATTTTTGCTCACAAGACTCCACAGCTTAGAGGGAACATTGCTCAAGAGACAGTCACTAAATCATTTCAGATAATGTAGTGGATTCCAGCTTCACCTGATTGCGGTTCCAGGTCGTATTCGGGATGGGGAAGCTTGGCCAGCCTTAAACTGCCCCATTCCAAATGACCACTCACACATAGTTCCTTTGGAAATTAGGTGGATAAAATTGGCCACAACTTTATTGATTACAGCCGTTATAGGCATTGGCACAGCATGGGTCCACTGGATCCGACCCGTCAGCTCACCCTTCTGCCAGCCGAGGTATCCATTACCCAGCCAGCTGGCATGGGTAGAGCCTGCAGGATGGCAGGTTGTAGGGGTTCACCTGGACGCCTGCCCCTGTGTGAACTCCCCTGCCACCTGGCGGTGAGGGCCATCGCTGTTAGTCTCTGCACTTGCCTGTTCCTTTCAGCCCTCATGCCAAGACCCTTACAGGGGTCCCCACATCCGGAAAATGGCATGCAGGCCGATTTCCACCAAACGGATCCGGCCCCAGGCTGTCACCACCAAGAGTTGTGACGGAATGTGTACCCTGGAACTAAGTATCGAAACTAACAACACACAACCAAAGCTAACCCGCAACCCCTTTTACCAATAACCCCTTCTGCTGTGTCCTTCCCCTTACACAGGCCCAAAAACAGGGAGGGATGGGCAGGCAAGCAGCTCCCTTCGCAGTTAGAATGGGGTGAGGGCGGCGAGTGGCCCGGGTCACGTAGTCCCCAGGCCTCTCCCTCCGGACACCCCGCTGCTCAGCGATTGGCCCACGAAGGGAGGGGAGGCACTTACCTTTCCACCACATGCCTGGCCCTACCCTCCTTGGCCCGGTGACTGGCCTGCCACCTCCTTCCCCACCCGGCCCCGCAAATGGCGGACCTCACCTACCCGGGCCCTTTCTGCTTTCAGGGCCCTTTCCTGCAGTAAAGGAACAATGATTGTGCTTTACTATTTTTTTTAAAAAAGTAGGAAAACAACCCAGCTTTTTAAATGGGTGACAGTAGAAGCACTTGTCCAATTAAAACATCTTCCAGGTGAGTACTTTGAAGACAGGGTCAGCAATCAACCTTTTTCATACCGACTAACATTACAAATTACAGTAACGTGGTGGTAAAATGTAAAGTTTATAAGGTCTATATATCAATGACCTCATTCCAAATCTTTACTAGTAGAGTAGTAAATGTCTATTTCTTTTGCTATGTGCAGGCAGGCTGCACAACTTGCACTGTATTATATTCTCTTTGTTTTGGCAGACACATGAATGTAAATTTAACAGTGAAATTTTCACATCCCTGCCTCTGGTGAAAACAGAACTTTAACTCACACCTACTACAGGTGGCAGAACAACAAAAAAATCCTCTCTGTATTTGAATTAAAGTAATGGTGCAATTCTGTGGACCCTAATGGAATAAAGAGAAGTTTCTTCAAGTATTATGCGAAATTGTTTCAAGGCAAGAAAGCTGATCTTGAAAAGATAAAGGATTATTTGGACAGCACAACACTGCCAAAGATACAAAGCGAATTCAAGGAATTACTGAATGGTCAAATCCAAAAAGAAGAAGTGTTTAAGGCAATAGAAGAAACCAAATTGGGGAAAGCACCAGGGCCGGATGGTTTTACAGCAAAATTTTACAAAAAGTTAAAAGAAGAGGTAACTCCGGCCCTGGTGACCCTATCGAACGAGATAAGAGAAAACAAGACAGTGCCTGACACATGGAAAGAAGCGATCATTTCATTGATACCAAAAGAAGGACAAGACCTAACGAACATTAAGAACTATAGACCGATTTCGCTTTTAAACAATGATTATAAGATTTTTGCTAAAGTTATAGCAGAGAGGGTAAAGAATTATTTACACGTGGTGATATCTGAAGAACAAGCGGGTTTTTTACCAAATAGACAGATAAGAGACAACATAAGAACGGTAATGGACGCAATTGAATATTATGAAAAACACCCAGAAAAAGAGGTAGCATTTTTGTTCGTAGACGCAGAGAAAGCGTTTGACAATTTGAATTGGGACTTCATGTTTCAACTGATGGATAAAATTGAAGTAGGGCAACACTTTAAAAATATAATTGAAGCGATCTATTCAGACCAAAAAGCTAAACTGAATGTAAACAAAGAACTAACAGATCACTTCAGAG
>NW_015160209.1:470227-480756 GCF_001447785.1 Gekko japonicus
AATTATGAATGGTTAAAATATATGCAGATTTATGATGTTTTTAAAATGGATAAGAAAAACTATGGTTTTAGAGAAGATAGAAACGAAGTAGAAACTGTTTGGGAAAGTGGGGGGAGGAAAATGGTTTCTAAAATGTATACAATACTGTTGAAATGGTTTACGGAGGATGAATCTGTAAAAGAGCAAATGATAAAATGGGCAGTTAATATGAATAAGGAAGTAACTATAGAAACATGGGAATATTTGTGGAAAAACTCTATGAAACTATCAATATGTACCAATGTAAAAGAAAACTGTTACAAAATGATGTATAGATGGTACATGACACCTAAGAAAATCGCAAATATGAATCAGAATATGTCTAGTAAATGTTGGAAGTGTAAAAAACATGAGGGCTCATTTTATCACATGTGGTGGACATGTGAAAAAGCTATGGACTTTTGGACAAAAGTCCACTGTGAAATGCAAAAAATTTTAAAATGTTCTTTTAAGAAAGCACCTGAAATTCTGCTCTTAGGTTTAAAAATGGAAGAACTAAATGTAACAAAAAGGACATTGTTCTGGTATTTGATAACAACAGCAAGAATGGTATATGCCCAGTATTGGAAGCAGGAAAAAATACCAGACTTAGAAGAATGGATACAAAAAGTTCTGTTCATGGCCGAAATGGACAAAATAACTAGAAAATTGAACAATGAAGAAGACCAGGAATTTTTTGAAGAATGGAGTGACTTTAAAACATATTTAGAAAAGAACTGTGACGTGAAACATAATTTACTATATTTAGAACAATATTAAGTACATGATGTTATCTTGAACTTATTGATTATACGTGACATAAGGGAGACGCATTGCGGGAAGCCTTTTGGGGGAGGGAGGGAAAATTGGATTTTTGACTGAGTGAGAAAAAGATGGATATTGTGTGATTAATGGAAAATAAAAATCTTTTATTCCAGAAGTAATGGTGCAATTCTAAGAACATTTTCCTGGGAGCAAACTCCAGTGAGTAGATCTGAGTAGAATTCCGAGTAGACCTGCTGAGGCTTGCTATCTTACTTTCACTCATGCCAAACAACACAGTTTTTATCCATGTCATCACTGTTTGCAAGTTGATTTTGACATTTCACACAGTAAAATCCAGTTGCAAATTGCTTTGGAAGTGGATTGAAAGTGTGTTATTTAGTGTGTGCGAAAGTGCCCTTATTAATTCCCTTTTTATAGCTTTCTTGACCACAACCATTAGCAAAACTTGACAAAACTGATGCTATGCTATGCTATACCTTTTCCATATGGAGCTCATGGGTGAGTCATATATTTCCCCCAGCACTGATGCATGGCATTTTCAAAAGATCTGCATATTCTGGCATTCTTGTGAGTGGTTTGGCACCTTTGTTATAACATCATGTAACATCTAGAGAAAGCTTTCAGGATGAACTGAACCATTTGGCAGGGATGCTTTAGGATAACCTGCATTGTGCAGGTGGTTGGACTGGATGGTCTGCAGTCCCCTTCCAAGTTTTAATTCTCTGAATCCAGACATGTTGGTGTGTAACACAGACATTCTTTCAGCCATTCACAAGAGACATTTAGCACATTTAAATCATCTAAAATGTCAACTTGTATAAACTTCAACTGGTAACTAATGGTTTCTTGGTTCTCTGCAGGCATGGGTATGAGTCATCTTGATGTTATAATTTTTGTTGGAAGGCTGAATTACAACTATTCTTGTGTAAGGAAAAATAATGACTGAAGCAGCCTTATCACTTTTGAAATAAGGCTTGGCATGAAATGGACCAAAGAAGAAGCTGAGTGCAATGTCTAAAATTCCTTTAAATGTGCAGCATTTTTTATATTCTAAAATATTGCTGTACCTCATTTGCAAACCATGCTGAAAGCTATTCCCTTATGGAATATCAGACTCTCCTCCTTCCTTCTAAAAAATTGAGTCTGACGTCCAGCCAGATCTTGCACAGTGCACATACAGTATGATGTGGATGTTTAAGATATGTATGAATACAGATGTGAGAGAAGCTTTCTATATTAATACATATCATTTAAATGCAAAACAGGAATGTGCATATCATCCACTGAGGAAGACATGTGGGCAGGACTTCCATTGGGAACTAGTACATCTGCATGCTGTAAACATGAATGAAATGCATGAATTCAGGAAGAATGACTCCTCTCTTTATTAGCACATATCAAAGCAATCCTTTCCTTTGATTCCAGGGACTGCAGAAGAAACCACAGAATTCTTTCTCAAGGAGCACTGTCTGAGTACTCATAGCTAGTGACTAAAAATATAGCAGCGAGAGTGATCCGTGCACAGTTGACAGTAGTGTTTACTATTATTTGTTCTCTTTTTTCTATAAAAGAAACAAATGCTTTTGTTCTTTACCATTCATCCCTGTGCTCATGAATTGTTTTGGAGACCATCTTTAGTAACCTCTGTGATAGCAAATGGCAATATGGAGAAGAACAGCAACCACAAGAAACAAGCTGTAGCATGCTGAAAAATGTGCAGCCATTCCAACCCATGCCACAGGATCTATTAATTCACAGAGCAATATAGGTAGTCTAAGAAGTAAACATCAGTGGTGGTCATTATATGGTTGTAAATTAGTTGTTACAAGGAGCGGGCCCGCGATACTCGCAGGGGGGGAGGGACCTCCACACATGAGGCAGAGGAGGAAGCAGGAGGAGGTAAGTTCCTCCCCATCCCTACGGTTCCTCCCCGTCTCCTCCACCCCTTCCACCCCCCGCTCGATTTCCCCCCTTCCCTTCCCCCCCGCCGCCTCGCTGCTCTCTGCGCATGCGCAGGGGATGCTCTGTCACTTTTGGGGGGTATTTAAGTATCCCCCCGGTATTTTTTCTGTGTTTTTAGATTTTTGTGCACACCTGGGGACTGCCCCAAGTGTGCACAAAAATCTCCCTCCCCCCCCCAGGTGCCCCCGATGCACGGATTTAGGTATCCGCACGCAGGGGGCGCCTTTCACTATTAGATATATAGATTAGCTGAAGTAGTCACTGTATACTCAATATCCAAGTTACCTGAAAACTGTCAATTATGCTTGTTAATGAAACTATTCTTGAAATACACAAAAAAGGGTAAGGAGAATTCCTCTTTATGGATTTGTTGGTTAAACAAAACATTTTGCCTCCAACAACCCTCTCCCCCACTTGTACTCCTAAACTACATTTAGGGAAGTACCCTAAGAATGGTTGAGCATCTTTGTAATGTGCAGAGATGAGCTTATTTGCATGTTATAAAGACACATTGTCTTTATTTGTATGTTATAAAGACACATTGTCAGCTATGTTCCAGCTAGTTCACTCAACATAAGAGGGGATTTAAAAGCATATTGTGTTTCATAACAACATTCAATACTATTGAAAATTAAGTTTTGTGGGAGAACAAAAGGAGCATAAATAAATTCAAAATATATGATCTTTCCAATATTAAATGAGAAATTAATCCCTTTTGAAAGTAATGAAAAAATGAATTGAATCTAAACTGTGCATTGTATTCATTAGAGTAATGCAAAAGAATAGGAATAACTACAAATGAAACTGGATGGGCATTGTTTAAACTGCAGTCAGAAATGTGTTTTGCCTATAAAATTGGGGACCTTTTTCCTTCTGTCTTTATTTGGATTCCTTGGATGAGAGGTACATCCCCTATCAGCATCATTTAAACTGAATAAGAAAGAAATGAGAACTGGAAATGTTTCCTGTGGAACTAGAAGAAAGGAAAATGAATATAGCAAAAAGAAATGAGCATGATTAGTTATCCAATGTTCCCTCTAAGCTGAGTTAGTGTGAGCTAGCTCACAGTTTGTTAGCCTCCAGCTCACACATTTTTGTCTTAGCTCAGGAAGGATGGCTTCAGAGCAAACTAATTTATGCAGTAGCCAAACCTCTCACTCACAACTTTAATGCTAGTAGCTCACAAAGTGGAATTTTTGCTCACGACTCCACAGTTTAGAGGGAGCACTGGTTATGAGTTTAAGAAAAAATGAAGTTTTTGAAATCAACATGGATACAACCCCTCTGCATTGCAGATCTCTCTCTCTCTCACACTCACACACACACACACATGTGCTTAATGGTTAATAAATTTGGTTAATGATCAAATTAACTTACTGGAAACTATCAAGTAATTGAAAATCGCCCATCAGTTTTATGCTGTTTCTCACAAATCTCCCCCCCCCCTTCTTTGCTTGTTGCATACACTTACACTTGCTTTGGCTCATATTCATTTAGGGCTCTTAAAAGGTCATTTATCAGCCATTCCTACTTGTCACTGCCCTTCAGTCCCCTTGTGGCCCACTGGCATGAAATGTGATGAGAACATCTGTGGTGGGGCGTTTCGTTTACTTTTCCATTTTTCCCACATCTTTTCATCCGCTGCGCTGATAATGCATAATAATACAAGAACCTCAGTCAAATATTTCAGTCTTGAACATAAACTTTATGATACACATTATATATATATAAACTGAAAGCATTCTGTTCATGTAATGTAGATGGCTGGAAACAAAACTGCTTGCAGGAAATGAGCTTGGGTATTGTTTCTATTAAACATTTTTGTTTTAGAATATTAAATTCACATTTCTTGTGCAATATCCAAAACTAAACTGAATCTATTCTAAGAAAACATTAGTGCCTTGTTATTGTAACCTTCAGTTATCAACAAGATTTCACATGACAGCAGATATTAGGCATTTGTGTTCAGTTTTGATAAACCCAGTGGTCGGCCAGCTTGAATCCAACACACTGTAGACGTCTTAGGCCCTATCACAGTCTCAACAATCAACAAAATTCTATATGAATAAATGTTATGAAATCACAAAATGACTTCATTTTGCTAAAGCAGGGCTTTTTGGTGCAAAAGATTTTCTGCTCACACAAGATGTTCTTTTGAGAGAGGACAGTTCTGCCTTTAGTGAAATGGAATACTCAATATTCATCATAAATACTTCCTCCCCTTGCTACCTTTGAAAAAGCCCTGTTACCATTCTCTATCTGCTTCACTGTTACAGGCAGGGACACAAAGATCAATGTTTGGGCAGAGGATCTTACCTGATGGGCTGGACAGCTTGTAAGGTTGATCACCTCCCACTCAGCCCCAGCAGTCAGACCCTGCTACTGTTCAGTACAGGGGATAAAAAGTGACATTACGGCAATGCCACAATGTCACTTGCAATTGTATAACAAGTGACATCCCATGTCATCATGATGCTGTAGTAATCCCCCCCAAATTCTAGAGTTTTGCTAGAGCATTGTGGGGGATTGTTAGATTGCCATAGCAACATATGACATCACTACCAGTTATGCAACAGAACTGACATGGTGGCATTGCACAGTGCCACACAATGCCTGGCACCACCTCCAAATATGGATGGCCACAAATCAGAAAAATGCAGTTCAGTTCATGGTTTGCAGCTGAACCACGAACTGAACCAGGAGGCTCATTTATGAACCAAACCGGTTTGTGCAGTTCATAGCCCTGCAGTCCCATTAAACGGGGTTTTCAGAAAGCCAAAAAAACAGCTAAACTGTTTTGGGCTGTCTTGTGCAGTCCTTTTAAAGTTTAAAGGGACTGCAAAACAGCACGAAAACAGCTGGCAAATTCTATGAGAAGGCAATCCTCAAAGCTATAAGCCAGGTCTTAAAGGTAAGAATTGGCACTTTGAACTGTGACTGGAAACAGGTGGAATTGTGACTGGAAATTATCAGTGCCAATCTCCCTGCATTCAGTCACTGCAAATAACTTGGCTAACATATTTTGGACCAACTACAGTTTCCAAAGGCAGTGGCATGTAAAGCCATTACAGTAACCTAACTTGGATGTGATCAGACCATGCATCACCATGGTCAGACCACATTTTCTGAGTAACAGCTGTAGCCCTAATATCAATGAAAGCTGACGGGGGGGGGGGGAAAGATACAAGTTTCTACCCATATGCCAAGATGCTGCAAAACTACCCAAGCTCCAACAACTGCTCCAACAATAACTACCAGAGTCTCTTGAACCACAGATGCCAAGGACTGAACCTGGAACCTTCTACTTGCAAAGTCCTGTACTACCATTCAGCTATGTATCTTCACTAGTCCCTTGTCATTCTGTGTAACAGCATAATGTATTCTTGCAGGAACAATTCCAGTGTTCTTGGTTACAAAAGACAAAAATAGAAACAAAACTGATAAGGAAATTGAGACGGGATTGATGTGGTTATTTTATCTTCCTGCCTTCAAAAGCTGATAACTGGGTTACAAGTTCAAGTAAACTGACCATGGAAAGAAAATGCAACCAAAATTCCAAGTTTCATCTATTTTATACGTCAAGAACAGATTAAACCAACTCATTTCAGCTTATTTCAGTGATTTGTCCATTCATAAAAGATACAAACTGAAACAAGCTATCTTCATGTAATTTTCATGTTATTGTACAATTTGAATTGCATTTAATAAATTATTTTTAAATTATTTTTCATAGTTTTCCCACATAGTTCTTATGTCCTTACAGAAACATATAAAAAGATATATGTCAATACGTTTATGTTGATACCTATTTATTTTTCAACTAGGCAGTAAGGGAACTTCAGATCTATAACCACTGTTCAGATATGGATCACAAAAATCTGGGAATGGTTTAGGAAGGCAGCTTTGCTTGGAGCCTGGAGAATAGGGATGTCAGACCCTCTGGTGGGGGCAGAGTTCCCCCTGTTTTGAGTGCTCCTCTTTGACACTGACTAGCTGGCCAGTGAGAGGAAAGAAGCTGGAAATAAACACGACAGGCCTACATCACCTGGAATTGATGTAGGCATGTTGGTGATGTCAGGGGGCGATGCTCTGGTTTTTGGGGAAAACTCTATGCTAGAGGTTTTGCCTACAAACCAGATTGTCGCCCTGACATCTAATGTTTATTTCTGGCTTCTTCCCTCCCCATTCCTGGTAAGTTCACCCCCATTCCCCGCTGGCTGGTCCGACAGACCTGGCAACCCTACAGGAGGAAGAAGTGGGGAGAGGAGAAAGGATATGGCTGGAAAAAAGGGACTGAATTGATGAGGGCAGAGTTTTATCCTCTCTTCTCCTCCCTTCCTTTGTCATTTAGCTCATGGAGAGGTCATGATACTTGAGTGGAGAGACACAAAAAGATGAACCAAGCCAGTACAACCTCTAGGTGAGACAAGTAACAGTAGAAGTGAGTGGAGCAGAGGATAAAACACTGCACAAATCATAACATTCCCTAATTCGACCATGTTAATTTCTGCTTCAGGGTCAGCTGCAGACTAAGAACACAGGTGTGTGCTGTACCAGACTCACTGGTGAATCTAGTCCAGATTGTTATTGTTGTTGTTAATTTATTTACTTTATACCCTGCCCTATCTCATGAATGGACTCAGGTATAATGTTTGGAATAGTGGCCAGTCAAATGCTTCTGAGAAACTTGCATGCAGGATACAAATGCAACAATTCTGTTCCATCAATTGTTCCCAGAATATGAATTTAAGTTTCCATTTATCATGGCTATTAGTCACTGACAGGTTAAGAAAGGACAAGCCTGTGTTTACTCTGTTTTTTTCTCTTTTCATATTATATTTTATTTTCCAGTTATCATACATAACAATATAGTGTTACAAATCTTGATCATCAAGATATCAAATTTTGGAGTCAAGTGCTTATCCTATTATACATTATTTCTTATCTAGCCACTTATACAATTTTTTCCATCTATTTTAAACAGCTTATCATCTTTATTTTGTAAAATTATACTTAATTTGTCCATTTCTACCACTTCTAGTATTTTATAAATTATTTCACTTTTCGAGGGTACTTCCTCTTGTTTCCAGTATTTGGCATACAAAATACGCACCGCTGTGATTATATACACAATTACATATTTATCTTCCATTCTATAATTACCTGGTAATAAGTTTAACAAGAAAAGTTCTGGTGATAAAGGTATTTCTATCTCTAAAATATCTAATAAAAGTTTATGTACCTTATTCCAATAACGTTGTGTTACCGTGCACCTCCACCAGTTGTGGTAAAAGGTGCCCACATTATTTTTACATTTCCAACAGTTTTTGGATACATTGGGATAGCACCTTGCCAATTTTTCCGGTGACCTGTGCGACCTGTGGAACATTTTATAAACATTTTCCTTATATGGAATCGGTCTTAGGTATTTCACAGTTTTCCTTATCTTAGACCATTCATCTATAGTATGACCTACATCCTGCATCTACGCAATCATAGTAGTTTTCACACTTTCATCTTGTTCATAATCATCAAGAAATAAATTGTACATCTTCTGTATTAATTTATCACTTGTAGATAGCCAAAGCTTGTCTAAATGAGTTTTTCCTCGGTAGAAACCCTTAATTTTGTCTTTGTCATATCTTGTTTTTATCTGCATATACTCCCACCAGGTCAATTGAATATTTTGTTTCGTGAGATTGTCCTGGGAGATCAATTTATCATTTCCATCTAATCAAAACCAGAACTAAAAATATACAAAAGCACCAGTTATACATATGTCTATTTAGCTCATTTGACCAAAGGTCTTAAGCTTAGTGGAACAATTTAAAACAACGAAATGATATTACATAAAACTAAAACCAAAACTGATCAAATAAATAGCAGAGTACACAAGGGATGCCACATCCCTAGGATCATAAAACCATAAATTTAAAAGAACTAAAAATTTTACAAATTAATGTAATCACTTACAAACAAATTAAGATGGGAGAGATCCTTATAATTACAAACTACAATTTAATTCCCCACCCCCATTATCCTCTCAGTAGTGAGGTTTCTTCTGATTACTATGAGGATCAGGGAATATAAGATTAAAGTTTTGGAGAGATTATTCATTTCGCTTGTACTCTGTATATTTAAATACTAGTTTTGTTTGATTTGTTTGATAGGGAAGGACTACTAGTTCCACTTCCCTCTTCTTAACTGTCACTCCCTCAGGTCAAAAGTAGAATTCCATTTGAACCCGCTGTCTGTCAGGGTTCGCAGACTGGTATAATGCATCAGCAGTTTCCTGTCCATTACACCTTCATCTGACAGTATTTGTCCTCATTTTGAAAGCATCTAATGCACTTATGTAGGGCCGCGGTGGCTCAGAGGTTAAGACGCTGAGCTGCAGATTGGAAAGTCTGTAGCTCGGCAGTTTGAGACCCTGGGCTGTGTGACCAGGGGTCTTGCTGTAGAAAAAGAGCTGCCGGAGCTCATTAGCATAACTCATTAGCATAACGTATTTGCATATGCCACGCCCCCTGACATCACCGGAAGTGACAGAAGGCCACACCCTCTGACATCACCGGAAGTGTGTCAGAAGGCCCGGCTACTTACCCTCCTGCTTCATCCTCATTCCCAAACGGAATGAGGATCGAAGCAGAGGGCGGGGTAAAGAAGGGGGCGGGGCTTCACCACGTGACCGCCCCGCCCCCTAGAGGTTCTCTTCCGGAGCTCCGTACCTGAGAGCTCCCCCCCGACTAGAGCCCTGTGTGTGACAGAGAGAGCTCCTGTCTCTGGCCCCTGCTCCTGCCAATCTAGCAGTTCAAAAAGCAAGAAATTGCAAGTAGATAAATAAGTACCACTGTCGTGGGCCAGTCTGCTTTAACTGAAGAGCACTCAGCTGATGCTGATACCAGCCCCAGCAGCACCTCTGAGGCTCAGCCAGCTGATGCTGCTAATGACCGTGAGACAGCAGAGGCAGGTCCTAGTGCCCCAGTTGATGAAGACAGCAGGCACTCCAGCCCCATGAACACTGGGAACACGGAAGACACAACCCAAGATCGTGGAGAAACCTTACAGGCTGCCTTGCCTCCTCAGTCCCTGAAGCCAGGGGACACCTTCCTGCCCGGCGACTGCCAGATCAAGAGGAACACCTGGAGTTAATGGACAGCACTCCTGCAAGCAATGAGACCCAGCTGTGAGCTGCTGATAAAAGGATGGAGCTGAAAGAAAGAAGGCATGGGAGCAACGTGTTGTCTCTCTGGAGATGTGCCTCCACGCCACCCTGACCTGTTTCTGGCTGCTATTCCTGAACCTTTGGCCTTGACCCCAGACCTGCTTGACAACGCCTCTTGGACCTGCTTGAACCCTGCTTCTTGGACCCTCAGCTGGCTTCCTTTGTGTATGACCCTTGGACTGAACTCTTGACTCAAGCTTCTGGTTAGTGATTCTGCCTCGTCCCCTTGGTCTTGGCTGAGTCTGCCCTGACCCAGGACACCACTTCAGTGGGAAGGTAACAGTGTTCCATGCGTCTTGGCATTTAGTCATGCCAGCCATATGATCACGGAGAAGTCTTCAGACAGTGCTGGCTCTTCAGCTTGGAAACTGAGAACGAGCACCACCCCCTAGAGTCAGATTCAACTGGCTTTCAAGCAAGGAAAACCTTTATCTTTACCTTAAAAAAAATTCATTTCAGGTATCTATAGACATGCCTACAAAACAATTCTAAAAATACCAAAATTATATATGTACATCTATATATATATATATATATA
>NW_015160209.1:480839-516007 GCF_001447785.1 Gekko japonicus
AAAGAAAGTTGCCTCACCATAAAATCAATGCCCAGACCAAACTGCTGGACCTAGAGACACCAAATTCGGGGAGAGCGCTCCTACCATGGCGTAGGTGCTTATTAAATGGGATTTTTAGAAATTCAATCCCTAAGGGGGTCAAAAGGGGTAAAATGTGCTCCCCCATTGCTTCCTATGTGACTGCCAGGCTGCTGCCTCCTTGCACCCCCTGCTCTCGGATTGGTTAGCTGAAGAGCTCAGTGAAGTTAAAAAAAAACACCAGTTACAGGAGACTGAAGAGAGCTACTGACAGTTGAGGAAATCAGGAATGGCCAACAACCAGCTGTGTGGTGCAGCAGTGCTGCTAGCCCAGTCTCCCCCATGGCTTCAAAGACACCCCCACACCTCCTACATCTGACAGGCGGCTGACTGTCAGGTGCAGCAGTAGGTGCAGGGTGCTTAAAGCCATCAGGGAGCCTGCCCCAGCAGTAATGCTTTAGTGATCCTGCCAGCCCAGCCTCCACAGTGGCTTCTAATACTCCTCCCCTCCCCCTCCTACACTGGACAGGCAGCTGCCTGTCAGGTGTAGGAGAGGAGGTGGGGTGCTTACAGCCACCGGGGAGGTTTGCTCAGCAGAATTGCCTTAGCACTGCTGCTAGCCCAGCCTCCCCGATGCCTTTAAATACAATCCCCCCCAACACCAGACAGGCTGGTGTCTGTCAGGTGTAGGAGCAGGGCCAGGGTATGAATGTTTATGGGGAGATAGTAAAGGACATTTCTAGGAGCCATTTCGATGTGTGCCTCCCTCATGAACCTGAAGAAATGTCCACCACATCACCACTCCCTCACACCAACTCCTCCTCACACCTCTCACCTCTTACTGCCCCCAAGAAAGCTCCTGGCAAACGTCGAGCCAGATACACCGATGCTACAAGGAGGAGGAAACTTAGGAATGCAGCAAAGACATTTGCACATAGTACTTCTGTGGTTCACTGAGCTGCACAGGCCAAGTACCAGCAATATCACCCTGAGGTGCTCAGAACAACACAGTGTTCATATGAGCAAAACAATCCAGGAACACAGGTAGAGAGGACATCACTTTGTGGAAGATAGCAGGAGTTGACTTAACAGACACCTGCTTCTTAAAGGGACAGTTCTAGGTGGCGTGCTCCAGAGTGAGCTCATCAAGCAGCCTGGTGATCCTAGCATCTGAGAGCAGAACCATCAATGTGGTCTACAGAGAGGTCCTTCGGTAGAGAGAGAAAAAGTACATATGTCTCACTTCATTTCTTACACTACGATCTTCTCCATTAGAATTCCTACAACAAATGTCACATTTCAAATTTCACATCATCAGTATTATAACTGGATTTACAGAACTTAAATACCGTAGTGAAGCACGGGTATCAGGCTAGTATAGAATAAAAATATAGTGTTAAAAATTTTAAAACTACAAATCAGCATTTTTCCTCTGTATACTTTAACATTTACTCAAGCTCTTATATCTGTGTCTATATTTCTTGGATGATTAAAACATGTATCTTTCCAGAGTAATTAGAAATACTAAATAACTAATTCACAAATATAGATAAGGTTTTCATTAATTCAGAGAAATTTCACCTTGCTGTTCTAAATAATCTAAAATAGGATGCCAAACAGTTTCAAACTCTGAGTTATAGGTACCTAAACATCTATAATTTAAAGAATCAGTTACCTTTGCCATCATATAGTGTTCCCAAAGTTTTTTATGCCATAAAGATAACGGGGGTGCTGCTGGGTTTTTCCAATAATGAGCAATAGTTGTTTTAGCTATAGTTAATAAAATAACAATTATTACCCTATGTGAATATGGTTCAAAAATAAAGATCCAGGAGTGAGTTCAAGGTTATATCCTGTAATAGAAGATATTTTTTGTATAATCATTTCCCATAATTGTTTTATTTTTGGGCAATACAACCAACAATGCATATATGATCTGATATGCCCACATTGTTTCCAACAGTATGGGCTTATATTTCTATTTAACTTTGAAAGTATTTTGGATGTATAATACAAACGGGCAAAAATCTTAAAAGTTTAAATTTTTATTAAGAGTACAGATGAATTATAGTCTATAGATACCCACTCCCCCCCCAAAAAAAGTCTTCATT
This sequence comes from Gekko japonicus, assembly GCF_001447785.1. NCBI lineage: Eukaryota > Metazoa > Chordata > Lepidosauria > Squamata > Gekkonidae > Gekko > Gekko japonicus. The sequence continues at coordinate 482,969 of NW_015160209.1, forward strand.
CAGAGTAATTTTACAAACCTTTTGCATTTTATCCTGATATGATACCTTTCCTGGTGCTTCAATTTCACTTAAAATCTTATATATTTTGGAGATTAATTCTTTTTTTATTATGTTCACAGGAATTGAGCACTCTCTCAAAGTCTGTTAGTGGGGACTTAGATGGCAAAGTTGGTAAAATATATACCATGAAATTGGCTTTTCTATCTTTTTTCCTAAGGATTGTTTATCTACTACTTTATTCCCCATTGTTAAGTCAATTGGTTTAGTAATTTTGAGCGACTTCCAAAATTTACCATCTATTTTTGTTGCCTTGGAAGAAACCATGTCTGATCTAATAAGGAGGAAAAGCGAGAACATTTTAGCAATAGTTGTTTCCTAGATTCTTTACCTTTTTAATGCACTTATGCAAAAGGAAAAAAATGGTTCTTCTCCGAGCTATCCTTTACATCCCTTCTCTCATGGTGCCAGTTAACTTTATAACTATAACAGTTGGTTTGAAGGGCTAAAAAGGGTTCCTTGTGTTAGCCAGATTGCCTCAAAATATTGATGATCTTTGGGGAATTATGATATTACGCAAGGCAATAGGCAAATAAGATAGTAGTCACCCCCCTGTTAATGTGGCCCTAGATAGGATATATAATCATATGTAAACCACTCAGAGACCCTTGCAAAAAAGGGGTTTGAGCAGTTTATAAGCCGAAAGTTAAATAAAAATAAAAAATAAAGAGCAAGCACCTATGTATACTGGGGTCCCGCTTCTTCTAGATGCACCAGAAATAGACTCAAAGGCTGGCTTCAGTATAAAATGTTTTCGTTTACTAAAGATATCTCACAAGCATACAATAATTCAAACACACTCACAATTACACAGATCTAGGAAAATTAGAGAGAAGAGGATAGCGCATTAGCAGTATAATCGTCGAGGGGTAATACTTTACCTGTCCTCAGTGGGATGAAGTGATCCTTAGGAAAAATAAGGGAGACTATGGGGTAATAGGGTCATGTCCTGAACCAGCAGAAACATGTGGAGACTCTGGCTGCACAAAACAAGATTCGTGGAGTTAGGGTGGATGTAAAGGTCAGGAGAGAGAGAGAGAGAGAGCACATGCCTGGGTGCCCCCTTTTATGAGGTGGCACAGGGGGGGCTAGGCTGGCCACATCCTTTGGCACATCTCCTGCTGGTCCATCCCCAAAGCATGCTGATTGGACCTGGGTTCAGAGGGAAGGGTCTAAGGGAGGGAACAATGTTGAGATTTAGTAATTCTGGGCAGGGCAGTGGCACCTGGAGGGATGATGACTCATGCGGCCAGAGTCATTGTCATGGACATTCCTTGATTGTCTCATGGCTGTAGCTTCAGCTAGGTGAGGCAGGGTGGGGGAAGGGAATGCTGCCTGCGCGTGCAAGGAAGAAGCTTCCTCATGGTGTTTGGATCTCATGTCTCTGGTCTGCTGCCTTAGTATGGCATCTGTCTGGCTTTTGGTGCTTCATGTGGCTAGGGAGCTGGTCCATCTTACAGCAGGTAAGAGGGCAGGTAACCTCAGGAACCATAGGCACATCATCTCAAAGGAAGGCTTCCCTCTTCTGGGTGTGTGTCTGTAACTGGCATCACTTTTGGGTCAACACACAGTTCAGTCCCTTTTGCACACTATTTGCACAGTCTAGTTTTTATCACTTATGAACTATGTCCATAAGAGCATTATAAGTGCCTTGCAGGGCAACACTTGCACATTTGTACAGTCAGAGAGAGATTCTCGTCAGATTCTGATAGACACATAAATGAATTTTAAGAAGTGAACAAATTGTGAGGTTATTATCAACATCTACCTGTATAATAAAAATAAATAAAAACTGGGATGATCTGATGACTTCAATAGAAGTTCCAGTTAGATGCCTTAAGCACTTGAGCTGTGCAGGCCAATTGTGTTCAGTCAAAATCAAGTCCCATTGTGTTTTGATAATCTCTCTCGCTATTTGCACAGGTAAAGCCACTGTCAGCACTATACCATCAGAAACTGAAAATGCCCCCACTTGGCCCTGCCCACTTTCTAAAAATTGCAAGGCAAAATTCCCCCCTGCGCCTCCCACTTTATAAAAAAAATACTTGGTGGGCACCAAGAAAGGTGTAGGGGTGCCATGGTGCACATGGGCACCATGTTCTAGATTCTTTGGGCCCTGGAGCTACATACAGAGATGCCCTGTTTATTGCTTGCAAATAGTTTTCCTGATGGTTTCATCATTTTTTCCATTACATGGAGATTTTTTTCCCTCACAGCAAGAACCTCTACAATGCAATATAAAATTCCTTTCTTGGCTTTGTAAAGTTATTCTCTTGTTCTTCCTGAAATACTGCCAATGACTCTTTGGGACTAGGATGATTAATATGATTACCAAGTCTGACAATGAGAATGAAAGGGAAAATGTTATTTTGACTTTCAGCTTCTACTTCACTAAACAAAATGAAAGATGAGATTTTTTATAGTAATACAAATTTTATAAACTATCAAAGGAAATTCCAATTGGATGAGAATTGGATGTGAACAGGATATATGGATGTGTGTGCATATAACATCATAATGTGTCAAAATATTGGATTTCGATTGTTTTGTTTGGAAATGAATTTGAGCTGCCTCTTCTCAGCCAGTTTGGTGTAGTGGTTAAGTGCGCGGACTCTAATCTGGGAGAACCGGGTTTGATTCCCCACTCCACTTGCACCTGGCTGGATGAACTTAGGCAAGCCATAGTTCTGATAAGGGCTGTTCTTGAAAAAGAGCAGTTTCTGTCAAGAGCTCTCTCAGCCCCACCCACCTCACAGGGTGTCTGTTGTGGGGAGGGGAAGGGAAAGGAGTTTGTAAACTGCTCTGAGACACCTTTGGGTTGTGAAGGGCGGGGTATAAATCCAATCTCTTCTTCTTCTCTTTCACCTAGACCACAGATCTTTGAAAAGTTCTATCATAAAATGAGATATCCCTCTATCTCTCTGTCATATATGCCAGTGTTCTTCAACTTTTGTAGACCCAAGAGCAGTACATAAGAACATAAGAACATAAGAGATGCCAATGTTGGATCAGGCCAAAGGCCCATCCAGTCCAACACTCTGTATCCCACAGTGGCCAGAAATACCAGTGCCATCAGGAGGTCCACCAGTGGGGCCAGGACATTAGAAGCCCTCCCACTGTTGACCCCCCCCCAAGCACCAAGATGACAGAGCATCACTTGCCCCAGAGTCCCTATCTATACCTTGTGGCTAATAGCCACTGATGGACCTCTGCTCCATATGCTTATCTAATTCCCTTTTGAAGCCGTCCATGCTTGTAGCTGCCACTATTTCCTGTGGCAGTGAATTCCAAGTGTTAATCACTCTTTGGGTGAAGAAGTACTTCCTTTTATCCGTTCTAACCCGACCGCTCAGCAATTTCATGGAGTGCCCACGGGTTCTTGTATTGTGAGAAAGGGAGAAAAGTACCTCTTTCTCTACCTGCTCTTTCCCATGCATAATCTTATAAACCTCAATCATGTCACCCCTCAGTCGTCGTTTCTCCAAGCTAAAGAGCCCTAAGCGCCTTAACCTTTCCTCATAGGGAAAGTGTTCCAACCCTTTTATCATTCGAGTTGCTCTTTTCTGCACTTTTTCCAAAGCTATAATATCCTTTTTAAGGTGTGGTGACCAGAATTGCACACAGTATTCCAGATGAGGTCGCACCATTGATTTATATAGCGGCATTATGATATTGGCTGATCTGTTTACAATACCCTTCCTAATAATCCCCAGCATAGCATTGGCCTTCTTTATTGCAGTCACACACTGTCTCGACATTTTCAGTGAGTTATCTACTACAACTCCAAGATCTCTCTCTTGATCTGTCTCTGCCAGTTCAGACCCCATCAACGTGTATTTATAGTTAGGATTTTTGGCTCCAATGTGCATCACCTTGCACTTGGCCACATTGAACCCCATTTGCCATGTTGACGCCCACTCGCCCAAAATTGACAGATCCCTTTGGAGTGCCTCACAATCCTCACTGGTTTTCACCACCCTGAACAACTTCGTATCATCCGCAAATTTAGCCACTTCACTGCTTACTCCCAACTCCAAATCATTAATGAACAAGTTAAAAAGCAGTGGACCAAGTACTGATCCCTGTGGTACCCCACTGCTTACACCCCTCCACTGGGAGAACTGCCCATTTATACTCACTCTCTGTTTTCTATTAATTAGCCAGTTTTTGATCCATAAAAGGACTTGTCCTTTTATCCCATGATTTTTGAGCTTGCTTAGGAGCCTTTGATGAGGAACTTTATCAAAAGCTTTCTGGAAGTCAAGGTAAACAATATCTATTGGATCCCCCTTGTCCACATGTTTGTTCACCCCCTCAAAGAACATTAACAGGTTAGTGAGACAAGATCTTCCCTTACAGAACCCATGTTGAGTCTGCCTCAATAGGTTTTGTTCATCTATGTGCCTACTAATTCTTTCCTTAATAATGGTTTCCACCAATTTACCCGGTATCGACGTCAGACTGACTGGCCTGTAATTTCCCGGATCTCCTCTGGAACCCTTTTTAAAGATGGGAGTGACATTAGCTACCTTCCAGTCCTCAGGAATGGAGGCTGATTTTAAGGAGAGATTACATATTTTTGTCAGGAGATCCACAAGTTCACAATTGAGTTCTTTCAGAACTCTTGGATGTATGCCATCTGGGCCTGGTGATTTTTCAGTTTTTAAGTTGTCTATCAGTTTTAGGACCTCCTCTCTCGTCACCTCAATCTGACTCAGGTCTTTCAACACCCCTCCCGAACTCAGCGGCTCTGGAGTGGGCAAGCACCTCTCATCTTCCACAGTGAAGACGGAGGCAAAAAATGCATTTAGCTTCTCAGCCATTTCCCTATCATCCTTCAGTACTCCTTTTACCCCTTGGTCATCCAAGGGCCCCACTGCCTCCCTGGCTGGTTTCCTGCTTCTAATGTATTTGAAGAAAGTTTTATTGTTGGTCTTTACATTTTTTGCTATATGCTCCTCATATTCCCTTTTTGCCTGCCTGACCACAGACTTGCATTTTATTTGCCATAGCCTATGTTCTGTTTTATCAGCCTCACTGTGACTAGCTTTCCACCGCTTAAAGGAATCCTTTTTACCTTTTACAGCTTCCATTACTTTGTTTGTTAACCATGTAGGCTTTTTCTTATACCTGTTTGTGCCTTTCCTAACCTGCGGAATATTTTTTTTTTGAGCTTCTAGAATTGTAGTTTTAAACAGTTTCCAAACATGTGATCATCTATATATCTAATTCTCAACAGTCCCCTCTGAGTGTGGATACTTATTTCCACAGAGGACACACTCTCCCCAACAGATTTTTCTACAAACTCAGGGTACTCCATGTGTCTGCAGAAATACCCAACAACTTGTGGAGGGTTGAATCCCCCCAATACCTTCTGAAATGGCCACTGCAGGGATCTACTCCAGGCCCCACTGCATCGACAGTGAGAGATAGATTGGCTGATAGACAGAGAGACAGAGAAAGAGACAGAGATATGGTGAGTGAGGGAAGAGGGCAGAATGCAAAAGCAAAACTGGATCTGGGATTGGGGAGGATTCCTCCTGCAGTATGATGGATAAATAGCATTTGGGTTTGGAACCAGGCCTGAGACTAGGATTGCCCACTCCAGGTTGGGAAATTCCTGGAGATTCTGTGGTGAAGTCTGATGAGTGCAGAGTTTAGGGAGGGGAGAGGCCTCAGCTGGATATAATGCCACAGAGTCCACCCATTTTCTCCAGCATCCACCCATTTTCTCCATATCTCTGTTGTGTGGAGTTCAGTTGTAATTTTGGGGGATCTCCAGGTCCCACCTGGAGGCTGGCAAACTTAGGCCTAGCAGGACCCTCTGGGTGACCTGATACCACCTGACTTGCATGATTCAACTAGGCCTGGCTGCTTGCTACCATTCAACAGCAGCCACTTTATATGTCAGAGCTTTAGAGTAGGGTTTGCAAGACCTGGGTTTAGAGCCCCAACTTGCTGTGGAAGCTCACTGGTTGATTTTGGACCAGTCACATACTTTCGGCCTAACCAACCTCACAGTGTTCTTGTGCGGATAAAAAGGAGGAGAGAATAATGTAAGCTGCTTTGGTCCCCACTGTGAAGAAAGACTGTAATTTTTCTAGATAGAGCCTGCGGGGGGGGGGGCATGGAGATGGAAACCTGAAGACAGAGAGGAAGATAAAGGTAGGTGGCAGGGACATGGTGGGGCAACAGCATGACATTACTTCCAGAGAAAAGCCTCTAGGAATTGCTGGAAACTGTGATAAAACTATAGTTTCCTGCAATTCCTCAAGAGGTACAATGTCACCACTGGGTTTTCACTGAAGTGGTGTTATGCTGTGAGTCTGACAACAGGGTTTTTTGTTTATTTTTCTCCTGCTGCTGGTTAGTTTGGAAAACAACAGCTAGGAAGATGGGCAGGAAGATGACAGCCCTGCTAGGTGTGCACCCAGCAGGAGACCAATTTTGCTTCTCCATAACATGTACAATGGCTTTTATAAATCCTTAGAGGTTAATAATAATTCTATGATTAGATCATACTGTCTGCATTTATTTACAATTTGTTCAAGTTTTTATCATCATCTCCAAGTTCAAAGCTAAGAAATTTTTGAAGAAATTGCATTCTTTCTTTTTTCACAGCTGTAACAAAATGTAATGTTTCAGAATTAATACAATTGATATATTTTTTCTGTAACACATTTTATACAACTGCACCCATTTAATACAACTTTGAAAACAACTTTTTTTACAATTCCATTTTATATTTAGTTTTGAATCTTGTTTGATAGCAATTGTATATCTTCCAGAAGAGCCTCACTGAACTGATGCATACTCTAACTGACCCCTTGTTCACCTTCCCCCAACTCTCTCTTAAAGTTCAACTAACTCATTCTGGGAAAAGAGGATTCACTATACTTTATTGAACAGCTGGGAATAAAATTGTAATTACTATACTGCCCATATATGTTATACTTGCTCTGAGACTCTTATTTGTAGTAAATGTTAAAGAGAAGCCTGTTCTGTGTATATATCCAACATATGCTGCTATACATTAATCACTGTTCTTGGAAACTTTGTTTTCTTGATTGCCTAGAGGTCACTAAATCTTAGATTATCAAAAATTCAAATCAGTTCATAAGATACTCTCAGAAATGCAAGGCAAAGTGGTCAAACAGACCCATTCACTAGATGCTGCTGTGCTGAGAATAACACTGGGATAGCAGTAACTGTCACATGTTCCCCTAACAAGACAACCAAAAAAGAGGTGGGTTTTGTTTTGTTTTTTGCTAATACACCAGTGCAAATTGCAGTACAGCAGCCACACCCCATTCCCAGCCACCCTACTGTTAAAGGGGCCAATGCAACCACCAACAATAAACAACAGCCTCACTGGCGCAAAGTGCAACTGCATATGTCTGAGGATTCCAATTATAGTTAAATCCTCAATCGATATAAGTGGGGAAACATTAATGACATATAATCCTCAATCAATAAAAGAGGGGAAACATTAATGATACAACTAATGTAGTCCCTCACACCAGCCAACAGTAAAGGAATGATATACACATGAGGGTTCTGTGGGGGGAAACATATGAAACTGTGTTATCACATGAGTCTGGGAACACTCGTGCCAGACATATAAGCAACTAAGTTATACCATGGGAAGGTAATGGCTGTGTGGGAATGCCAGATCCCACCACCCACTAATGGCAGACCCTAGAGCCAAGTCTGGCAGGCCCAAGATTATACAGCAATATGCAACAGCTGGGGGGAAGGGTGCTTCTCAAGGCATTCAGATCTGCCTGCGCTTATATTCAAGGAATGATGGTCATAGTAGGCAATGAATCCATCTACGCAGATTAATGTTGCTGGCTTCTATTCCTCCTTTCCTCAGGATGGACTTAGAATTGGGATGCCTGGTAAAAGTTGCCCCTCATCCCTTTTCCCCTCTCATGAGAAAACTAATTGGCCATATACTCTCACTTCTCCATTGATGTATCACTCATGACCAGAAGATGGCAATTAGGGGTGTGCAAAGAAACAAACAAAAATGGGGGGGGGCAATATTCCCAAATTCTAAATACCAATATAGTATTCAGATTTGGGGTTTCCCCAGGTTTCTGAATTTTTCAGGTCCATTATTCCCTATGGTGTTTGACTGGGACAGTAGTTTTTAAAGGTTTCTGGGTGGCTGGGGGAGTTGCTTTAAAGATATAGGCACAAAAATTACAGTGGAGCTGCTGTTGCCCATCCTTTAAATAATCCCCAAGTTTCAAGTCAATTGGAACAAGGGGTCCAATTTTATGGTGTCCCCAGCCATTCTCCATTATTTCCTAAGGGAGGGGGGACTTGAGTGCTTCCAGGGCAAAAAGCCATGCCTGCAAGTTGTAATCACTGAGAACAAATACCAAATCCAACAGAACCATTGTAGAACTCAGTAATCTCACAAGCCATGTTCCAAGCCAAACAGAACCAAAAACAAATCAGAGAATCTCTGCAATGGAAACTGAAGGGGGGAGGGACATTTTTCAAGCCCAGCACAACTAGTTGCAGTGTAAAGAATGTCCAGCAGAACAAGTGCCACTGTGGCAGTGAAAGCTCAACAGGACACATCAAAGCACAGAATCACAACAAATCCGAGCAAGGTGTGTGTGTGGGGGGGTGGATTTTGCAGGCACTGTGCAAAGAATGTGGACGGGAACACAAAAGAACCCTGCAAGGAAGAAATCCTCTTGAAACTTACAAGGCTCATCTGAAATTGACAAAAGCAAGAGGAAGCAGAAATGGGGGGGGGGAGGAAAGGAAAAACAGACCCCAGGAGCCGGAAGATGCTGATTCCTAATGTTCTCAGTAATTCACAAATATTTCTGAGATTTTTTGGGACCATTTTTTTTGTTTTCTGAAAAAATCCTGAATATATTTGGGATGCTGAATATACCTGAGAAATACCAATAAGGTATTTTTTGATACATTTTTGGCTTGGGTGTATCCAAATGCACACACCTATTGGCAATGAAAGGCAATAGTCATGTGACCATTTCTCAAAATTCCTGCAGACTTAGATGAACATGCCTGGAAATGTTCTGCCTGGACAGGGGAGTGATAATATAATTAATTTTCCTGATTAATTGCTGACCAAATAGTGGAACCAGGGCTGCTTATTTGTTACAGAATCCAGAAAGAGTTGTAGCACTTTGTATTTAATATACTATCCTGGAATAGTATAATTCTATGAAGTATAATTCCAAGAAGGAGAAGAAGGAAAAGGAGGAGGAGATTGGATTTATACCCCGCCCTTCACTACCCGAAGGAGTCTCAGAGCAGCTTACACGCTCGTTTCCCTTCCCCTCCCCACAACAGACACCCTGTGAGATCGGTGGGGCTGAGAGAGCTCTGACAGAAACTGCTCTTTTTTTCAAGAACAGCTCTTATCAGAACTACGGCTTGCCCAAGGTCATCCAGCCAGGTGCAAGTGGAGGAGTGGGGAATCGAACCCGGCTCTCCCAGATTAGAGTCCGCGTACTCAACCACTGCACCAAACTGGAAGAACAGAATGAATCCCAAACTATTATGCATAACACAATCCTCTCATTAAATCAATGTTAGTAAGTGCTTTACTGAGTCAAGGGAGCCTCAAAACCTGGCATATCATGAATGGACCATGGTGAGCTAGTGTTGTCCAGATAATAGAAGGATGGACTTGGGTCTAGAAATCCTAGATTTAAATCTGATGTAGACTTTGAGTCAAAAGTCATTATAACCTCAGTCTTGGTTCCCCATCTATAAAGCAGTAATAAGCATGGCCAGCTACCTCACATAATTGCTACAACTGTCCAGATTTTGTTGGTATAATCAATCGTTGAAGTAAGGAATGGGGGGGGGGAAATAGAAGCTCAGTATGGCATGTTTCATATAGCCACATAGGTACTGGCTGAACAAATCCACAGAGTATTCAGCATAGGCTCCCAACTGTGACTATACAACTGTATTTTTAAATCTCACACAGGTTTCACATTTAAATAGATATACTTCTTTATAGCAAGTATTGTCTCTTTTGCTCTTGGTTTATTTAGGCTTCTCCTGGCTTATCTGATTTTATATTATTTTAAAACTCAATGACATCTTGCATTTTATGAAAACTATCATAATTAGATCTTTCATTGTGGATAAAATAAATGTCACACTATTAATTAATAAAAACAAATGCAATGGTAAAAGAGTAAATTGAAAACTTTCTTCCAGCCAAAGACTATGCCTAGAATGCATAATTTCTAATGGTATACCAATTCAGAGATTTAACATCCTATCTAGAGGTGGCAGATTGCATTCAAAGTTGTTTGCCAGTTATACTGTTCCAAATTCCAAGTGATTTGAATAATTCAACCGCTTTCTAATATTTCCTAACATTTAACAAATGTAATCAAGAATGTCTTTTTGAATGCCTCTTCTCCTGGCAGTATCTGTTTTACATTATGATAAGGATATTTCATTAGCTGTCATAAATCTCAAAGAAGCTTATCCTGCATGGGAAAAAATATTGGTGTCAGCATTTTAAACACAGTATAGCAGCTTAGTTTTGTACATCTTTCTCATGCAAAAACATCTTTCCCATGCAAAACCCCTCCCAAAATGTTTTGAGGACACCTACATTTTAAAATTATCTAAAGGAAAATATCACAACTCTCCACCCAAAATAGTCATTGTCATTAGCATATGTTCTTATTCTTCTGTATTTTCCTGAAAACATATGTTTGCTGTTATGAATTCTTGTGGCCCTTACCAACACCTCCCTCCCTCTGTGGTTCTGCAAAAAGAAAGGGAAGGAAGTGGAAATCCAATCCCACACATACACATTTGGAATCAGGGAATCCCCTAGTCCTTTATGGTTACTGATTCCTTCTTATGCTGTCTCTGGCTTTTTTAAAGTTTCCCTGAATGGGAGGACACATTGTCTTTTGTCTTTGGAGAAAGACAGAAAGAAAACAGAATGGAAATAGGGGCAGGTGGAATGGATGGAGACCTGTTTGCCTGATATTACTGATGGCAACCATCTTGGGACACATTTTTGGGGCACATCAATCTTGTGAGGTAAATTCAACTGCCCGGTGAACTTCATGGCTGAGCAGGAATTTAAACCCAGGTATATGTTAACATGATATTTACTACATTTCTTTTGCTATTATTGTTGGTTTGCAACATATGTACAATACCATCTATGCTTTGATGGTTACAAACAATCAGATCTTCCATCTCCTTTTCATCATCACAAGTGGCATCATTTTTTATGTATAAATGTCCCATGAGCTTAAGAAACACAGTCTTTAATAATCTTTAACAGACCCTGGGGTTTAAAAATACACTTTATGATTAAGCATTAGATTTTGTGTACAGTAGACTCAAGGAGCTGTTCACTTCATGCAAGGAATCATATATGATGACTATGATAACTGAAAACCATTCTATTAACTCCTATTAAAGTGTCAGATATGTGAAATATAACTTCATGGGCAAACTTGTTAACCTCCATGAGTAATGTGATCCTGCCATAAATCAGTTCTCAAGAATAACAAATCCTAGCCATGGCAGAGAAAAGAGATGGCAGAAAACCTAAGTTGTCTGTGAAATTTGTTCATTAGCTGTGGTTGCAAGTTATATTTTGCTGTCTCAACATAGATTCAACTAGGATATAATTAATCACTTAAGAGAGAAAATTGAACATAATATCTAAATTTGGTCTTATGTCGAATCTGTTTCTTTTGACAGTCGTTTAAGAGCTACATGAGACTGCATAAATCTCCCAGTATTTCAGGAAGCACTTTATACCTTTCACAATTTGATAGCTATTTGAGAAGAACGTTTGTTTAAATGAAACATTACAAAGAATCGAGGGCCACCCAGTTCTACAATATTCTACTAAGTATTGGTCCCAAGCCCTCTCTAGTCTAGTCTCTCTTTGGAATTACAGCAGATATGACATTTACTTGTGCACAAATGTTGACAGCTTTTGCAGTCAGTATCTATATCCCTAAGAGCCAATCTACATATGCACACAAACACATAGGCCCTTTCTGCACTCACAGCTTGCTCTGGGGAATCTGAAGAGTTGAGACTTAAGGGTTGACTTCGCAGTCACACACATTCCCTCTGTACCGGTTTTTCCCTGTCCAGTTTATTTATTTGTATATTCTGTATGCATTCTGCATCTACAAGCAAAACCCACATTTTTAGCTAACTGGCTGCCAATCCCTCCCTCCCTCCCTTTGTGATTCTGCAAAAAAGAAAGGAAAGGGAGAGGAAAATCCAGGCCCATGCATAATTTGGGAGCAGGGAATCCCCTATTCCTTTATATTTACTCATTGCTTCTTATGCTCTCTCTGGCTTTTTAAAAGTTTGCCTGATTGGGAGGACATGTCCTCTTTTGTATAATCCTTTGGGGACAGAGGGAAAGAAAATAGAATGGGGAGGGAGTATCAACCTAAAAAGAGAGAGGCAGAAATGGGGAAGGGCAGTGGGCAGCACTTAACTACCTGCAGAAACAATTCTACTTTAGAAAGGATTAGCAATTCAAAAGTGGATGAGAACAAAGAATCACAACAAAAGGAGTTTTGGTAGGTGTGGGGCAACAGTGTGCTGGAAGCAGTCTGAATGCAGATTCCTGTAAAACAAGTGCAGAAACAAGAAAAAGCCCCAATACAAACTGGAAGTGAGCACGGGAGGGAATGCATAATGGAAGAATAGGATGCTCTCAGAAACCAAGGCAAGGTACGGGTGCAGAAAGGGCCATAGCCTAGTGATAGTTCCATTTCAGGCTGGAGGAGCAGGTTTGCACATTTTAAAAAATCCTCCCAGATTCAGAAGACTTGTATATAAGAAACATTACTAGGCTACAGCTATCTTCCTCACCTAGTTACCTTCTAATTACTTTTTTAAGAAAGAAAGAAAAATATTGTGAAATATTCTCACATACAAAGGCTTATCTATAGTCTGAAAAGGTATAAATGCAATAGGATTGTTCCCAGTTTGGCTCAAAGAGTCACTTCACATGAAAGGAGTCATTTTACATCACCATGGCTTCATTAGCATTACGTTAGTATTTCCTCAGAGTAAAAATGTAAAAGATAAATGCATATCCTCAAATACATATAGATGTGTCATGACCAATCAGAAGTTCTAAGCATGCATTCCAAAGCATTTAGGAACCTGCATCTGCTTTTCCGCATTTCATGTGCTCACTGTGGATAACACTGGTATAATCACAGCAAACATAACTGTCACATATAGTCCAATGCTTAACAGAATTACACCTACTAAACCTATTGAATACGATGGTGTTAGAAGGGTTAAATTATTCTTAGGATTGTGCTGCAAATTATGCATATTACGCACTCTTGGTTTGGTTGAGCTCTTATATCATGATTAGAATCTAAGTAATTTTTCAATGAAAGTAACACTGGATACTGAGTTTTGAAAAGGAAAGAAATAGGTTTTATAGCTATGGTCTATCTGAATGGAGAACCATGCCTCTTAATCAGATTTTTTGGAAGATCCTGAAGAAAATATAGTCTAATCATACTCATTCCTTATCTTGTATATACTAGATTTGATATCTAATGTTAAAAATGTAATTTATGTTGTTCAAATGACATTGGACAATATGGTTCTCAAGACTCAGTCTTAATAACATTTGTATCAGAAAACAAGAATAGAATATCATGTGCTCATTTTTGTAAAGGATTAGACTAAGATTCAGAGAAGCTTGCAACTAGTTTTTCATTCCGAGCAGAAATGTGGAGAATTTTTATCACAGAATTCTAGTACATGCAATTCACTTTCTAAGCTGCACCCAAGTTGTCAGATGCACCATACTAAACATCTCTTTTGGACCTCATCTGCCCTGTACCATGGCTTATCAAGAACCAAGAAGAACTAGCTCTTTAAAAGCCCCTTTTCTTCTCAAACCAACTTTTCCTCTTGCAATTGTTGCTTGTATTGGCTACCAGAACAACAACAAAAAAGGATTCTTTGGACCTGATTCCTTTTTTAATGCCAGAAAATGTGTGTGTGTGTGTGTGTGTGTGTGAGAGAGAGAGAGAGAGAGAGAGAGAGAGAGAGAGAGAGAGAGAGAGAGAGAGAGAGAGAGCGCCAATGGGTACAAAATCACTGTGTGATTTCCTCTCCCTCAATTCCTCTCTGTCTACATCCATCAGAGAAGTCTTTTTTCCACACTGATGAAACTGGTCAGCATAAGCCCAGCAGTCTTAGCAGTGTGAGCTTTTCCCTCAAATGCTCTTCAGAGAATACCCAAAGTTCACAAGTAAGATAAAACTTTAATAACTAAACCTAAATCCTAGGAAATGTAGATAATAAGGCACAATCAGTAGACAGACAAGTTAGGTGGAATCCTGGAAAGAAACTATCAAAAGGTATTTTGCTAGCTAATCCTATATTTACAAAATATCCTTGACATTTCTTTTCCTAGGAATGGGTCTAAGATGGAGCATCCTGGCATGGCCAGACACAGATCCTGCCTTTGATCTCAGCATCTTGAAACTAAACTCCAATCCAGGATAACAGTTTTATAGATTTGCCTACAGTCTGGGAGTTTCCTTTCTAACTCAATCAGAAATTATGGCTGCAGGCTCAAGTTTTCCTCCAAGCATGCTCTTGATCAATCAGTTGAAAAGTCTGGATAACAGAGGTTAGGGCTCCATGGAGGGACATTAGAAATAATCTATCATGGCTTCTTTGACAACTTGACCAAATGGTGAGCCCAGGATTCATGTCTTAGTTACAGTAACCACCATATCATTGTCCCTCCCTTTGTGGGATGAAAGTTTAGGAACCAATTGCCCCCATTCCACAGCTAAGCATACATTTTTCTAAGTGCACATTTTATCCTTTCATAACAGTGGACACATTACCTGTGCAGTCATTGACATTTATTATGGTCACAATAACTGCTCACAAAACTCACTATGGTTCATGGTGGCCCAGGGTGGGCCATTCATGTTTATGTCAAGAAGTTACCTGTGCAACCAAGCAATACATTCAAAAGCAAACAAAATATTAACTTCCTATCCTAACATGTATATCTTCTAGCCATGCAAAAATTGTGTTTTGAAATAAGTATTTTTGTGGCCAGAACAGGGAGGAAAACTACCATTTTAGTGAGGCTGTGAGATAACTCATATGCCCAAATTGGTTTGATCTGGATAGGTCATTTAGGGACACTGAGTTACACTGTCATAAGACACACAGAGACACCAAAGTAATAAAGTCTTAATTTAAGATGTCAAGCTGCTCCTGAATAGTGTGCCTAATCTTCAGCTCCAACATTTCTACCCATAAGTAGGAAGTTAGCCATACCAGCAAGTAAAGGGTCCCTGATCCCAAATGGAGATTTGGCAGCAGCAATTCCCCATGCCTTATTTAAAAAATCTTCTAAAACTGATGAGAGATTTGTATGTTATTTGTGATGAGGGGTGTGCATCCTGAAATTCCTGAATTGAAAATATACTCCAAAATTGCTATTCCAGGTCATTACTATGATTTCCATAATGCTATTGTCATAGGCTGGGGTGCCAGTCAAAGGGAGTCCAGGACAGGCCAAGAAGATAGTGCAAAGTCCAAAGCCAAGCTGGGGTCAGGAGCCAGAAACACAGAGCCAAGTCCAAAATCACTAACCAGTAGTGTAGTCCAAAGCCAAGCCAGGGTCAGGAGCCAGGAACACAGAGCCAAGCCCAAAGCCAGGGGGTCCAAAGGTCTAGGTGTAAGAGCCAAGCTGAAATGATTGCAAGCAGCACAAAGCTGACTTGTTACTTCCACGAAGAGTATTGCCCAGAGTGCGGAGTTAAATGCTGCTACCAATTAGCCAGCTGCATGATCGCCCAGGCTCCTGTTAGAACTCTGGGCTAGCTGAGCATCTCCCCTGTAGCCTGACCTCTCTTTGTCTGGTTGCTACGTTTTGCCGCAGTCACTCCCTTAAATGAGTCACATGTGGGGGTGAGTCAGGAGTACTTTCAGCTTGCAGTTCTTCCTTCTTATCTGAGCCAGGTGTGAAGACTGCTGTTGCAGGCACTTGCCAGTTATCCTCCTCTGCTGCTTCAGAGGAGCCAGCTGTGGTTTCTGCAGGCTCTGTCAGCTCATCCTCATCTGCGCCCATGACAGCTATACACAAATATGGCACTCTTAGACATTATGAAAACATCACCATCTCCACCCGGAAAAAAGATTTGGGTTCTTTTTTGTGTTCAGGTGCTTTCCATCACCAGTGGTAGGCATCATAATTTTCTTTGATTTTCATGACTTCCCAAGCAATAGAATTTTGCCCTTCCAGTTGGATCCTTGCAAGGGATCAGGAGTGCTCCCAGACAATCACCATTGGAGACAAACCCCAGAGAAGATTTTTTTTTTTTTAACGGTCAGAACTGCTGCTCTGAACTGGACATTTTCAGAGGAATGAGAGACCTCACCCACCAGGAGCTTCTTATATAGTAAATAATTAAATCAGTAAATGATTAAGGTACCCTACTGTGGACATGCAGTGTGAAGACAGGTGTGTCATAGCAATTTTTTCTAAACTATTTAAAAAAAAAAAAACCAAAAACAAAGTATATTCAAAGATGGTTGTGATGGTGGGAGTGATTTTCTGCAAAGGAAGCCTTCCTTGCTTATTGAAAGGAGACAATGGACCACAACAAGAAAGGGTGGCAAATACAAAGTTTTCAGCAGAAAGGCTAAAAAACAATTGTCACTCAGTCACTGTAAGAATGCATAAAGAAACCAGATTAGAGGGAGGACTGTGTTCTTGCAAATTTGGTGCCATTATCTTTAAAAATAGCTGTACCGGACCCTCAGATCTGTTCCCCCATTAAAAATGTATGTGTGCAAAGTGCCGTCAAGTCGCAGGTGATTTATGGCAACCCTGTGGGGTTTTCAAGGCAAGTGAATAAGCAGAGGTGGTTTGTCATTGCCTCCCTCTGCAAAGTCTTCTTTGGTGGACTCCCATCTAAGTACTGACACTGCTTAGCTTTCAAGATCTGATGAGATCAGGCTGGACTATCCTATCTCATATCCCTTATTGAAAATAATGGTCCCAAAATTCTGGAACCCGGGGAAAAAAAAACAGACCTGAATCCTGAACCAGTACTGTCCTATCCCAAAATCAGGAATAAACAGTAAAGATAACCCTCAATACTGAATATAAAATTATAACTTTTTTTCCTCAGAGCACACTGCTAATTGTGATACAGAATTAAAGACGGGTGCTTTTTAAAGAAAAAAGTGCAACATTCTATTTCACATACTCTAACACTTATGCATCTCTAAATCAGTTCTTTAGATCGAGGCAATATTCTTTGCATACTTAGATCATAATGTATTTTATACTAAATAAGTTACAGTCCAAGTCCTTGGAAGTAAGTCTCACAGTACTCAATAGTACTTATTCACAAATAAGTATGCACAGGAATGCAGCTCTAGTCTTGTGAATAATGCTGGTTATGTGGTAGAATATTATTGATAAAATGACTGATTGTCATATATGCATGCAAAATAGATGTGCACTATTATCAACGTCTGATACAACGTTGTTCTAACTTTTTGCAAATGAAAAAACAGATGGAACAAAATAATTATTCAATCAATTTAAACAGGAATGTGCTAACATCTGACTCTGTATGTAAGGTATATATGCACACTGCTGCTCTGAAATCAGTCTTTGTTACTTATACAATTTATTTCTAGATCTGAATGATCTCCAGTGAATATTTTTGGCACAAAAAGGACCTTCAACAGGGCTGATAAGTTTTGAAATATCAAGACATGCTGATGTCTTTCCATGTGGCTCATTGCAGTTCTCAGTTCAATTAGTTTGAAAAATAGCCCTTATTCCTACTGGCAGTGATGTTAGTCATACAGCCAACCATACGTGGCCATGTGACAACTCTGCTAAAGACAAACAAAAGTAATTCAGATGTAAGGTAGAGATTCATAGATAGGCAGTTTCCAAAGTCTAAATTCCATTATTTGCCCTCTCCAATGTTGTCACATAGGCAATTCTAATTGGCTGCATGAGAATCCACTGTCACTAGGGAGAAGGGGTGTTTTTCACAATATGGTGTTGATTTTGCCATCTATCTCAGCTGCAAGTATGCTCACAATGAAGTGCTTCTGCTATCACCACCTGAACATCAAACTGGGGCTGGGGATGTGGGATCCCACCTATATGGAAGGCATCATGTCATCCCCACAAAATGGCTCCTGTCGAAAGGAGAAAGGAATGCTTGTGGTAGCTATCCTACCCTGTTTTGACTGCCCTATTTTTTTGCACTCCCCAAAAAGTTGGCTATTTGTAAATAGTATCCCCATGTTGTTCGCTTAAATACACAGACAGGTTAAATGCTCAAGTGTACTCTTATGTATGTAATTTGGAATTTTGTGTTCTTTTTTTTAGTACCTATCCCATAGATAAAATATAACCTAACAATAATGCTCAGACTGGGGACTACAGTGCTGGAAAAACTGAGTTACCCAACTGCAGGTGTGAGAAAGAGGACTGAGAGGCTGAGGGACTGAGAGACATCTGTAGCCTAACAGCTGGCCTGTGAACCAGAGGGGGAGTATGAAATTTGGAAAGAAAGAGTATTACCATCAGATTGAAAACAGATTGTGTTAAATTCATCTGTTGGACTCTCAGCCTTGAGCTTCATTCTAACTTCTTTCTAACTCGTATAAGTACAAAACTCTAGATTTCAAGAGCAATTACGATTGCCAAAAGTTGGACACTGCAAAACAGGAAACTGCAACTGCTACATGTTGAAATATGGTTGGAAGAGATGCTAGAGGTCATAATAAAGCCAAAGATAGAATATACAATATTTACAAATTGTAGGAAACATGCAGTTTATATGCAGTATTAAATCTACAACTGTTTTAAGAAATAACAATTTCTCCTTTCTGTCAGTTATCTTTTGTCTTTCCTTTTATTACTTCTGCATTTGGTTTTGAGAGAGAGGATTAATATTACATAACAAGTTTGCAATAATTTTGAAAGTCTGAACTAAAAGCTTAATTACAATAAAATATTATTATATAAACTGACAGTGAGGAAAGCCCAGTGAAGAAATGCACACTGTGCTGTTATATATGTGCAGTTCTATTGCTAACATAGCAATCACAGATTAATACTTTGAATATATTTATATATTTATTCATTAAAACATCTATATCCCACATTTCCTCATGGTTCAAGGCAACTTACAACAGAAGTTAAAACATTGTCAGTTAAAAACAAAAATAAAATAGCAAGCCAGACTTCCGGTTACGGCGGAGCGCATGGCGGTCGCTCTCTCGGGATGCTCCTGGAGGCGATCTGACCCTAGGAGCCTTAGTGAAAAGGCTCTGGACCAGGGGGCACACCGGGGAGTTGCCTCTTTCTCGGCCTGACGGTCAGAAATTGAGGCTTTCCCCATGGCCCAAAGGCCCCGTCGCATTGTGCCCTGATGGGACTCAGCAACGCCACCGGTCTCTTCGGAGTGATGGAGCGATAAGGCAAATGTAAAAGAAAAATACTGGCTGCAAACTGTGAGTTGACAATCGAAAAATAACGCAAGTGCATACCTTCCCCCCTCCGATCGAGCGCATGGGAGAAGGGTGAATAACCCCCCCATCAGAACGAGACTTTGTTAACTGCGAGAGAGGGGGAGGAGTGAAAAATTGAAACAGAACAGTTACGGTACCTTTTGGGAATATTTCAAAGCGAAGTAGAGGGACTTATTCCCAAGCAGTGCTGCACGAACTTTTGAAAAGTAAACAAAAAAGTTAAGATGTCGGGGCCAGAGAAGGAGAAGCAGGCGAAGAAGCTGGTGGGAACTTCCAGTCCTATCCCCTGCCTCTCGGAGGCAGCTGCCACTCAACATGAAAGAGAGATGCTTCGCTCTCTGCTGGACCAAATGCAAAAAATCAGTCAAACGCTTACTAACATGGAAAGTGTCCTCAGCAGTCAACAGGCACAATTGACAGATACAGCTAAGAAGATGGAGGAGATTGCAAAGAAGTGTCTGGTATCAGTGGAAGATACACAAAAAATCAAGAAGAAGGTCAATAAAATAGAAAAAACCAAGAAATACAAGACAACAAGTTATTGATGTTACAGATGGAAAAATCAAATTTAACTCTCTGATTTCAAGGAATCCAGGAAGTTGAGAAGGAAGATCTCAGAAGCATGTTGGCGAATGCTTTGGCACCACTGACTGGCAGTGAAGCAGATACCGTAAGTTAAGCAAAGAGATGGATCTGGTCTACAGAGCCTACTCTAACTTTACAAAGAAAAATAATCTGCCAGCTGAAGTGGTTGTTAAATTCACAAAACAACGCATCAGAGATCAAATTTTAAAAGCGACATCTGCAAAACCCTTGAAGATTGGAGAACAGACTGTAAGAATTTTAAAAGATGTACCATGTATGAATATGTATGAAGAGAAAGGCTTATAAAGGACTGACCACATTCTTGCAAAATCATCAAATTAACTACAGATGGCTGATTCCAGAAGGGCTTGTTTTTAAATTTAAAGAAAAAAGATAATAGATAGACTCCATTTTCAAAGCTCAAGAATTTTTGAAGAGGCACGCCAGTTCAGAGGAAGAAGCAGAACTTGCTACATGTATGGCATCTAGCAGTGAGGAGGACAGCAGTTCCGAGAGAGGGGACAGGGAACTGGAAGAAGAAGGAGCTGTAGGGGGCGCACCCTACAATTTGAGAGACAAAAAAGGGAAACACCCCAACATCTGACAAACTTTCTTGAAAGCGCATTAAAGGACAATACTAATAATAACCCGAAAGGACATTACTAATATAGTTAACACTTCTTTTTAACAGATAAAGAAGGAAGAAGATCGGTCAAACGCAGAAGAAGCCACAGAATGCAATATTACTAACAAAAGATGAATATACTAATTTTATCATCACTCAACACTATTCTGTGTGACTGCTGGAACCTACCAGGGTTAGTATAAAAGCTGAAAACACTGGAATGCATCAGCACTTGCCTGCAATCCTGTTTGCACAGTTACCTTGCTGATTTATATTTCCTTACTATAAGAACAGCCCTTGGTGCAGAGGAGGGGTTAGATGACTATCTAGATTCAAAATATTAAATATCCAAGTGTTATGTCTGCTGACTGCCACTAGGGGTCAGCGTATAAGCCTGAGCTTGATTACATACAAACAATAGGGACTAGGATCCTAGTCCCTCCACTGGGGACCCAATAGGACCGTGGCGGGAGATTTGAACCCACCAACGGGACCTAGGGTGTGTCCCCCAGGTGTGTATATAGTTGGCCATCCGGCCAGTATTCTGTGTCTTTGTTGTGTACAAGTAAACCATGCTGATCACTGCATCCATCTCTGTGGTTTCTACATGTGTCTAACCCACTACACTTCACCAAGAGATTTTAAAGATCTTTTTAAAAAAGAGGTCAATTATCTAGTGCAATCTTAAGCATGTCTACTCAGAATACTGCTCAAGTATATTTAGTGAGGTTTATTCCCAGGACAGTGTCCTTAGGATTGCACTGTCAAAGTTCCAAAACAATTTGTAACAGATGGAGTTGGATATCTGTTAGTGGAGATTGTTGTCTGGCCTCTGACCTTCCTGAACCATGTGGGCTGCTTCTACAGCCGGTGAGCCCCTGCCAGCTGGCAGAGCAGCCCACAAGTCCCCACCAGCCAGCAAGAAAGCTGCCAGCCCTGGCCCTTCCTGAGTTGCGAGGGCTGCTTCCCAAGCTGGCAGAGGGGCCTGTGAGCCTCCACCAGCCAGAGGGAAAGCAATTGCCATGGGGTAGTTTGCCCCAGGCTGCTTCACTGCCAAGAAAGCAGCTCCTGGGTGAGATGAAGAACGACGCCCCATCTCACGAGGATCCATGGAGCCTGCCCTGGCTACACCAGAAGATACAGGACAAAACTCCCAAGGCCCTAAAGCAGGAGCCTTGTACCCGCACACAGGGCAGGGGCAGGAGGAAGGAAAAGGGAAAGAGGGATAGAGGAAGGGAGGGCACAGATAGAACTGAATTAGATACCTACCATGTACAGAAGCAGGAGTCTCATCAGGAGGGAAACAAAGATGCTGAGCTCAGCCATACCCACTCACTACAAACACAGGAAACACAGTGCTGGTTGCCCTTACTGACGACCTTCGGAGGCATCTGGATCGAGGTGGTGTGGCGGCACTGTTGTTAGATCTGTTGGCTGCGTTTGACACGGTTGACCCCCTGTTCCTGACCCACTGCCTCGCTGACGTGGGGATACAGGGGCTCATTCTTCAATGGCTTGCCTCTTTTCTCCAAGGTCGGGGACAGAGGGTGGCGATAGGGGAACAGCAGTCCCGGAGGCACCCACTTGAATGTAGTGTGCCTCAGGGGGCAGTGCTTTCCCCAATGTTGTTTATGTCGTGATACACTTGTAATAGTAAGACTGGCCTTAGATGAGTTAGATCTGAGGTGTCAGTGAAGTGACAGTCAGCATGTGACTGTAGTGGGCATGTGACTGCCGCAAGGCTGGCCAGAACTGGATTGAGGCAGTGCAACCTGGCACTGAAGGTATTGCTGAGGGTTGCATCAGCCATGAGCTGATTGGTCAGCAGATGTATAAATGTACAGCTTGTACAGCACTCTACCCCTTCTCCATGTATCAGTTGCTGCGGAGCATATTGACACTCAGGACTGTAATTAGGTGGTGGCTTGGTGTAAATAAATCACTGTGGTTGCACCAAAGTACCTGTCTCCAGCGTTTGTGGGTTCTCTATCTCCCTTGGGCACTAACGTGCCAGCCAGCATTCCGTGCGGACCGCGACAGTTTAACATCTACATGCGCCCCCTCGCCCAGATTGCCAGGAGGTTTGGGCTGGGTTGCCATCAATATGCTGATGACACCCAGCTCTATCTGATGTTGGGCGGCTGGTCAGGCTCTGACCCAGAAGATCTGAACAGGCCCCTACAGGCCGTGGCTGGGTGGCTCAGACTGAGCCGGCTGAAACTAAACCCAGTTGTACCAATCAAGGGGCTGGAGATGCCGAGGCAACTGACAGTGGGTCTCTCAGGTGCACAGGAAGCGGACACTCCCCTATCCACCCAAGCGCAGAACAGGCAACCCAGGGAGACGGAGGGAGGCGGGGCAGATAGGGAAACTAACCGTAGGAATGAGGAACTTGGTGATGGGCACAATGAGGAACCAATAGGATTAGGTAACACAGAAAGGGGGGTGTCACTAACAGGGGGAAGGAGGGATATAAGGAGGGACGCTGAGCAGTACCGGGGAGGAATGTCAGAGTCAGCTAATGTGCCAGACGAGAGAGAAGGGAACGTGGCTGCACAACCGAGAAAGGAGGCCTGGGGTAGTGACGCAACTCCCCACCCCTTTCAATTCTGAGGTACTCGCGTCCCTCTGACCTCCTTCGTCACGACGAGCGGATTCACATGGCCTGGGGAACTCCCAGAGCCCGACACCATTAAACTTCTACAGTGTTTCCTTCATAAGTCTCAGACTGTTTCTCATAATATACTAAGTTTTATAGTCTTTGATTGCTATCATTGAAACTGTCTATTTCTTCATAGTGGAGTTCTTGGAGGTTGTCACCTCACTTTGAGGCTTTGGAGGAATCTGAAGGGGGTCTTTTCCTGGGACCCCTCCCTGTGGGAGGTGGTGGTGGGATTCCTCCCAAATGCCTTGCCTGCCCTGCTCCGGTCGTTTAAGTTTTAGTCTTGCTTTTCTCTCTATGAGGGCTCTAAAATGATAATTTCCTATTCCTTTATAGTCTTCAGAGGATCTTGAAAGTTCTTGTAGAGTTCTTTACTGGGTTTTATTATGTAACTTCCTTCTCTAAATTCCTTAGCATGGCTTCCCCAGATTTAATGTGAAAACTTTGCCTTGATGAGTTACTGAACGATACCCTAGAGGAAGCCAGCGATAGCGAATATGTCTTTCTACTAAGTGCTGTTCCATCAAGCTGTTAAGATCTCATACGGTAGGTCTTGACATACTTGAACTCATGTATCTTCCAGTTGAAGTTCATTACACTTCCTGGCGGCTTCCAGCACGATTTTCTTTGCTTTAATGCCAGTTAGTTCAGCCACTATATCAGGAATCAAAGCAGGTGAGCCAGCTTGTGATGGATTCAAACGATAAGCTTGACTAATCAGTGGAGCCGGAAGTTGCGGCAAAGTCTGAAGCCATTCAGTTAAAGAGCCAGTGAGGTCTTTATCCATTGCGAAGTTTGGTGAAATTCCCCTAAATTTGATTTTCCTTTCACGGGCTTTAATGTCCAAGAGTATAATTTTGCTTTTGCTCCATGATTCAAAGGTCTTTAATTCTTCTATCGCTTTCATATTATTAGCTGCTTCAGTAAGTGACTTATCTGTTTTCTCTTTCAGGTCACTTATATTCCAGTTCATGGCATCAAGCTTTTGATGAATTGGGGTGATAATTTCCATTAGTTCTCTTTTCATCTCTGTGAACATAGCTTGGATGTCTTTTTTTGTTATTCAGTCCTTGCGTTTTCTTTTGCCTGTTCAGGTTGTTGCTTCTTCATCTGTATCAGCTTCCAACGGGGGGAGAGATTCTTCCTCCAAAGATTGCCTTATTCTATCTGTTTGTTGAGATTCTTTGGGGGGTTTTAAACCTCCTTTTGCTCCTTTTGGCCGCCCCATTCCTCTCAACGGACAACTATTAGCTTTAGAGTCCTCTACTAATCTTGTTTTGACGTTTTTAGGAGCTCAGACACAGAGGCTGCTTCAGTCTCAACTGCGCAGACTCACGGTCACCAGAAACTCCAGGTTGGGAAATTCCTAGAGACTTGAGGGGTGGAGCCTGGAAAGGGTGGGGTTTAATGAGGGGTGGGATTTCAGGTACAATGCCATAGACTTCACCCTCCAAATCAGACATTTCTTCTTCTTTTTTGAAGATTTATTTATGATTTTTATATTACAGAAGAGAAAAACAAATTTGCAGTATATAAAACAAACTTTGGAGTTTACATTAAACATTATTTCTAAACCATTTGTTAACTTTGTACCATCTTTTTTGGAAAGCTTTTTCTTCTTTTCCTAAAAGTATCATATTTAATTTATCCATTTTTGCCACATCACAAATTTTTATGATCAACTCTTCTCTAGTAGGTAAGCTATCGGTTTTCCAGCATTTAGCAACAAGTATTCTAGATGCAGTAAGGGTATATGATAAAATACATACATCATCACGTCTGAACCCATCAGAGATTATATTAAGCAAGTAAATTTCTGGTAACAATTGTAGTTCTATGTCCATAATCTCTGTTATTAACTTTTTAACATCTTTCCAAAATTTATGGATCTTCTCACACCACCACCACATATGGAGAAAAGTGCCTATATTATTCTTACATCTCCAACAGTTTCTTGATACGTCTTTATAACATTTGGCCATTTTGTAAGGCAACCAGTGCCACCTGTAAAACATTTTGAGTATATTTTCTTTATATGATTTAGATCTTAATAGTTTGACAGATTTCCATATTTTCAACCAGTCATCTATATCCAAACTATATCCTATGTCCTGCATCCATGTTGCCATTGATGGTTTAACTGTTTCATCTTGCATAACATCAAACAATAAGAAGCTATACAATTTTTGTATCAGTTTGTCAGAGGTTGATAACCATATTTTGTCTAGGTCTGTTTTTTCATTATAAAAATCCATTACTTTATCTTTAGTAAACCTTGACTGTAATTGCAATTTTTCCCAACCAGTGAGATTAATATTCAATGCTTGTAGTGTCTCCAACGAATTTAGCTCTTTATTCTTGTTTAATAGTGTTTGATATGTAACTCTCTTATTGTCCGACATCAATGTAGGTATTATGAAGGCCTCTAAAGGTGAAACCCACATAGATATTTTTAGGTAAAATCTTTCTTTAATTCTCCTCCAGATCTTTATTAGGGCTCCTCTAATTATGTGATTATGGAAATTTGAATGGATTTTATCTTTATCATACCATATGTAGGCATGCCAGCCCATATGTAGGTTATGGCCCTCTAGATATAGCAGTCTTTTATCTTCTAACAGCAACCAATCCCTAATCCAACCCAAAGCTGAGGCTTGGTAATAAAGGGACCAATTTGGTACACTGAGGCCACCTCTTTCTTTTTTATCTTGAAGAAGGTTCAATTTAATATGTGCTTTTTTGGAGTGCCTTATAAATTTTCTTACATATTGATCCAATTCCAAGAAAAATTTATTATT
Source organism: Gekko japonicus (assembly GCF_001447785.1). Classification (NCBI taxonomy): domain Eukaryota; kingdom Metazoa; phylum Chordata; class Lepidosauria; order Squamata; family Gekkonidae; genus Gekko; species Gekko japonicus. The sequence goes on from NW_015160209.1 coordinate 509,280, forward strand.
TTTTAAAATTGGTATGTTCTGTGCCAGAAATAGGAAACGTGGAAGGATGTTCATTTTAACAGTGGCAATTCTACCCATAAGGTAAAGGTAAAGGTTCCCTTGCTTGAAAGCCAGTCAAGTCCGACTCTAGGGTTCTGGTGCTCATCTCCGTTTCAAAGCCGAAGAGCCAGCGCTGTCCGAAGACGTTTCCGTGGTCATGTGGCCAGCATGACTAAACACCAAGGCGCACGGAACGCTGTTACCTTCCCACCGAAGTGGTACCTATTTATCTACTTGCAATTTCTTGCTTTCGAACTGCTAGGTTGGCAGGAGCTGGAACAAGAGACAGGAGTTCACCCTGTCTTCTACCCATAAAGATAGGTGTAAATCATACAATTTTTGTAGATCTTTCTGGATATCTTCTAATAATTTCTTGAAATTATTTTCAAATAGGTTACTATTTTTACTTGAAAGGGCGATGCCTAGATATTTACCTTTGTTGATTACCTCTATATTAGATTGAGACTGGATCTTTTTTATCAAATCCTGAGAGCAGTTTTTTGTCAAGATCTTGGTTTTTTTAAAATTTATTTTAAGTCCTGCTACTGAGCCATATTCTTGTATTACATTAAGCAGGTATGATGTGGATATTATTGGATATTCCAAAATGAATACTAGATCATCAGCGAAAGCTTGAAGTTTAAATTCCTCTCCTTTAGTTTTAAGATATCTTATGTTCGAATTTTCTCTTACCAAGTCATTTAATGTCTCTATTACAAAGATAAATAATAATGGCGAAAGCGGACATCCTTGTCGAGTTCCTTTTTGAAAAGGTATATTCTGAGTTAAATCTCCATTAACTATTATTTTTGCAAATTGTTCTTTATATATAGACATTATCATCATCATAAAATTATTGCCACAAATCCCAAGTCTCCAATTTTTAGCTTAAGAATTCCCAAGTTACATTGTCAAATGCCATTTCCTCCTAGGGTACAATTGTTGCCAATGTCCAGGTGAGGGCTGGAGATCATTCAGAATTACAACTGTTCTCCAGGAGGGAGGGGGGAGCAGATGGAAAGCTGAAGTCAGAGGGTCAGATAAAGGTAGGTTGATGGTTGCCTGGGAAGGAGATAGGGTTGCCAACTCCAGGTTGGGAAATTCCTGGATATTTGAGGGGTGGAGCCTGGAGAGGGTGGGGTTTGAGGAGGGGTGGGACCTCAGACAGGTACAATGCTATCGACTCCACACCAGCCATTTCCTCCTGGGGAACCATTGTTGCCAATGTCCAGGTGAGGGGTGGAGATCACTCAAACTTACAACTGTTCTTTAGGTAGCAGAGATCAGTCCCTTTGGAAAAAATGGTGGACTCTGTGTCGTTATACCCTGTTGAAGTTGCCACAGCAAATTGATGCTGAGTGCTCAAGGCCAGGGCACTTTCCTAGAGCCTTTCTAGAGCTCATTGTATTTATTTCCACAATGGGCCTTATTCCTAATTTGTTTATATGTTTCCAAAAGTATGGTTCTAACATTTATATTAAAACCTGATTATCAAATTTGTTCAATTAGCAGATGACAACATTTTGTGTACTAGAATGAGAAGGATTTACCATCTTATTCAGATACTTATAGTTATATGATTATTTACAAAGGTGGAATATCAGACAACTTCATATCCATGAAAATAAGTCTGTTGCTTTTTTAAATTCATGTAAGTCAGCATTATTGACCTAATTCTTAGTCTCACTGCCTTTTCAGTTATTTACTTTTGGCTTGGAAAGATGCTCAACCAAAAGGCCTAATAAAATATTTATCCATGTAGCACAGCCAGGGCTCACCAAATTCCTTCTGTGTTGCCCTGTAAGTACTACTGTTCAAGTGTCTTCTTCATTCCCTTCCAGCTCATCCTCTAATGATGATGAACATTTGGGTCGACAATCATGATGATCTGGGAGTTATCACATTCAAGACTAAAGTTTGGCTGTCATATTACATACTTTCTAGGGGAAATAAATGTGGTGCAGGGGCCCATCAGCCATCCATAAAACCCCTTTTCTCTGTTCCTCTGTATCTAAAATGGAACAGTTTGTGTCATCAAACCTCAGGAGGGTGCCAGCTGGCAGGAAGACACAACTGGTAAGCAGAGGGCACATCCTGTGAGAATGACACAGATGCTCCAAAGTCTAGCAGTTCCAGGGAAACACAATAGCCTTGGCCAGCTAGTCTAACAACCTGTGAACAGTGCACAATACCTTTAGCTTGGACCAGGGATATAGGTGAGGGGATAAGCCTCCAAGTTTTCTACTGGAAATGTCAGTGGGATAAGTGGACTCTATAATCTATTAAAAAGAGCTCCCTTTGGGGGCTTTGTTCTTCCTGTCTAGACTGGCCAAATCCAAGTATTTAAATAATCAACTGCAAGGTATTTAGATTATGCTAGGAAATATGTTTAGCTGAATATTTCTATTTCACCCTACCAGAGTCACTTGACTTCCCATGTAGACTTGTATTTATTCCAGTTTCTACCCATGCATTCTAAAAAATTTTTGTCTCTGAATAATCTATTTTCACTTTTTCTTTTGTGTGGAATAAGTTGTTGCTTCATTTCATTGAGTGTCCATCCATGCTCCTGAATCAGCATCTACATATAATAATAAAAATTACTGCAGTCTAGTGAGTGAGAGAGAACAGAGGTCCTTTCCGCACTTGGATCTCATCCCTGGTTTTATCAGAGTTCAACTCGCGACACAATATCTTGCATTTATCCCTGGTTGTAACAGCATCCGTTTATCCTGGGACAAGTGTGAGGCAAAACCGGGGTGACCTCAATGTAATGTGGAAACAAAAAATACCCCAAGTTAATTACAGGGGTGAACTCGAGTGTAGTGTAGAATGTAAGTTCAGGGACAGGGTTGAACCAGGATTTAAGGTCTGGTGCAGAAAGGACCAGAGAGAGCCCCAAGCCCTCTAATCATGCACTTTACCAGATAGAACTGCTTTGGTTGCTGGGAAACGAGCATCAGCTATCCTGAGGGAAACTTCAGAGGGAGCCAGCTACTAGATGTTACAGATGAGCTTTGGCATTGGGCATCTCAACCCAGCATTTGATACATCCCGAGTAATTGTTCTCCAACAAAAAAGAATTGTTCCCATACAAATACAGGGCATTGTGCATCTCTAGACAAAGTTGTTGTTCTTTCTTTTTATCTGCTTATCAAGCTGCGATGTTCCTAAAATGGCTTTCAACTGCAAGTTATGGTGAAAGGAATCATCCCATGGAAAAATAGTTTGCAGTAAACTCTTAAAATTTTATTCCTATTCTACTTCAGGTAGAAGAAAGGATTATTTTTTTACCATCCTCCAATGGAGCAAACTTTCTTCTGCCCAAGCAAGGCACATCAATAAGTGAAAGTCAGTCATAAGATCTCACTCAGGGACTGATTCGGGACTTATTGCATAATATAAAACAGGCTGCATTCAGTCTGTGTACATTAGAAATATATTTCATTCTCTTCACCTGTGCCACTGTAATACAATTTAATTTACTGTTTGCTTTAATCTCTTCAGACCATTTAACAATCCTGAACTCAGCAGTAAAAATATTGGAGCATTAATCTCACTGAAGAATAAACCTCCAATTGAAATAACTGATTTTTTTCTGCTGCTATGCCTATGAAAAGGTTTAACAAATAAAATTTAAAATATTATCAGATATAGGAATGTGGGTTCTCTATGATCTTTCCCCTTCTTGATAGGGTTATTTATATGAATGTTGTGTTATAATTTCAAAATGTTACTTGTGGGAAGAGAATGAAATCTCTAGCCAAGAACTACATTATGTCAGCTGCCGTGCTCTATAAACATATTACATAGACCTTAGACAAACAAATTCTAGTGAGCTAATTGTCCTGAACAGAAACACTCACAGAAAGGGGGAGGGGATCATGATGATTAATTGCATACTTTTTTAACACTTCACCAATCTATTTCCAATAATCTAATGCATAACCAACTCTTAATAAAAGTCCCTTTAAGATTAAAATATTTTTCCTATCTCCAAAGAGATTAATTATACAAAGTCAGGCCATACTTTTTACTAACCACAATATAAACATTGAGGTAACTTATTAAAATAAAGGCACATGGTGTATACAGATATTATGACAAGTGCAACAGCCAATAAAAACAGACTATAATGCATTATGATTTTTTTAATTAAACAGAAAGAAACAAACTCAAAGACATTATAAAGTTATGAAGTCATTGTCATACATCTCCATACACTTTAATCATTTCTCCATTGTTATGGGTTCAATTGCTACTTTTCTAAATTTGACAAGAAATGCATACATAAAATATCCCATATTTTAGTAACTTGTCCTACAGTGAGGCCAATTCCAGACTCACCCCAGCAATTCCTACAAGCCCCAGAGCCCAGCCAGGGAGGAGAGGCAGAGGCAGCAGCAAGAGCATGAGCATCCCCAGCACAGATAGCTCTGATGATACCCAGGGCCTCTCCAGTCACAGTGGGACATCGACAGATGACATCAATGTGGGATGCTGTTGGGTCAACAGCATCTCTGGCAGGAGCCAGGAGCACACTGCCAGCGGCATCTCACATAATGGGTGGGCTCTAGGAAGGTAAGCCCCAGCCAGAGAGGAGGACAGCTTGGCCCAGACAGTCCCCCAGCCGAGCAAAGGATGGGCCAATGAGTGGTGGAGTGGGCAGCCAAATTGGGAGAGGAATGGCATTTTCCTCCACCTGCCACAGCTGGTATATCATGTCATAAGAACATGAGAGAAGCCAATGTTGGATCAAGCCAATGGTCCACCCAATCCAACACTCTGTCACACTGTGGCCAAAAATACCAGGTGCCATCAGGAGGTCCAGCAGTGGGGCCAGGACACCAGAAGCCTTCCCACCGTTGCCCCCCACCCAAGCACCAAGAATACAGAGCATCACTTGCCCCAGCCTGAGAATTCCTATCTATACCTTGTGGCTAATAGCCATTGATGGACCTCTGCTCCATATGCTTATCTAATTCCCTTTTGAAGCTGTCCATGCTTGTAGCCACCACCACCTCCTGTGGCAGTGAATTCCATGTGTTAATCACTCTATGGGTGAAGAAGTACTTCCTTTTATCTGTTCTAACCTGACTGCTCAACAATTTCATTGAGTGCCTACAAGTTCTTGTACTGTGAGAAAGGGAGAAAAGTACTTCTTTCTCAACCTGCTCTATCCCATGTGTAATCTTATAAACCTTGATCATGTCACCCCTCAACCATCATTTCTCCAAGCTAAAGAGGCCAAGCGCTTTAACCTTTCTTCATAGGGAAAGTGTTCCAACCCTTGTATCATTCTAGTTGCCCTTTTCTGCACTTTTTCCAATGCTATAATATCCTTTTTGAGGTGTGGTCACCAGAACTGTATACAGTACACCAAATGAGGTCTCACCATCGATTTATACAGGGGCATTATGATACTGTCTGATTTGTTTTCAGTTCACTTCCTACTAATCCCCAGCATAGAATTTGCATTTTTTATTGCAGTCGCAAACTGTCTAGACATTTTCATTGAGTTATCTACTACGACTCCAAGATCTCTCTCTTGGTCAGTCTCCACCAGTACGAACTCCATCAATGTGTATTTATAGTTAGGATTTTTGGCTCTAATGTGCATCACTTTGCACTTGGCCACTCTTGGATGTATGCCATCCAGGCCTGGTGATTTATTAGTTTTTAAGTTGTCTATCAGTCATAGGACCTCCTCTCTCGTCACCTCAATCTGACTCAGATTTTCAACACCCCTCCCAAAATCAACGGTTCTGGAGTGGGCAAGCACTTCTCATCTTTCACAGTGAAGACAGAGGCAAAAAAATGCATTCAGCTTCTCAGCCATTTCCCTATCATCCTTTAGTACTCCTTTTACCCTTTGCCTCCCTGGCTGGTTTCCTGCTTCTAATGTATTTGAAGAAAGATTTATTGTTAGTCTTTATGTTTTTTGCTATATGCTCCTATATTCCCTTTTTGCATGCCTGATCACAGACTTGCATTTTATTTGCCACAGTCTGTGTTCCATTTTATCAACCTCACTGAGACTAGATTTCCACTGCTTAAAGGAATCCTTGGCTGCTGCCACACACGCTAAGTAATCCACTTTCAATCCACTTTCAGTGCACTTTCAAAGTGGAGTTTTACTGTGTGAACTGGCAAAATCCACTTTGAAAGTGCACTGAAAGTGGATTGAAAGTGGATTACTTAGCGTGTGTGGCAGCAGCCCTTCTTACCTTTTACAGCTTCCATTACTTTGTTTGTTAACCATGCAGGCTTTTTTCTATACCTATTTGTGCCTTTCCTAACCTGTGGTATATATTTTTTCTGAGCTTCTAGGATTGTAGTTTTAAATAGTCTCCAAGCTTCCCCAGTGATATATGTCCTTGAATATATAAAGAAAGCAAAACTGAATTGGTTGGCGTATACTGCCTGACAGGGGAGTAACTCTCATCTTAGGCCTTTATGGCTGTGCATGACATTGCAATTTTATACAGGTGTATTAAAATCATTTAATTCATTTATGACATCCCAAGACTGACTAATCCCAAAATAATTGTATAACAATCCCTAGTATTCCTCATAAAGCATGGTTTTGCCTCCCAGACTATGATCATCCACTTGGCAACTCCTTCCTTCCTTCCTTCCTTCCTTCCTTCCTTCCTTCCTTCCTTCCTTCCTTCCTTCCTTCCTTCCTT
>NW_015160209.1:516030-558045 GCF_001447785.1 Gekko japonicus
CCTCCCTCCCTTTGTTTTTCTTTTATTTTCGTAAGGCCAATGGCTTCAAGAAACTGCACAGGATGTGCTCTTGAATCCTGGAAACAGACTGACTGCATCCAGTTATCCAGGTCATAGACACCCTCTAACCTATGACCCTTTGGGTAATCTCTGTCATGTCCTTAGCACTGAGTCATCAGTATACGTCATGCATTTTCTAACTGAGAAAGCAAAAACAAAATAGCAGGCAGTAGGGTGGCCAGAGCAATGTAATAGTTTTTTGGATTCTAAGAATTAACATCCACAGAAGGAAGTAAAATATTGATTTAAATTACTTAATAGATTCGTTTACCAGACTGAACACACATCCTTTAAAAAATATCTCAAGTAACTTCACTAACAGTTGATGCAGCTTGTGAATGGTTCTCTCATGTGGTTTCTGAGTAAGTGTATCCTTGGTAGTATATTTGTTCCAGTGGTAAAAAAATCTCGATTCAGCAACCAAGTGGTTTACCAATAGAATAAGTATGGATATCCAGCTTTAAAGAAAACATTCTTGGTGTTAAAGCATAGCCACATTACAAACCTCGGAAGACTGAAAAACCCAATGATTTTCCAATTGGAATTCCACCCTAATATGAAACTCATGGGATATAAAATGGACAGATTCTGTAACATATGAGGCAAAGCAGTGATCGTTAAGATGCTTAAATTTTTGCAAACTAGTACAAGTTCAAAGACCATGCATGTACTCACATCATCAGTGTATCTGTGATTTGTTAACTGTGAATATTAGGTGGAGTTTTGCACATTTTCCAAAGCATAGTGTATTAAATGGAACCATGCAGTGGAAAAACAGAATGGCACTTTGATATCCCATTTTGTTCCACCTAGCATTACAGGCCAACATTCCTGTTCTCTTTCAGTTTATTTCCCATGGAGAAGTGGGAAGTCTGGATGCAGAAGAAATTATAAAAGTTTTCATCCACAAAACTGGTGTTTTTCAACATATTTCAGAGATAGTCACAAGCAAATACAAAAGAGTCCAGTAGGACAAAGCTGAAATAGCTATAAATGATTCAAAGGGAAAAATGCTATCCATGAGATCAAGGTTAAGCAGCCAATAGCTAGATGTTTAGAGTTCCCAAAGCTACCATTCTTTAAACAAATATATAAAAAGCCATTCAAAACAATAAATATAAATATTAGCATTAAATTGTCTAGATTTCAGTAAAATACATTCTTCATAATTTAAATAATTTATTACTCCATACAATATGATGCCAGGAGAAAGCCAACACATAGGAGGTGCCCTAGCGACTAGGTTTTGCATCCCTGGCACTGCCTGAAAAAGCATTTCTGGTGCAAATGGGCAATAGAGTTTGTATACAGATGAGAGCTGTGAGAGAAAGATTTATCTCCACAATGAAAAGGACTTACTTTGTTAAATGAATGCTGAGAATTCAGAGGTGGGGCATGACATATCTGGGAGGAAGCAACATTCCCATTTGCCCCCCTGAGTTTTAACCTGATGCCAGCAGCTACTTCCTGCTTTCTTTTATAGTAGATATTGGGAGACCAGTGACAGAGAAGCTCATGGCCTGAATGGCAGGGCAAGGCCAAAGAAGAAAGGTTGCTGCCAAGTTGTTATCTAGTACTTCCCATGTATTAAGGTGGACCATCTGTGTTAAAAGATAGCCAGCTATTTCAGTCAAGGGAAACAATTGATTAGACTGCCATTGATTTGAAGTTTTAATTAACTATGAGTCACAATTCATAAATCTTTATAATCAGTTTTTAAAAGGCAACTATTATGCTGATGTATTATATGTGGTCATATTCTAGAAATCTTCCAACAAATGGGTCTAGGATGGGCACATCTCTGATTACTCAATTGTTCTACAACATTTCTTGGAACAAAATATTGAAGGTAGTCTTTTCTGTGTCAAAAGTGGATTATTAAGAATGGTTGTTCACTATTGAAAGGGACTATTGAAAGGTAAGGCTACACTTTCTTTTGGGTCTTAGTATGTTTTCCAGCAGTATGCTTCATCACAGCTGTACTGCACTTTAGCACCATTGTGCATGATTTCTCAAGATACACTGCTTTTCATTTAATTGCCACCAGCTGTTTCATCTCAAGGATTTTGGTGTAAACTGTCCCCAAATAAAAGTTGAGAAACAAGTCCAGCTCACCCTCTTAAACAACTGATTGGGGTTATCATAGGTTTTCTGGTACTACTACCTGTTGTACACTCCTGGCAGGGTGGATCAAGGAAGACCCGCATCTGTCAAGGAAGGAACACATCTTCTTCTAGAGCTACAAGAAAATATATATCCACTGGTTTGATTGGGACAAAAATGTGCTCGCTTGATATATAGAGACAGACAGACAGAGGACACACACACACACACACACACACACACAATTTAGAAATAATATATATTCAGGAGCCTTCATATAGCTGAGACACAGCTGGGACGTACCCCGACACTGCTTTGAGGGCTCTGGGACTGGGGGAGGGAGTGGCATGGCCATCCAGTGTACCCATCATCCGGTGGGCCGCACAGTCTGGCCTGGGGCAGGGTCCAGCAGTGGCTGTCGCCCCCAGCACATGGGACATGTGTCTGGGGCTAGGCCATGGGTGGGCAGGGGGCTTTGGCTGCCCACCCAACCCCTATTAAGGCAGTGGCCGCCCAGTCCTTGGCCCTGTTGCACACCAATCCTCTTGCAGTGTAATCAATAAAAGCTGTGGCCTGTTCTACCTAAATAACTGTGGTCTGTTTGTTTATTGCCTCATCTGCACATCCTCCCCCTCTGTGGCCCTGGGCCCACAAAGCAACATGAGAATTGCAACAAGGAAGGATAATGGTGTGACATTTGGGGCTGCAGCGAGAGGGTAGAAATGGAGAAATCACCCTCTGGTGACATAAATTGCTTCCATCCACAGAGATTTTGCACTGTAAGATCACAGTGTGGGAATACCACTAATCGCAAAAACTAAAGTGCAGAAAAGGGCTGGAAACTGAAATGCAGTTCATAATCATTAAAAGGATGAACAATCATAATATACAACCAAAAAAACCAAACGATAAACTGTTATTAAAAACACTAATTTTAAAATTACCAGATATTTCTCTATTTCAAATTTCTACTAGGATAACAGTAGTCAATCCATAAAGAATCTCATGTCCAGTAAAAAACCTTCAATAAACAAAGCTTAATAATAATAATATCTTCAATTAGCTCCTAAAATATAATAGCTTAAGGCTTCATGTCAAAAGTAGAGTGGAGGGTATTTTATTGTTAGAATGTCACCACAAAAAGAGATCTTTTTCTGTTTCCACTCACCTTACCTTTGAGGGTAGAGGCGCAAGCAGTAGTCGTAATCTCTGAAATGAATCAATACATGTATTGGTCAAGATGGAATTTTATTTGGAAGCACCATTTATTTAATGTTGATGGTATTTTAGTTAGTTAGTTACTTTGTATGCTGCCTTTTGGCTTAATTGGGTAGCCACACTGAAGCAGCCAATAAGGTATTCTCATAGCGGACACCTTATAGCTGAAGGCACGCCTGAGCTGTACTCGGCTATGGCGGCAGGCAGTTGGTTCAATATTGGCTGCTTTGCTGCAGATTTAATAGTGCTGGGGGCTGCAGAAAAAAGTGGTGTAGGTTTAAACACAGCTGCAACTGGTGTGGAGGTAAGCACCCAGGATCAGCTTGTTTGAGGTTTAGAGAGAGTCAGGGTGGTGGTGACCCCAGATTTGGCAGAAGTATTTCAGGAGGTGGACTTCCAAAAGGTACTAAGCCCAATCTGGTTTGAAGTGTTTCATTGGTGGTTGAACAACTGCCCTAATAGGGTTGATGTGGGTGGCTTATTTGGCAGCAAGGATGAAAAATGGACTTATAGTCTAACTTACATTGACAACTTACTCCTAGCATATGAAAATTCAGATGACAGCAAGGAAATCATAGATTATCTGAGCCAGCAAGTTGAAATTAAACAACTTTGGCAACATCACACATTACCTAGGTATACAGATACAGAAAGAACCAGATAGAAGTTTTCTCATATACCAGAAACAGAAAATGAAAGACCTAATAAAGAGTCTGAGAATGGAAGATGCTGCTCCTACATTCATTCCAATGAAAACAAACTACATCAAACAACAAGATGACTCTGCAGGACTACCTGAAGACAACAGATATCATGAAGTATTAGGTAAGCTTCTATACATAAGCACATTAACTAGACCAATCATTAGCTCAGCAGTGGGACTGTTATGCAGAAAGACTGCAAAACCCACAAAGACTGGAAAGAAGACTCTTGTGAGGTACCTAAAGGGTACTGCAGAATTTAAACTTAAGTTATCAGCCTATGACAGCCCTAAGCTAGTAGCATGTGTGGATGCTGACTGGGTTGGAGACTTAACAGATAGAAAATCTACCAGTGGCAACATAATTTTCTAAGGAGGAGGAACTATAAGCTGGTCAAGCAAGACGCAGTTGCAAACTCCACCGCTGAAGCAGCCACACTAGGCTGTCAAGCCATAAAGGAACTACTCCAGCTACTGAAAGACATGGGCATAGGTGTACTCCAGCCTGTACTAGCGCACAAAGACAAAGTTGCATTTGCATTTCTGAGAAAGAGGATGTGAATCCACATTCCAAATATATTGATGTGAGATATCACATGGTGAGAAATCTGCAGAAAGAAGTTGTCAAACTGATCTACTGTCCAACAAGGCAAATGATCACAGATCCACTCACCAAACCACTCCCTAGAGAAACTAGTTCTGAGAATGAAGTTGAATCTTGCGAGCTGAGTCATGAGACATCGAGAGAGGGTGTTGGAAGTGAAGAGCCAGATGCTGTCCTCTGTCTCCAGACTACATGGCAAGAGAGCCAGACAGCTAGAGAGGCAGACTCTAGGTTTCCTTCCTGTGTTTATTCTTCTGCCACTGTCTCCTTTAATATGTAGAATATTACCCTCAGATAACTTCTTCCAACACACTTTTCCTTGCACACACCAATAGGGAGGACATGCTGTCTCCTTCTTGGCACCATGATGCAGATGGCCTTCTCACCATCTGCATTCATCCTAGAAAGTAGCTCCTAAATAGACTATCATTAGTCTTCAAACTGAAGAGTGGCTCTGTATAACTGAGGAATATCAGACAGGTGATATATTCCGGTTCAGGAACAGTTCCCAAATGGTTTCTGGTCTGACATTTCAGACAGAACCGTTTTAGAACCGGTTCCCTACCGGAATATATTTGTACTTTCACACACAAACGCTTCTGTCCCGTTCAGGAAACGGGGCTAAACCGTTTTACCTGTAAACCACTTCCAAGTAGTCTTCAGTTTCTTCTCCCGGATCCGAAATGCTTTTTCCTGCCGTTTTTCACCCTCGAGGGCAATCTCCGGCTTTTTTTTAAACGTTCGCTTTAGAGCACTATAGCGCTATAGCGCTATAACACAACAGCAAAAACGGTGTTATAGCAACTCCACTGAAACACCTGAGTGTTGTGTTATAGCGCTATAGCACTCTAAAGTGAACGTTTAAAAAAAAGCCGAAGATCGCCCACGCGGGCGAAAAATGGCAGGAAAAAGCAGTGCAGTCTGAAATGGCAAACCGCTTCAGATCCAGCTGTTTACTGGTAGGGGAAAGCCATGTGTGAAATGGCAGCCCTATACCAGTTTACTCCACGATGGATCAAAAACGGCTTCAAACTGGCTTAAAAAGGGTAATGTGAAATTCCTTACTGTGTAACTCTGCTAAACTAATCTGGGAAGTGGACTAACTATATTAGATATCTCAACATGTTTTCTAGGCAGCGCTGCAAGTTTTGGATCTGTGGCTGTTGGTGGATAAGGCACAATTAATATTACACAAGTCCAAAATGAATCAGTTGGCCAAAGGGTATCACATGGTCTTAGGAACCACCAGGTATCCCCAGCTTTGCCCAGTGCAGGCACACAGGGCATTCATGAAAATATGGAGCTATGTCCCAAGTTAAAAGCAGGTCGCCTTTGACACAATACCAATTTTAGGCCATAACCCGGTAGATATTGGTGGCTGGAGTGCTTGCTGCATGGGAGTTTGGGACCCATTCATTTAGGAGCTGCATCCACTGCTGCTAGGCTGGAATGATGGGGTAGGTGATTCAACAAATTGGTAGGTGGCAGTCACATGCTTTTAAGGCTTACATTAGATAAGCTGGCTTCCCCCCCCCTTTTTTTTGCAAGTGTGAGTATATCCAGAAGCCTGATTGGGATGCTTGTGTTGGGCCATTCCACCATCTTCTGCATGAACAAGAGACCAGCTGCCTGTGAGTTGGGATTGCAGTTGGGTCTCGATCCCATGGGCAGTGTCCCGTAGTGGGGGCTTTGGGGTATGTTATGGAGCCAGCTTCTGCCCTTCCTCCACTAGGTCTTGAGGGAGGGCAGGTGTACCGGTGTTCTTTTCCTGCATCTGAGTGAAAATGACCTGATGTGGACAAAGGGAACGGTGTTGATGAGGAAAATACTTAGGGATTTAAAACAGGTAAAAAGTTTGTTTCCTAGGGCTATTATTGTTTGGTCTGATTTTCTATAGAGGAGGATTTGGACGGGAACCCAGAAGGCTGTTCGGATCAACTAGGGTTAAGGGTTAAGTGCAATAGTTACATGTGTAAAGTAATTGTGGACAGTGGAGGGGTGTGTGTGTCCCACAACTCCATTAGATATGATATGCCACATCTGTATAAGGAGGATGGTGTGCACCTTTTCCAGAAGGGTGCAATGTCTGTTTGGCAGATCTACATCACAGCCTGCAGGACGTTATAGTCAGCAAGTGGGGCAAGGGGTGTTAAGCCATACTGAACCCCCTTGTGTAGTATGATTTTTGCTGTATGTTTATGTTGCAACATTGACTGTTAAATTTATTGTCTTTTAGACATTTGATAATATTATTAATAAAGTTTCTATTTTAGAGCAGTTTAGGGCTACACAGTGTTTATACTCCCTTCTACTGATTTGGCTGTGTTCCCGGTCTTTTTGTTGAACCCCCCTTGTATAGCTGGGATAGGGCGATAGGTAGGGATTATTGGCAAGCACCTTGCGGCATCAGCAGTGATGGAGGGCAGGTCCAGAACAGTGCATCACTGGTCATGCGGCAGAGTACTGCTGGGAAAGAGGGCCCTCAGTGCTGAGCAACGTCTTTCTGAACCTGGCTGTGTGGCACATCAGGGGAAGGGAATGGCACTGGGCTCCTCTTAGCACATTGTGTGTATGCGATGATAAACAAAGACATAGGAAGACACAGGTTGAGTCTGGAGTCAGGCTGGGACTGGCCAACAAAGGCAGTCATTGCCAGACTGCTAGCATAGCCCATCCATTTAAATATGTCAGCCTTTTTAACGATATGACATAGATCTGCACAATTAATTATTTCAATTAGTTAGACCCATTGCTGTTGTCTCATGTTTTCATTGGGGAGAGTGCCCGGGGCAAATGTTGCTAACTTACTTTCAAACTATTCCAATAACAAGAGTCCGTTCAGTTAATATTTATCAACCTAAATGAACAGAAGGGGGCATGAAACTGCCAGACCCAACAAATCACAAACAGGAGAAGAAGAGTAGGTTTTCTCTACCTTAAGAGGTCTCAAAGTGGCTTACAATTGCCTTTCCCTTCCTCTCCCCACATCAGGCACCTTGTGAGGGAACTGTGACTGGCTAGCAAGGTCACCCAGCAGGCCTCATGTGCAGGAGTCAGGAATCAAACTCAGTTCATACGAGAATCCACCACTCTTAACTGCTATACCACGCTGGCTCTCACAATTGTTCCAAAAGAAACACATTTTTATTTGCATTGAAGGTTTACACTTAAAGTTTTGCCTGTTTGTCTTGTGAAATTTTTGTGAACATGTTTACATGGAACTATGAAAGCAGAATGAATGGTTTTGTGAAATACAGACATGAATGTCCTCTTGGGTGCAGGTGTGTGAGAGGCTAGACTTTTGTTTATAATGGTGTGATTCATCCCCATTAAAGACAGAAAAAACCACAAACCCCCTGCATGCAACATTTTAGCATCCTGTATATAATCCCACCAGGAAGAATGCCTACATGGTTTATAAAACCTTCTCTTTTTCATCCATTCTAAGCTTCCTTGAGTGCAATTTTATTAACGATGAGCAGCTCCCAAAGACCTCTTAAAATGACCCTAGACAACATTTATTCCCTTGTAATGCAAAAGGACAAGGTAAAGAGTGGAAATAATCATAGATAGCTTGACTATATGGTATTACCTACAGCTTTATATGGCAGGAAGAAACTGTTTATATTTCCTCCGATATACATTTAAATATGGTACTGTGGACAACCACATTTTAATTGTATCAATTTTTGCTTATGACAGCTATCTGTGTGGTATTTTACTCTCAGTTCATGCTGGAGATAGGCCAGAATTACTGACTTCACTGGCCTGGTATTTAGGAAATAGGAAATGGTGGCTGGATAATGTGAGATGCAAGTGCCAATAAAAAGCAGTTTTCTGTCAGCAGTTTCTTATTGCAATCATAAATGGTAAATTGTTGGGCAATATCAAAGTATTATACAGCATCAGTATGATTAAATTAATTGTTCCTTGACTAAGATATACCTTGCAGGCTTAAAGATATTACATACCACACATTCTGTCTGTATGGAAATACGGCAGCTTTGTAACACTGTATAGCAAGAACATAAAATTACCAATTATGACCAAATTATCTCTAGTGTAAGAAAACATAGTGATAGCATTTATCATTTATATAACTGTTCTTTACTTTTCAATCACTTCACATAATCTCAGGAATGTTTATAACAACATTGTAAGATAACTCAGGAACACACCTGAAGGAGATTGCCTGAGGCCACCTAGTAAGTTCACAGTTGAAGGAGGATTTGATCCATGTTCCTGGTTCATGGCTCACCCTTTTAGCAAACCTATACACGCTTTTGGCATATTAAACTGCATTCTTTCAAGTTTGATTTTTTTAAAATGCCTGGAACAGCATTTTTTAAATAGTGGTTTCACGAGAGACTTAGAGGACCATCAAAAGCATATAAGCAACTGGGAGCAGTAGGATAATTCTATTATAGGGTACAAAAATATGAATGACTGAAAAAGTCCATGGGTAGTATAAGAACCTATGTATCATCATATTGACTATGGCAAACATACATTAGTCACCACTGATAAAATTCATATTGAAGATAATTGTGGCTGCATTTTATGTGTGTGAAAAATGTAGTAACAAAAGTATATAACATTCAATTGAGTGTTTAAAAATCCTTTAGAGTTTAAAGTATTTTTGTATATTATTAAATAAATATGTAGTCTAACTTTTAAAAGAATTGTTTCTTTTATTGTTATCCCCTTGATTACCCCGACACACATGAGGTCATTGTCAGACTTTATGGCATCCACAGGATATTCATATGTGACACTGACTTTCCTGGAGGCAGTGTTCTTTTGCTAAAAAAAAAAAAAATACCAGCACTCTTATATAAAGGTTGTACTAATTTCTACCAATTCCCCCTCAGGTCTTCGGAGAGCCCCACCAAAAGTTTCCAGTACTCAGTACCAGTCAATACTGCCTTCCAGATGGTAATTCTTGCATGTCCATGGCCCCCACATTGTGCAGAGGTTCTCGAAGAATTTATGTGGCATCAAATTGACTACTGGAAACATACTACTAGTCAAATACAAATCATATATACATGTAATGGATTGGCCCTAAATTTAGAGGGTTTGCAGGTAGAGATTAAATTAAATCAATTAGACAAGAAGATCTCATGTACAATCCAACCAGTGTATTTGGATGCATCAGTTATAAGAAACATCATGAACTGTTTCAATTTTATTGTCAATGACAAAGATTCAAATCACTACAAAATGGGCGTTCTTTGGCCCTGTTCACACGAGGCGTTTTGGGCCGGGAGAGGGACGGATCGGGGCCGCATCAAATGGGCGCGATCACACAGCAACATCTGGCAATCGTGCCGTGGTCATCCCCGATCCGTCCCAACCGCCCGAAACGCGCATCAAAGAAGAACCACCTACCTGGGTGGTTCAATTGAATGGGCCGCGGCAAATGCGGCCGTGGGATCGCCGGCGCGTCTTTTTGCCAGCGCATCCCCTGCCCCCTGCCGTACTGCGCATGCTCGAGCATGCACAGTTCGGCAGCCTCCCCCTCCCACTCGTATCTTCCTCCCCGGCATCTGATCGTGCCGGGGAGCGATGCACCACGGCTGAGGGGATCAGTGGGATCCTGCTGCGGTGTCTGAAGTTTGGTGCGGCTCTGATTAGCCGTGTTTCAGCCGTCCCGTGTGGCAGGGACCTTTGACTCTTTTTTTCAATATCTTTATCTCTTTTTTCAATCTTATTGTTTCAATCTTATTGTCAATGGCAAAGATTCAGATCACTACAAAATGGGTGTTCTTTGACTCTTTTTTCTATCAAGGACTGGTTTAGACATATTTGAAGTTACAGAATATGTGCAATAAAAGAGGAAAGAAAGTAGAGAGAAACCCAGTTTTCATTAAAGCAGGCTATTTGTTCTTAATTTTGTTAAACGGAGATACAATATAGGCATGAATAGATTTGATATTTTATTGTGGTACAATGTCTATGCAAAAGAAAACATATTTTTCAACTGATTGTTATTCATAATTTTAATAAATTAATGGATATATACATTTCATAATTTTAAAAAATCAAAACATATTAGATTATTCTATGCCAAGAAATCCATGTGGCAGTTAACACTTTCTCAGGCTAAACCACGTGCATTTTTTAGGTATCATATGGAACAGCAGAATTTTTAAAAGGGTATTAACATGGACTCACCACTTGAATGTTAAGTACAAATGGACACATATGAAAATATCATTCCAATGGTTCTTTACAGCCTACAGATGAAACGTGCAATGTTTGAACAAACAGAATTAAGCCTATTTCTTTACTGAGTCTCCATTTCCTTTAGCTCAGAGTTAATCTAACCTTTAATAAGGTCCAGAATTAAAAGATAGCTTAGATTTTATGCATCAAACTTCCAGAACACAATTAAAAAGTAGTAGTAAAAGAAGAAGAGATTGGATTTATACGCCGCCCTTCACTACCCAAAGGTGTCTCAGAGTGGCTTACAAACTCCTTTCCCTTCCCCTCCCCACAACAGACACCCTGTGAGGTAGGTGGGGCTGAGAGAGCTCTGACAGAAATGGCTCTTTTTCAAGAACAGCTCTTATCAGAACTACGGCTTGCCCAAGGTCATCCAGCTAGGTGCAAGTGGAGGAGTGGGGAATCAAACCCGGTTTTCCCAGATTAGAGTCTGCGCACTTAACCACTACACCAAACTGGCTCAGGTGTCAGAACAGATGTCAATATTGCTGTTTCTACAATTTTGAATTCTGTTTTACAAGCCAATATGACACAATAAGTCCTATGGTAAAATATTAGCTAATACATAGTTTTAAAAAACTGTCAAGAGAATGTGACAGCATAGCATTTAGCAGTGTGGTGAAATGTCTTCCACCCCAGAATTTAAAAGAGGGCCAGAATGGGCCAAGGGGAGCTGTTGGCTGAAGTTCCTTTTTTGTTGTTGTTGTTCTGGCAGATGATGTTGAGGAGTGGTGCATCCTCCCACTGCATCTCCCCCCTTGTCTTTAACAAGTAATTGAATCTGCAGCACATTTAAAGGGAAGCATGAGCCAAAGGGCAAGAGCACAAGAACTCTTGGCCTCTGGCTCTTCACCTGGGGCACAGAGCCAGTGCCCAGCAGTTGCCCACACCAAAGAAGGCCCCCCTCCCTACAAATGGAGAGTTAAGAACATAAGAACATAAGAAAAGCCAATGTTGGATCATGCCAATGGCCCATCTAGTCCAACACTCTATCACACAGTGGCCAAAAATACCAGGTGCCATCAGGAGGTCCAGCAGTGGGGCCAGGACACTAGAAGTCCTCCCACTGTTGCCCCTCCCAAGCACCAAGAATGCAGAGCATCACTTGCCCCAGACTGAGAGTTCCTATCTGTACCTTGTGCCTAATAGCCACTGATGGACTTCTGCTCCATATGCTTATCTAATTCCCTCTTGAAGCTGTCCATGCTTGTAGCTGCCACCACCTCCTGTGGCAGTGAATTCCATGTGTTAATCACTCTTTGTGATTAACACACTACATGGTAACCAGGAGCTCTTCTGATATGAAACCGGCTGAGCAATGCTCACATCAGCACATCATGTCTTGACCCTTGGACTATTGTATGGTTTTTCTGTAGACTCTAGCATGTTGTTGTGGGGTGTGTGAGACAGTGGTTTATTATTACACTGAACTCCCTTCCAAAACCCTACCCTTCCCAGGCACCACTTCCAGATATCCAGGATTTCTCAAGGCAGAGTAGGAAACCCCTGTCTTTATTTAAATTGTGTTGTTTGGGAAATATTGGTAAGCCGCTCATTAGAAATGTCATAGTAAAACAAACAAACAGCTGGTGAAGTTAATTAGCCTGAGCTGATGAACTTCAATACTAAGATGCAACTGTAACTCCTTATTTTATCTTATGCTTTCAGAGCCATAAAACCGATTGGAAAAGTTACAATTCTTATTAGTTGAGAGAACCAAAGCTCTTTCTGGAAAAGCCAGTTTGTACCCAGTTCAGGCTTTGTGCCACTTTTTCCATAGAAAATTATATTCTCTTATTTGAAGGCCCCAATGGAAAGAAATGAAGTCATTGCAAATTACTTTAAATATAAAAGTACATGTGAAACAGCTGTTCTATTTAAAGACGCTTACATGCGACAACGTGACAAAGGAAGTTTGGTCACCACCTCACTGAAATAATTGCCTGAAACATGGCCTGAAATGAGGACATTTGTTTTCAATGGAGGAACATAATTCCATGCCCTTGAGTGGAATGAATAGAGGGCATATCTAGGTTACATTAATAATATAATGGCAAAATGTTACCAACAGAACTGATACTGCAGAAATGCCCTTCCATTAAAAATTACATACACCACAAAAGATACACCAAGCCCGTTTTGGCTGATATGACCTTATCTAGAGTAACGATAATTTAATCTCAGTCTACAAAACAAAAATCAGTTCATTCATTCTTTTAATTCTTCCCTAACATTTATCAGTCATAATGTGTGACAAATCCTCCAAGAAGCTGATATGCAAATTACTATATCATTCCTAAAATCTGGTTCTCGGGCGGGGGAGGGGATGGTAACCATGGTTGCAGATGGTACTTGAACTACAGACTGGGATTCAGCAGAAAGTGATGGTGGCACTACACATGTTTGGTATGGGGCTGCTCTGTAGATATGTAGTTTTGATAAAATCTGGCAATCTTTGCAGTAGATCAGTGTTATTATCTCCAGGGTATAAACAGTGGTCCGAAGACTGAGAAGCTCTGGCTTGCCTAATCTGTCTGTGACTTCACAGCAGTGGTGAAGTTGGATCTCAGGGACATTCTGATTTTTTTTCCTACTTGCCTTTCCAAATGTGCACTAAACTTTTCTATTGTTGATTTGCTGGCCTAAGAAAAAGGTGCCATTACTCAGTATTGATGAGCACCATCACAAAAAAAAAAGCCTGGAGTATGCTTATCTGTCTGGGTCAGACCAGTGTTATGGGAGACTACAATGAATCCAGATGCTAAGAATGTGTTCTCCAGTTCAATAGACAAGGCTCAAACAATGGCAGCAAACTAGGCTTCTAGTAAGTAAACCAAGGCCGCGGTCACATGGAGCATTAGGTACGCAAGAGGGATGGAAGAGTAGCGGAGTTTCCGAGCGCGATCTCACAGCAACATCTGGGGAGCGTAGAGCTCCCGTGGCTGATCCGTGGCGACCGTCGGAAGAAGCGCAGTAAAAAACTAGTACCTCCGAGGTACTAGTTTCCGGGAACTGCGCAGCAAGGGCGCGCACCTGATCGCGTCCCTGCTGGGCTTCCGTGGCATCCGGCGCCCGCCGGGTGGTTCCCCCCATGCCCCCGAAGCGCTCAACAGCGCATACGCACAAAGGCGCCCGGCATCGTTAGGGACGAGGGAGGGCCACGGGGGGGCTGCGATGGGGGTGTGCAGCGGTGGCCAGGCAGAGAGGGCCGCGTGTCCCGGGAGGAGGAAGGGAGGGCAGGCGGGATGCTGGTGGGGAGGGGGGACCTGGCGGGTTACTCCCCCCTTCCCTCCCCTCCTTGCAAGCGGCCCATGGACCCTGCCCAGGGTGGGCTGTGCACGGCCCTCCCAGAGGGGGCAGCTCCTTCCGTCCCCTTCCCATCGGCTCTTGCTGGAGGTGCGGATGCTCGTGTGATCGGCACCTCCACCTAATCCACGGGACCTCGCCGAAACCTCGCCGGGACGTCTGATCCCGCTGCCGCGAGGTATGTTGCCCCGGTGCAAATAGCCATGCTCCCTCCCCGCAGTTTCCCGCCCGTGTGACCGCAGCCCAAGTCTGGCTAATTTTAAGCATCATACTTCCTGTGAAACTTAGGGACTGATGTTTCATATCTTCTGTACCCAAAGAGGGCTCTGAGAGCATACAAAACCATAGTGAGTACCTTAGCCTAAGTCTCACCCTCAACCGGTGAGTTTTCTGGCTTTAAACCCTAGAGTACTTGCCATTACCTTATTGTGCATGCACATGTCATTAGTAGGAAAAAATAGTAAGAAGAATTACAGTCTTCTTCTAACATACTTTGTACTTTTTGTTCTGCCTTTGGCAAGCAGCCTGTACTTACAGGAGGATCAGCAGACACACAGTGAAATTATAATCAACAGCACCCCTTCTGTGGATCACTTTACTTATAAATCATTCAATGAGAAGCAGGAAAAGAAGTGTCAGCATAGAGGAAGACAGACTGATGTGTGAAGTCAGGAGCTATTTTCAGAAGCAATTTGAACATGAAACAATCAAATACCCCTTTAAAATTTTCTTTCCTGTAAGGCAGAATTACCTGTGTGTCTAGCCTCTTGTCACCCTTCTTTCACTTTTCAAAGTGACAGCTGGACTCAGTCTTTATTTATGACAGTTAATAAGAAACGGAGTCAGTTTCTCCAACAAGTTAGAACATGTATTCTTAAGGAAGTATAGAATAGCCCAGATGCTGTGCACAGTACTGCCCAAAGCACAGCACAAAGGTGACCCAACTTTTCTAAGATGAAAAGTCAAATTTTGCAATATTGGATAGATTAAAATACTTTGTGGTCTTTTTAGAGGCTGAGACAGTAATCCATATAACAGGACCTTGCCACCTCTTTCTAAGAGGGCAGAGCCTTTGAAGGAAAAATGTTGTGCGAATAACCCCATATCCAGACTCACCATCTTCTATACTAAAAGTATTACATTTTAAAACTAAGGCCATCCATATACTGCACCATATACTGACAAAATAGAAAACTGACAGATATTATGCACATATGTTTGTTTATTGAAGGTTTTTGGGGGGGTTTACAATTTTACATAGCTAATATTAGTTATGTTATTATGTGGAAGGACAGGGGGCTGTCTCCACATCTAGACAATGAAAATTGGCACTTCAAATGAATGCCTGAAGGGTCTCCTTTCCTCGGCTGTCTCTGGAGCCAGTCATGTAAAACAGTGGCCAACGTGCTCTAAAAGATGCCATACATGACTACTCTAGACCCACTTGGATTCAAGTTTTGAAGCTGAAAGCAATACCATTCTCTACACTGGAGGCCTCAATTAACTTGGAATGTTTCTATCTCAGCTTGCACCTGGGATTCAGGCTGCAATGGGGCAGAATTTGGGGCAATAGCATCCTTACTTTGGCCCAGCTAACAATGGAAGCATTTAGTCAAGGCTGCAGAACCTGGTAAGATGTCAGGTTTTGCTTCCAACTTCCCTCCTTTATATTTGCAACAAAACAAATGTTGCTTTCATTTCAGCGTTTGATTAATAGCTTAAAGCAAAGTCCAGTCATAATTAGGCAAATAATTTAAAGTCAACGTTCTGTTTGCAGATATTCATCAGCATTTAAAAGTCAATGTGTCTGTTTGTTTAAAATAAAGCAGTAAAGCTGAATAAATTGATAGTTTTAAAACCAGCACTAACCAACCATGCAGTAAGCCCGTCTTAGCATCTATTAATGTGCTATTAAAATAAGCTGCCAGCTGCAATTTACACTAGGTAGAGTTTCCCCCTGTAATATTTTTAAATGTTTTCTCTATATATCTGAGACTTTTCTGAACCCATAGACATTTACTAACTATTTTAACGGTGCAATCCTAGGCAGAGTTACTCCAGCATAAAACAATTGATTTCAATTGGTTTAGGCTGACGTTAACTCTGCATAAGACTGCACCATAAATCTGTTTGGCCCAGTCTTTGAAATTATTGGATATATTTATTGGTACTTTAATGTTAAAGCACTTGGTTACATCATTACACCGCCAGATTTATAACTGCCAATGAAGTCATCCTTACAGCTTCTCATAACTTTTCCTTCACAAAATGCACCAATATCCCATTATTCCTGCCTTCCAATTACAAGACTAGCCTATGGTCCCGTAACCTTTATCTCCAGAACCATATATTTAATTTATAATAACCATAAAGAATGTTCTATAATGATCTTGAGATTTATATGGCAACATTTAAGATATATTTCACTGTCTTGAAATATGTTTCACCTGCAGCTGGGCTATGAAAGAGCACTGTATTGAATGGGCCAATTGTTCCATAATATTTTTTAATGGATGATAACCCTAAATTCTTTATTTGACTTTCACATCCACACTATACATCCTTTTGAAAAGATGTGGTATGTGTGGAAATATATTCTTCTATTATTAGTTCTCAGAATCACAAAGCATTGTATTGTCTGCCCTACCAACATGTTATTAAGGTATCAGTAGACCCCTTCCAGTCCGGCTTTCGCCCAGGCCATGGGATGGAGACGGCACTGATCACCAGACGATCGCCGGAGGCATATGGATCAGGGCAGATCAGCAGTTCTGTTGTTGTTGGACCTGTCGGCAGCATTTGACACAGTCAACCATCAGTTATTGATCCACCACCTCGCCGACACTGGAATCCAGGGGCCTGCCTTTCAGTGGCTCGCCTCCTTCCTCCTAAGTCAGAGACAAAGGGTGGCACTAGGAGAACAGCTGTCCTGAAGGCACCCACTGGACTGTGGAGTGCCTCAAGGGGCACTGCTGTCTCCGATGTTATTCAACATCTATATGCACCCCCTTGCCCAGATTGCACAGAGACATGGACTGGGATGTCACCAGTACACAGATGACACCCAGCTCTATCTGTTGTTGGGTGGCTGATCTGACTCTGAACCAGAAGATCTGGACCAAGCGTTATGTAGCAGGATGGCTTAGGCTGAGCTAACTGAAATTGAATCCAATGAAGATGGAGGTCCTGTGCCTGAGTCGGGGCCGATCGAAGATAGGGATCCCAACCTTCGATGGGGCACCACTGGTTCCACTGCTGGAGGTTAGGAGCTTGGGAGTGCTCTTGGATGCCTCCTTAACAATGGAGGCCCAGGTAGCAGCCACTTCCAAGTCTGCCTTTTACCATCTTCAGCTGATCAGGCAGTTGGTTCCCTTCCTTGAGCTCAATGACTTCGCAACAGTGATCCATGCAATGGTCACTTCAAGACTGGACTACTGTAATGTTATCTACATGGGGCTGCCCTTGTCATGAATCTGGAAGCTACAGCTAGTGCAAAATGCTGCAGCCAGGCTTTTAATGGGCCTCCCAATGCGGGAGCACATTTAGCCTGTGCTGAAGGCATTGCACTGGCTACTGATTTGTTGTTCAGTCGCACAGTCAAGTCCGACTCTTCGTGACCCCATGGACCAGCTCCCACCAGGCCCTCCTGTCTTCCGCCGTCCTCTGAAGTTGGCTCAATTTCATGTTCGTTGCATCTATGACACTGTCTAACCATCTCATCCTTTGCTGTCCCCATCTTCTTTGACCTTCAATCTTTCCCAGCATCAGGGTCTTCTCCAGTGAGTGCTCCCTTCTCATTTGGTGGCCAAAGTATTTGAGCTTCAGTTTCATTATCTGGCCTTCCAGGGAACAGTCAGGGTTGATTTCTTTTAGGATTGACTGATTTGATCTTCTTGCCGTCCAAGGGACTCTCAAGAGTCTTCTCCAGCACCATAGTTCAAAAGAATCTATTCTTCGGCGCTTGGCCTTCCTTATAGTCCAACTCTCGCAGCCATGCATGACTACTGAGAATACCATTGCTTTGACCATGCGGACTTTTGTTGGCAGGGTGATGTCTCTACTTTTTATCATGCTGTTTAGGTTCGCCATCGCTTTCCTCCCAATAAGCAGGCGTCTTTTAATTTCATGGCTGCTGTCACTGTCTGCGGTGATCTGGGATCCCAGGAACGTGAAGTCTGTCACTACTTCGATGACTTCCCCTTCTATTTGCCAAGGAGTGATGGGGCCGGATGCCATGATCTTAGTTTTTTTGATGTTGAGCTTCAAGCCCACTTTTGCGCTCTCCTCTTTTACCCTGAGCAAGAGGCTCTTTAGGTCCTCTTCACTTTCTGCCATTAGAGTGGTATCGTCTGCATATCTGAGGTTGTTGATCTTTTCCCCAGCAATCTTAATTCCCGCTTGTGATTCATTTCAAGGTGCTGGTTCTTACCTTTAAAGCCCTGTATGGTCAGGGATCTACATACCTGAGGGACTGCCTTTCCCCACGTTCCCAGAGAGCACTTAAATCAGGGTCCCAAAATCAATTGGCCCTCCATGGACCCAAGGATGCCAGGCTGGCTATAACCAGGGCCAGGGCTTTCTTCGTGGCGGCTCCTCTGTGGCGGAATGAGCTCCTAGAAAAGATCAGAGCCCTGTGGGACCTCATGCAGTTCCACAGGGCCTGCAAGATGGAGCTCTTCCACCAGGCCTTCAATTAGGAGCTGCCCCCGATAGAGAACCCTGTTCCCTGAAGACATCAGGAACAGCCTGTGCCAGCTGCACAAAAGCTAGATCTATGGGCTGACTGCTAGGATGGAATACTGAGGGTTGGCTGCCATCAGTTAATCATCTAATAACTTATTAGTATTATTAATGTTAGCACCTTTTAATGTTGGAATGTTTTATATGGTTTTAGCATTGTTTAAATTGCTTACTTGTGTGTTTTTACACTCTTATGTAAGCCGCCCTGAGCCAGCCTTGGCTGGGAGGGTGGGGTATAATTCTGATTTATAATAATAAATAAATAAATAAAAAATTAAAAAATGAAATTAAATTATACCAAAGGACT
The DNA here is from genome assembly GCF_001447785.1 of Gekko japonicus. Classification (NCBI taxonomy): domain Eukaryota; kingdom Metazoa; phylum Chordata; class Lepidosauria; order Squamata; family Gekkonidae; genus Gekko; species Gekko japonicus. The sequence continues at coordinate 535,297 of NW_015160209.1, forward strand.
TGTGAGACTTCATGTTCTTCAAGCTTTTCTAATAAGGCAAAGTATTCATATATACATGAAATGATACAGAAAAACAGGATTGATTCCAGTTTTTTCAAGGCTGAAGATCCGTATGAGCTACCTGAGTCAGATTGAGGTGACATGACATCCAGGCCTGGATGGCATACATCCGAGAGTTCTGAAAGAACTCAAATGTGAACTTGTGGATCTCCTGACAAAAATATGTAATCTTTCATTAAAATCTGCCTCCATTCCTGAGGACTGGAAGGTAGCTAATGTCACTCCCATCTTTAAAAAGGTTTCCAGAGGAGATCCGGGAAATTACAGGCCAGTCAGTCTGACGTCGATACCGGGTAAGTTGGTGGAAACTGTTATTAAAGAAAGAATTAGTAGGCACATAGATGAACAAAACCTATTGAGGCAGACTCAGCATGGGTTCTGTAAGGGAAGATCTTGTCTCACTAACCTGTTAGTGTTCTTTGAGGGAGTGAACAAACATGTGGACAAGGGGGACCCAATACATGTTGTTTACCTTGACTTCCAGAAAGCTTTTGATAAAGTTCCTCATCAAAGGCTCCTAAGTAAGCTCAATAGTCATGGGATAAAAGGACAAGTCCTCTTGTGCATCAAAAACTGACTAATTAATAAGAAACAGAGTATAAATGGGAAATTTTCTTCAGTGTAGGGTGGTAAGCAGTGGGGTACCACAGGGATCAGTACTCGGTCCGATGCTTTTTAACTTATTTATTAATAATTTGGAGTTGGAAGTAAGCAGTGAAGTGGCTAAATTTGCAGATGACACGAAGTTGTTCAACATGGTGAGAACCAGAGGGAATTGTGAGGCACTCCAAAGTGATCTGTCAAGGATGGGCGAGTGGGTTTCAATGTGGCAAATGGGGTTCAATGTGGCCAAGTGCAAAGTGATGCAAACTGGAGCCAAAAATTCTAAATATAAATACACATTGATGGGGTCCGAATTGGCAGAGACTGACCAAGAGAGAGATCTTGGAGTGGTAGTAGGTAACTCAATGAAAATGTCGAGACAGTGTGCAACTGCAAATAAAAAAGGCCAACGCTATGCTGGGGATTATTAGGAAGGGAACTGAAAACAAATCAGCCAGTATCATAATGCCCCTGTATAAATCGATGGTGTGACCTCATTTGGAGTACTGTGTACAGTTCTGGTCACCACCCCTCAAAAAGGATACTATAGCATTGGGAAAAGTGCAGAAAACGGCAATTAGAATGATAAAAGGGTTGGAACATTTTCCCTATGAAGACAGGTTAAAACGCTTGGGGCTCTTTAGTTTGGAGAAACAATGGCTGAGGGGTGACGTGATCGAGGTTTATAAGATTATACATGGGATAGAGCAGGTTGAGAAAAAAGTACTTTTCTCCCTTTCTCACACTCAATGAAATTGCTGAGCAGTCAGGTTAGAACTGATAAAAGGAATTCATTTCCACAGGAGGTGGCGGTGGCTACAAGCATGGACAGCTTCAAGAGGGAATTAGATAAGCATATGGAGCAGAAGTCCATCAGTGGCTATTAGCCACAAGATATAGATAGGAACTCTCAGGCTGGGGCAAGCGATGCTCTTTATTCTTCGTTCTTGGTGGGGAGCAACAGTGGGAGGGCTTCTAGTGTCTTGGCCCCACTGCTGGACCTCCTGATGGCACCTGGTATTTTTGGCCACGGTGTGACAGAGCGTTGTACTAGATGGGCCATTGGCTTGATCCAACATTGGCTGTTCTTATGTGTGCTCCAATGCATAGTCCCGAACATCTACATGCATAGTTTCCATTCTAAAGGAGCTGCATCCCTTGTATTACATCAAAATAAAACGGGAGCCATGATATCACTGTTGAATTTCTGGAAACAGAGATATTCTAGAATCAGGGGTTATGATGAATTTAAAATAAACGGGGATGAAGTATTCATTCACAGGGGGGGAAGTGAGTGTTGTGATGAGGCAAATCAAGTTAGTACAGGTGAATAGTGGCTTCACCTGCCTTTGTTATGTCAAGAATTTTAACATCTAGCTTTATGTCTTCCATTGTGCATCTCCCTCTCCCCCACCTCTTGTGGAGGGTATGGAAAAGGTCCAACACCCTGTTTGACTAAAACCTATTCCGTCAACAAAACAGGGATGACTGGATACATGGCAGCAGAGAAATGGGAATGCATCAGGAGGTTCCATCTCCAACAGCAATGGATTCAGTGACATACCAATTATATGTACAATTAGCCTGATACCCATGCTTTGCTACGGTAATTAAGTTCTGTAAATCCAGTTATAATATTGATGATGTGAAGTTTGAAATGTAACATTTGTTGTAGGAATTCTAATGGACAAGATTGTAGTGTAAAAAATGAAGTGAGACATACATACTTTTTTCTCTCTCTACTGAAGGACCTCTCTGTAGACCACATTGGTGGTTCTACCCTCAGGTACTAGGATCACCAGGCTGCTTGGTGAGCTCACTCTGGAGCAGGCAACATAGAACTGTCCATTTAAGAAGCAGTCATCTGTTAAGTCAACTCCTGCCACCTTCCACGAAAGTGATGGCCTCTTTACTTGTGTTCCTGGATTGTTTTGCTCATATGGAGACTGTGTTGTTCTGAGAACCTCAGGGTGATCTTGCTGGTACTTGGCCTGTGCAGCTCAGTGCACCACAGAAGTACTATGTGCAAATGTCTTTGCTGCATTCCTAAGTTTCCTCCTCCTTGTAGCATCGATGTATCTGGCTCGATGTTTGCCAGGAGCTTCTCCCCATGAACATTCATTAACTCAATTGTCATGCTGGCTTTTTTGAAAAATGTCTATTCAGGAGTCTTGAATAGTTGATTTCTGTAAATGTCCTCAACTGTCTTCAGTCTCTTTTAACTGTGTTTTTACCTCAGAACATTGAGATCCACAGCTGAGCAATCAGAGGGAGGTGGGTGCAAGCAGGCAGGTTTTACCTCAGAACTCTGAGCTACACAGTTGACCAATCGAGGGGGGGGCAAGGAGGCAGCAGCCTGCGAGGCACATGGAAAGTGATTGGGGGAACACATTTTGCCCCTTTTTTATCCCCTTCGGGGTCATGTTTCTCAGAAATCTCTTCATGGGGGGGGGTTGACGTCACGGTAGGAATGCGCTCCCCTTATTTTGGGTTTCTTGGGGTGATTTCCCACAAGCGCTGCTCCGCGCTCACTCCTCCCTTTTGCCCCAATGGTATGTGTCAATTTCACACAAGCTGCTGCGTGGCCGCATTTTGCCCCGCAGCTTCATGCGATTTTCCCCGCGTCTACTCAATCCTCAAAAAACAGGATTGAGTAGGGACATAACTACATATTCAAAACACCATCCGAGCAATCAGATATTAAGCAAGTTCATATGAACCAATTTTCTAGAACCCACATTGTGAGAAGTTAAATAACCTAATAAAGGAAACCACTTTTCTATAAATTTGGGGTATATTTCCATAGTGGGTAGAAGCCTGGCTAAAGCCATTGGTGAGGCTGGGCCAGAAGCATTGCTAAGGTGATCCTGCTGGGGCAGCCTCCCTGATGGATTAAAGTACCTTGGCCCTGCTCCTACACCTGACAAACACCCGCCTGTGTGGTGTAGGGGTGTGTGTGTTTAAAGGCATAGGCGAGGCTGGGCCAGAAGCAGTGCTAAGGCAATCCTGCTGAGCAAACCTCCTCGATGGCTGTAAGCATCCCACCCCCTCTCCTACACCTGATGGGCAGCTGCCTGTCCAGTGTAGGAGGGGGAGGGGGAGGAGTATTAGAAGCCACTGTGGAGGCTGGGCTGGCAGGATCACTAAAGCGTTACTGCTGGGGCAGGCTTTAAGCACCCTGCACCCGCTGCTGCACCTGACAGTCAGCTGCCTGTCAGACATAGGAGGTGTGGGAGGTGTCTTTGAAGCCATGGGGGAGGCTGGGCTAGCAGCACTGCTGCACCACACAGCTGGTTGTTGGCCATTCCTGATTTCCTCAACTGTCAGTAGCTCTCTTCAGTCTCCTGTAACTGTTTTTTTTTACCTCACTGAGCTCTTCAGCTGACCAATCAGAGAGTGAAGGGTGCAAGGAGGCAGCAGCCTGGCAGCCACATAAGAAGCAATGGGGGAGCACATTTTACCCCTTTTGACCCCCTTAGGGGTCAAATTTCTAAAAATCCCTTCTTAGTGAGCATCTATGTCATGGTAGGAGCGCTCTCCCCGAATATCATGTTTCTAGGTCCAAGGGTTTTGCCTGGGCATTGATTTTACGGTGAGGGGACTTTCTTTTATATATATAGATGACTTACCATTGCCCAGAAATTCATGGGAGTGCAAACCAGACAAGATCATGGAGAATGATAAAGCAATTACTCTTTGGGAGTTCCGATTACAAACATATAAAAACTGGAGCATAATACCGCTGATATCAGAATTTCGGGGGGGGGGGGGGGGTGGCAAAAAGGGTTTGGATCTCCCACCGTGGTGCCAGACTGTCCTGCCTCCTCGGCGCCCTCACCGGCCCCGGGCTCCTCGGCTCCCAGGGCCCCCGAGACCGAACCCATCGCCACCCCGGAGTCCCGCCGCTCGACGCGTCCCACGAAGCCACCCGCCTACCTGAAGGACTTCGTCTGTGGGTGTCTTCTGAACCAATGGGGGAGGGGTGTAATGTATTCAGCCTGACATGCCCGGACTTGCCCGGGCTGGCCAGGCACATTTACTCTGTAGCTTCAGTCTCTAGACAAAGGATCCGAAGGATCCAAGCTGGCCCAATCAACGGGGCTAGCTTCTCAGCCGGGAGACCAATGGTCGCCCGGTTACTGTAAATAGCCTATCGGGAGTAGGGGGTGTGTTTAGGTGACTTGGTGGCGGGCTTTCTGAACGTATATAAACCAGCCTGCGAGCTGGTCCCTTGTCTTTGTCCTGAACCTAATAAAGGTATGCTTAGCTGAAATCACTCTCCGTCTGCATACTTTTCATAGGGTTTGGATCATTAACACTGCAATCCCAGGAGAGAGCAAAATAAAAACAAAAGAACAGAAGAAGATCACAAAATACCAAAACCTACTAATAGAGTTAGAATGCTTCTGGGAGAAGAAGGTTACCATCATGCCAGTTGTCACTGGAGCCCTTGGAGCAGTGCCTAGAAGTCTCAAGAAACACCTGGACATTGTAGGCATTGAGCAAATAACACCAGCTCAGCACCAGAGGACAAGTATTGTCTGGGACAGCAAGAATCCTGTGAAGATACCTCTGCAATTCCTGAGAACTTGCAAATCGCAAAACACCATCTACCAGTCAACTATCTGTATGACAATTATTGTCTCCTGCCACTAACCAAGGAGGCTGACAATTTTAGCCAATTCCTCCCTCCCACTCAAATTCTGCACAGCGTACCCATCCCTGGAAGTCTCTCAGGAACCCCAAGCACATTGTCTCAGGGAGATTGCGTGCTATAGTGGGAGAAGGCAGCAGAAAATTTACATTTAGCAAGGTACATTTTAATAAAAGTTCTCCTTGGATTCTGCCTAAAAATTATTTATGAAGCACCTGGCAACTGTTATGGATCCTGTGCATATGTGGCCATGTAGAGCATGGCCTGCTTTACGCCTTTCATATGTTCTGTCTACTCTGTTTCAACATTAATAGGGCTTTAGACAGAGAGCCATTTGGTGACATAGACCTAACCAACAATATATATTCAGATTGACAGATGAACACACAATGGACCATATTGTTTTAAAATGGATATGTATCCCTTAAAATGGATATGTATCCCTACTAAGGCTCCAAGGAGCTTTAATTACCTCTAAAACAAGGATGTTTTGTCTTATCTGCCTAAAATGTGGAAATAAGGATTCCTTGGGGCACAATCACTGAGAACTGGATGGAATGGTCACCAGCAGAAATCAGCTTCCCATTGAAACTAGTGGAAATAAGGAGTAGAAAACAGAATCTGAACAGATGTAATATGGAAAATGAATACAAACATTACAGAATCAAACAGAAATGTTGTAATGGCTAAGATTTCTATGCATACCCTACTTAGAAATTTCAGAGTCTCATTAGCATCAGAATCTCCTCTAGCAGACACTAGCATTAACTATCCATTTAAGTTGGTGGACAGACACAGCACACCATAGCAACAAGGCTGATCTGCATGAATCTGTGTTTCTTACTCGATACAGATATTTCTCAGAGGGACTGTTTCCACCCCATATATCATTCTGTTGTTAATAGCATCTTGAAGGGTTCTCTCCCAGTCTCACACACTATGTTCTCTTCTTTAGTGGATTTTAAATGACCAAAGAGGAAAGAGCTTTTATCCTACTGCCTGTCTGCATTCATTTGAGAAATTACAAGGGCTGTCTTAAAAAGGAATAGATAATTCACTGCTTAGTATCCTGAGAAAAGGGGAGCAGCACTATACTATAATGGGATAATCACAGGAATAAGGAAAGGAAAACCACACAGCCACATCATGCAGCAGATAGTAACTAGCAACCAGTGGCAATGAGTATTTAGCTACAGGCACCACAGATTTAGATAAAGCCTATGTCAACTAATAGGGCCTTTCTGCCCAGGGCCTGCTCCAGCTTTAGAACTTCAGTGCTCATCCAGATGTGTGATGATCTCCTAACAAGAAAGTGGCTTAAAACACATCATCCATCAGATTCCACAGGTAGAACAGTTTGCACTAGTCATGCTGTTGTTCACATCATCAGTGAAGACCAGCACAGGCTCAATACTCAGATGTACCCAATGAGTGGTACAGTCTATTTTTTGTACATCCACTTCTAGTGGCGCATGGTACCCAGTACAACTGATGCACTCCTGTGTAGATTCAACCAAAAGAAAGTGTGCATAGGATTGTGGGACAGAAGGTAGGATATTCAACAATAGGCAGAGTCAACTAGTTCAGGTTTGTCCATATATGGCTGGTTCTGTGTAATGATACTGAAAACATTTAATTGCTGCAGTACGGTTCTTGAACACCTAATTAATCCCTATGCACATGCCAGCCTAACGCAACCTCTCCTTGTGCTATTGTATTTGCAACAACAGTAGGAATAGCCAATGCAGGAAAGCAATCCTGCCAAATGCCCCCCCCCCATTTCTTAAAACTCACTGAAGAACACACTAATCAGAAGAGTAAGGTTTGTGAGACAAAGTCAAAGGTTTGTGCCTGTGGAAAGACTGTTACCATCAGAGGGAAAGCTTTTACCAATACCATCGGTTCTACTGTCCTCTCCTCAGGTTTAGTCTGTTGGTGACAGGTAGATTTGTTGTATTTGATGATTTGTCGTTACTGTTTTCTCATACTGTAAGCCACTTTGAGTCCATACTGGGTGGATAAAATCATACTGAAAATATGGCCATACACGTATGCATAAGGACTTGAGCACTGCAGGTTTTAATTTGAGCCAGAATTCACCAAAAAACCAAGCTTAGGAGCTCATTTTTCCATGTTGGACTGTAACACAAAGCAAGGAGGCCTTTGCCATATGTGGAAGTTGAGAATTCCCCAATCTCCATGGATAATTAATCAAGCAAAATCAGCACAAACTAGATTAATGGTTGCTACATCCAGAAAAGAGACTTTCAGAAGGCCCAGCGCTTTTGCTTTCAGGAGGTGACATTTTTCAGAAGTTCTCCTAACAAAATGGGAGCATGTGTAGAGTGCCTTTACTTTCCCACCCATGATGCACTCCTGTGTATATTCAACCAAAAGAAAGTGTGCATAGGATTACAGACTGAGCTAGGTTTGGTTTTCTTTGAGAAAGATTAGTATTTGGAGAGGGCAGAAGCTACAGCTTTCTGTTCAACAGAAAGTTACTGAAGAAATTAACTTCCATCACCTTTCTCAGGGCCTGTGAAAATGCTGGAAAACATTTTTTCGGCCTCACACTAAGAGAGAAGTTGTTGCTGCAACAAAATCTCACTCTGAGGCACATACCTTCTCTTCTCCTGACTTTTTCCTCTTACTAACAAAAAAGGTGCCTTCTCCTATCTTTGAAAGGGCAGGACTAAAAGTCCTGAGTAAAATAGGCATGTGTAAAAAACAAACACCCTGGATTAATTCTATTGTATTAGGGTTGCAAAGAACCTGGAGATAAAATGTTCCATCCCCTTAAGAAATGCTGTTTTCCATGTGATGTTATTTACCTCTATGTCATGAAATGCTTCACTTACCAATTTCCACACATTAAGCCTTTATTAAAGGGAAAGAAGACAGGAGGGCCTGGCATGAAGTGGTCCATGGGGTCACGAAGAGTCGGACTCGACTTTGTGACTGAACAACAACGGTCCTGTCCATACGAGGCCTTTTGGGCCAGGAGCGGGACGGAACGGGGGCGGAGCAAACGGGCACGATCCCACGGCAACATCTGGGAATCGTTGCCTGCCCATCCCTGTTCTGTCCCAAACGGCGATACCGTGCTGTAAAAAAGAACCACCTACCTAGGTGGTTGTATCCCTTCCAGCACCGCAAGTCGGGCCATGGGATCGGGCGGCGCATCCTTGCGCCGCCGCATCTCGGCCCCTGGCCATACTGCGCATCCTTGAGCATGCGCAGTTCGGCAGCCTCTCCCTCCCATTGGACTTTCCTCCCCGGCATCTGATCGTGCCGGGGAGCAATGCGGCGGCGTCTCAATTTCGGTGTGTCTCAAGTTCGGTGCGGCATCTCAAGTTCGGTGCGGCTCTGCCGTGTGGCAGCCGCCAACAACAACAAAAAGGGAAAGGACATGTTTGTCCAGGTTGTTGGGAACCTTATATTGAAAAGGTCTGATTCTGAATGAGGGGCAGGGATGGGTGGATTAGGGGGTTTAAAGAGACTATACAGGCTTTGGTAGCTACCAAATTCCTCCATCTGAAAGTTTTTTTCTTCACCTCCCTTCTCTCTGATATAGATAAATAGTTGATGGGCCTGCTCACAGATTCTTATAGACTTTTTAAACAATCAGGGCATCACAGGGAGCTACAAGGACATCTTACTACCCAATAAATGAATGTACTCATGGAGATGGGTCTGGTTTAAATGGGGGAGAGGGACTGTAGAGAGGCACTTGGTTATTTGCTGAACTGATAAACAAAGACAAATACGGGCCTGGTTAGATGATATGTGTGAGCTGGGACATGGAAGCCCAGGAGACAAACTAGCAATGAGACACACACACTTTTCTGCTAGCAAAAGCACGCAGAGTAAAAGAAGGGAATGAGAAAGACCCTATTGCCTCTGAGATGCACTCTGAAGATGATTGGGGGGCCCACACTGCTTTTACAGTGAGTCCTTGTGAGCTTGTTAAACGTGAGTTGGGTTTTGGTACCCCCCCCCCCAACCCAACTGACATTTAATTATCGTATAATCAGACCTTGACTTAGCTGACAGACTGCCATCCCCTAGACTGATCAGGACAGTAAGGAAGTAAGCAGGACGGGGCTAGGAGCACCCTGAGTTGGGGGGACACTTCCCCATTTACCCTAATAGACCAGACTTCATTATTTCCTGAAGAAAGCCTTGTGCATATATGTCTTCTTAATTTGTATGTCTATTCTGACCGTTTCAGGATAGATGACTCGATGTAATGGACAACATTACAGGGATTCTCAGAAGGTAGTCTTGATTCTTTGGTATAGCTTTAAGAAATGTAATCTGCTGTAGAAATAAAATATCCCTGAATAATTTCCTGCCTTCATTTTCATAGTGAGACAATGGGGGAAAACCTAAATGCTGGGATGGGATAAAAGGACATGGTATGACCTTGATGGGGAAAGGTTGTTCTTTAGGAAGTCCTGCCCAAGATACTTGTTTTCACTAGCCGCTTTTTTCAGCACTGATGAAGTCTTCCCAGACGAAACGGTGGTTTTCAATATCCTTCAGATGTATCCGGCGCTATCTATGCCAGTGACCACACATTCCATTTTGTTTTGAAGCAAAAGAAGATTTGCTGTTGAATGTGATTTTCCAAATATTCATTGTCCGACAGGCTGTGAATTTGACAACTCTTATGTTTAAAGGAAGGCAGCAGAAATAAATGTTTGATAAGAGGGCAGGGCCCCCCCCCATTTCATTTGAGATGAATATTCATTGAAACACATGGTAAAATTGTAGTTGATCTTTTATTGATATATTGGTTTAATATAGAGTAGGCTGAGTAACCAACATTTCTTTATACCAATTGCCCGAACAACAAGTAGCAGTGCATGGTTACTTCAGTAAGATATTTAAGCCCTGGTTCATACATTAAGGTGAATGAGGTCGCAAAGCCCTTGGACACATGGGGCAGCCTGATACTGCATCAGACCAGTGGTCCATGAAGCTCAGACTGACAGTGGCTCTCCAGGGTTTCAGGTGGGAGCCTTTCACATCACCAACTACCTGATCCTTTTAGCTGGAGATGATGGGGTTGAACCTGGAACCTTCCCTATGCTAAGCAGATGCTCTACCACTGAGCCATGATCATTCTCATTCATTTGAAAATGGAACTTTGGGACTGCAAGTGGTGGATTCCAGCTTTGAATGTTCCTTGTGGGGTGTAAGTATAAAACCTCTGTGCACAAAGGGTGATATATCAGTGCTTGCTGTGGTGGTTTTCTTTTACAGAGAAGTTGTGAAATAAGGTAACGGTCCAAAATGATACCCTCCACCTGCAGGGATGCAGATCATGCCATCACCTCAGAGGTCAATTTCTGTACATTGCAGTGACCAAAGCACCAAAGTCCCTGCAACAGTCCTGTATGGTAAAGGAGCATTATTATACCTATAATTGCTGATTGGGGGGAAGGGCTGAGCCAGCTTGGCTTGCTGAAGGCCACCTAGCAAGCTTGCAGCAAAGGTGAAATTTGAACCAGGAACATTCCAGAACACTGTTCATTCTTTTTGCCACTGTATTTCACCAGCTCTTAATTTCCTTCCCACTACCTACCGCTGCCCCTTTGAGACTGTATTCTAGATTGCTGCAGAATGACCTGAATTTAGTACTAACTATATAAACATGTACCTAGCTTTTAAAACAGCACATATATAGTTTCTTGCTGGAGAGAAAAGGTAATGGAAAATGTCTTTTATGGTAAAACAGTACACATAATTACTCTACAAAACTTGTGCTAATTTTCAGTTTAATAACTATACTGTCCTTTAGGGGAAAACACATTAGAAAAACTCAAACAGAATAAGTTTATTGATGGTCAGGGATGATAACTAGATGGAATAATATACTTCTGAAAACCACCAGATGCTGTGGGACAATTTTTTTTTCATAACCTGCTTGCCTATGGGAAGGCTCCATCTTGCTGGGCATTGTTAGAAGCAGAATGCTGGACTAGACAGACCTTTACAGTACAATTCTAAGAACACTGTCCTAGAAATAATCCCTGTTGAATAGGCGTGAGTAAGATTTTGAGTACACCTATTTTGGATTGCTCATCTACCTAGTGAAGAAAATACTTGCTGGTGCTGGATTCTTCTTTGCATCTCCATATTGCTGCACTCATGATCCTAGCATAGGGTTGCCAGGCATAACCTTAAAAATTCCAACAGGTTTAGGGGTTGTGGATGGAGGAGAGCATCACTCAATGTAGCAACATCACAAGGAGGAGGAAGAAGAGGATTTATACCCCGCCCTTCATTCCGAGTCTCAGAGTGGCTTACAATCTCCTTCCCTTCCACTCCCTACAACAGACACCCTGTGAGGTAGGTGGGGCTGAGAGAGCTCTGAGAGAACTGCTTTTGACAGAAAACCTGTGAGAGAACTGTGACTGACCCAAGGTCACCCAGCTGGCTGCATGTGGAGGAGTGGGGAATCAAACCCAATTCTCCAGGTTTGAGTCCACCACTCTTAACTGCTACACCAAACTGGCTCTGAAGATGTGGAAGTAACATTGAAATATACAGGGTTCGAGACGTGTATAGTGATCAGATCATGGTTTATTAGTGATTTCAGCTTAACTCTAAAACAACTCTAGCAGGGCCAGAGCCCTGCTTATATGCAGGCAAAACACCACACACACACTCCCTGTGATAGGCTATTTACAAAACATTACTACTTGACTGGTTTATTCCAGAGTCCTGGTTAGCTATTCTTCTTGTGCTCCAATCTCAGCCAGTCTCTAGGGTGATTCGATCGGGGATGATTCAGTCCCAATACATAACAAACATCATAGCATTAAGTGATGCTGTAGAAATCCCCTACCAGAGATAGGGAGAAAGGCATCACTCGACATGGTGATGCCACTTCCAGGTCTTCACCTGGAAGGGACATAGTTGCATTGCACAACACCATCTCCCTCCCCATTTTTAATGCTCACATTAAGTGGCAGTGTGGGACAAGAGCACAGAGGCAGGGTGTTCCCCATTGTAGCAGGCAACTTGGCCACCCTATCTTGGCAGCTCCACCACTACTTCCCATGGTCCATTGGTAATGGAATTGAAATATGCCCTGTAAACCACTCCACAAACTTTCTACTTTGGCATATCTTTGTGCCTTCTCACAACAGTGTCCATTTTCTGGATCTAGATAGATTCAAGCATGCATCATAGGAAGGGCAGTTCATCCCCTGCCCATGTCCACATTTTTTTTTAAAAAAACATTGTTTACACAGCTAAAAGCAATGTGCCTTTGGGATTGTCCTTGCAACACTATGCTCCTATCATAGCAGACAACATTTGCATGGACAACTCAAAGAAAAATCAACCAACTATTAAGTTGAAATATTGAGAATAAATTAAAAAAAAAGTTGAAATATTGAGAGGAAAGAGTGGAGTAGTGTTTAAAGTGTCAGATTAGGACCTGAGAGGCCTGGGATTGGATTTGAGTTCTATCATGGAAGTTTGCTAGGTGACCTTGGGCCAGTCACATGCTCTCAGCCTAACCTGTTTTACAGGATTGTTGTAAGAATAAAATGGAGGAGAGGAGAATGATGTAAGCCACTTTGGGTTCTCATTGGGGAGAAAGGCAGGATATAAATGAATTAAATAAACTAAATAAATTACAGGAATGTATTTGGATACTGTGCAGAGACAAATAGGGGGAAAAGTGCAAGTGCTTCTGTGCTCAACGAGTCCCTTGAATGACCCAGCCATGACACTGGGGAATACGTGACTACTTCTCTCGTAACCAAGAAGATAAAGAGTGCAGTCCGCAGCAGAGCTACACCTTTCTAAGTCCACTGAAGTCAATGGGCCTAGAAGGGTGTAACTCTTCTGAGGATTGCACAGTTAGTTTGCTGACCATACAGGTGCAGAAGTGGCCAAAGGCTGCAACATGCAAATTACAAACTAGTCTCTTTACTAAGGCATGACCCAGCCATAACTCTGTTGTGCATGCAGCTACAGCACAGATGCACACACACACACACACACACACACACACACACCTTCACATTTCAGCATTGGACAACAACAGCATGGAGATCTCATATAAATGTGGGGTTCAATCAAGTAAGTTTGGCTAACCTCATGTTCAAGTTGTGTTCTATGCTTAATAATAATAATCGTTAATAAGATTTCAAAACAAACATTACTCAGTCAGAGGTGGTTATTTAGAAAATAAGAATCCTATCCTCTGAATACAAATGATAATAAGAAATACAAGAGGGGACCCGCAACAAAATGTTGCATAATGTGTTGTGTTTCAGTTTGCAAACATAGAAAACACCTCTTTCTATTCCCACAATCTCAGGCTACACTCAGCAATAAGGGACAGTTCCCAGTTTCAAAAAATAGTCCTGGAACTTCCCACCACAGTTGCCTATCCAGCCTCTGGAACACAGTAAAAGAAAGAAAGGGTGGGGGAGAATGGGAAAGAAATTGAGAGACAGGGAAAGAAACAAATGGAAAGAAATAGAAAGGAATCGAATTAATGAATGAAAGTAAGAAAGGAAAGGAAAGGAAAGAAGAAATGGAAAGAAAGGGGGAAAAGCAAATAGATGGGAAGAAAGTAAGGAATGAAGCCCCCTGGACCTGCCCAATCCTTCCCTTCCCACCCAGGCCAGCCAGAATAGTCCTGGAACTTCCCACCACAGTTGCCTATCCAGCCTCTGGAACACAGTAAAAGAAAGAAAGGGGAGGAGAGAACGGGAAAGAAACTGAAAGACGGGGAAAGAAACAACTGGAAAGAAATAGAAAGGAATTGAATGAATGAAAGAAAGTAAGAAAGGAAAGAAGAAATGGAAAGAAAGGGGGGAAAGCAAATAGATGGGAAGAAAGTAAGGAATGAAGCCCCCTGGACCTGCCCAATCCTTCCCTTCCCACCCAGGCCAGCCAGCAGCCTCCCCCCCCTCAACATATCCTGCATGCAGCCTGGGCAACTCCCAGCCCTGCAGCTGCCCTCCCCCATCCCTCCTTTCCCACCGAGGCCAGACAGCGGCAATGGCAGGGAGCCCTGTCTTGCTGCCAGCTGCTGGGCCTGCCGAGGCTTCTCCCCCTCCAACTCCAGGGGCCCTGTCTGGCTGCCAGCCGTTGGGCCCACTGAAGCTTCTCCCCCCCCCAACAGTGGTAGTGGCAGGGAGCCCTGTCTGGCTCTCAGCCTCTGGGCCACCGAGGCTTCTCTCCCTGGATGGTTTATGTGGCGGCAAGTCCTCACAGCATCGACAGCTCTTCTTGATGGTCATAGTGGTGGCTCAGGCAGTGGTGCAGCTTTCCTTGGGTGGATCAGTATGTACATTCTCTGTGCATGCGTAGAGAATGCAGTGGTAATGGCAGGGAACCCTGTCTGGCTCCCAGCCGCTGGGCCACCGAGGCTTCTCCCCCTGGATGGTTTATGTGGCACCAAGTCCTCACAGCATCGACAGCTCTTCCTGGTGGTCATAGTGGTGGCTCAGGCAGCGGTGCACCTTTCCTTGGGTGGATCACTAAGTACATTCTCTGTGCATGCGTAGAGAATGCTGTTTTACTGGGGGGGGGTTAAGTATCCCCCATATTTTTTTTTAAAACATGTCAGATTTTTCTGCACACCTGGGGAGTGCCCCAAGTGTGCAGGAATTTCTATTGAGCCTCCATGTGCCCCTGATCTCCAGAAATAAGTATCTGCATGCAGAGGAACCCTTGGCTATTAGATATATAGATTATAGGAATGCCCATTCTCTTTTTTGTGATTTCATTCCCTATCTTAAAGAAAAGGTCATATTTTGGTAGTACTTGAGACATGAGAAAGCTAGCTGCATGGACCATTTGCAACCCATGCAGATGCCTGTTTAATCAGCAGTAAGCCTCACTGCATTCAGCGGGGCATGCTTCCAAGTAAGTATGAATAGGGTTGCCACCTTAGCTCCTCACAGCTCTAGGATTCTATTTCATCTTCATCCACTACAAACATTTTTTTTAAAAAAAGTTTCAATATTGGACTTGGTCTGCAAAGAACAGGAGTCAGAAGAAATTGTTCCATTGTCTCCTGCTAGGGTTTTTTTCTCCCCTGTTTAACTGTTCTCATTTCCAGGGAGCATACAGAAAAGCAAAGTCAAGCTCCTGATCTGGTAGGATTCTGCTGCATAAAACAGAGTATAAACACTATTGCTAGGATCAAAAGACGCCTGAACAGTAACAGCAGCTCTGTTATTTTGAAATTTTCTTGCTTGTAAACTTCAGACAAAAACTCTTTTTGTTTATTGATCAGAACATTTTAACAGGAAACAGGAGTTCAGGCACTAAAAAGCTACTTTCCCCTCCCCTGACATAAATTTTGCCATTATGCAGTGATTGACAGCCGTCCCACTGTCTATAAACAATCTGCAAACCTCCCAAATTGACCATTCAGACCCCGCGTCCAGCATTTAAACACTGAGCAGTTTTGCGCTCAATAAAATTCCTTTTCATTCCGCCCCGGGTTGCCATGTCTCTTCAAACACAGACAGAAAAGCAGTGCTCTGTGTCCGACAGATTTTAATTTTCAGTCCTCATCCATTCGTACAATGTAGAGACAGTCAAACAAACCCTACCCACAGCCTAGCAACCTGTGGTTTAAACAGTCTATGTGTATGAGCTGTGGGGATGAAGGCTTGGGACCTGTTCACACATGAATAAAGAAGATTAAGATTTCCTTTCAAAGACGCGAAGCCTTTTTGACAGCCAGTATCAACAGCGCTGTCTGCTTCTCAATGTGAAACAGTCTTCTGTCACAGGTTCCCACAGGGAGGTCTTGCTGATTAGCATGCTTTACACTTCCAGTCCTTGTCAGTGTTTAATTCAAGAATAAGGGTGCAAACTTTTTTGCGAACTCTTACTTACCCACAAAGAAAGGATAACTTACGAGAAACACTGAAAGGAAATATCAGCTAATACGAACACCTACTGGGTGTATTTTTAGGAGAGGATAATATGAGGGTAGAGAAAGGGAGGGGGGAACGATGGATACAGACAAGGCTTCTGTTTGCTGAAACATACGTGTGACTTAATAATTAAAAACGAATCTTTGACAGTAGACTTCTTCTGAAAATTACAAGTGGGATAGCCAGCCCAATCCCTAAACACATTTTTATGTAAGTCAAGTGACTCTGGTTTCAATCGAACTTGCAGTCTGTTTAAGTATGTTTAGGATTGCAGCCAAATTATATATATCAATGCTCTCCTGTGAAATGGTTTGTGTACAACATACACTAACCACCTAAACAGCCAAGATCAAATTCCCATCACTCGTGTGTGTAAGCAGAAAGAGAGGGAGAAATATTTCCTCCCTGTGTATTTCATGGGGTGCTACTAAAGAAGACCTTCCAGTCTTGGGGTTGCTTTTCAGAGGACGTGACAGAGATGCTGCTGAAAGCCAGTGCTGAAAAAAATGTCTGCATAGAATGACTTTGGATCCTGGCCAATGTATTTTCTCTGCTAAAAAAAATGTCTACATAGAATGATGAGTGCTGACTTTGGATCCTGGCCAATGTATTTTCTAGGAAATGATAGTAAACATTTAGCTACTTTAAACAATGAATTGGCAATTAATTTCAACATTAGGCATTATGTGGACAGAGAGAACTTTTTCTCCCTCCCCTATAATGCTAGAACTCAGGGAAAACCAATAAAGTTGATGGGCAGTAGATTCAGGATCAGACAAAATTACTCAACAAGTAATTAAATTTTGGAATTCACTGCCAGTGGATGTCCATCAGTGACTACTAGCCATGGTGACTGAAGAGACCCTCCACATTCAGAGGCAGTCAACATCTGAATACCAGTGCCAGGAGTCAACATCAGGCATCTATGCCCTGGCGGTGGCCCTCCAGAATAGATGGTTGGCCAATGTGTAAATCCATATGGTGGAATCAATGGACTGGTGGTCTGAGTTGGTTTTATACCCTGCTCTTCACTGTCTGAAGGAGTCTTGGAGTGGCTTACAATTGCTTTCCCTTCCTCTCCCTACTACAGACACCCCGTGAAATAGGTGGGTCTGAGAGAGTTCTGAGAGGACTGACCCAAGGTCACCCCGCTGGCTTCATGTGGAAGAGTGGGGAATCAAACCTGGTTCTCCAGATTAAGAGTCCACCGTTCTCAACCACTACACTATGCTGGCTCTCAGGAAGTTAGGAGGAGCCTGCTAACTCTCTAGCTGAAGCTATCATGTGAGATAACTTTGTTTTTTTCCTCTCCTGTGGTTCACAATCAACTCACAATGTGGGGCCTACAATAACAAGCCCAGAATAAGGACCTGCCCAATATGCAGTTGTCTTTATTATTTTCTGCTGGTACTGCAAAGGCATGGTAACCCTGAAGGGTAGGAGTACCAGACTCCTGCACCCATGTTTCCTGTAAACATAAAATGTCAAACCTATGCAGGAACCGGAAAAAAATCAGAATCATGTAATTTGTTCCCCCATCCCATCAGGTTCTAAGACAGTAAATTTAACTGTCAATTGGATTTCTCTAATCCTCCCTCTAAATCCATAAAAATAACCCCATTTTTAAAAGGGGCCACTCAATATGGAGCAGAGAAATTATAATTGTTTTCTGTGTTAGTTTTCTTAATTTAGATTACCTCTTTTACATGGGTTGTTTTAGAAATTTCTATACATTTCTTGGGGTCCAGATGGTGTAGTGCTTAAGAGTGGTGGACTCTAATCTGGAGAACAGGGTTTGATTCCCCAGTCCCCCACATGAAGCCTGCTGGGTGATCTTGGGCCAGTCACCATTCTCTCAGAACTCTCTCAGCCCCACCTACCTCACAATGTGCCGGTTGTGGGGAGAGGAAGGGAAGGTGATTTTGTTGCTTTGAGACTCCTTAGAGTAGAGAAAGGTAAAGGTAAAGGTTCCCTTGCTCGAAAGCCAGTCGAATCCGACTCTAGGGTTGCGGTGCTCATCTCCGTTTCAAAGCCGAAGAGCCAGCGCTGTCCGAAGACATTTCCATGGTCATATGGCCGGCATGACTAAACACCAAGGCGCACGGAATGCTGTTACCTTCCCACCGAAGTGGTACCTATTTATCTACTTGCAATTTCTTGCTTTCGAACTGCTAGGTTGGCAGGAGCTGGAACTAGAGATGGGAGCTCACTCCATCATGTGGCACCCGGGTCTCGAACTGCTGAACTACTGACCTTCCACAGCCTGCAGTTCAGCATCTTAACCACTTGAGCCACTGCAGCTCCTAGAGTAGAGAAAAGCAGGGTATAAAAACCAACTCTTCTTCTTTTGGGGATAAAAGCAACATTGAAATGTCCTAATAAACAAAGTACAGAATAAGAACATAAGAGAAGCCATGTTGGATCAGGCCAATGGCCCATCTAGTCCAACGCTGTTTTTTTCAGATGCAGTTTGTCCTCTCATTCCACCTGTGCATGTGGATACATCCTTTATATGAACGACACTGGATAGATTGCACTAGCAGACATATGCATCTATTCAAAAAAGTGAATTTTCAGTTTTAAAAAGAAAAGCTCAAATGAGGGGGGGCTCAGCAAAGGAAAGTTTCTGCCTACCTCACCCCCCTTTTGCTTTTAAAATCAACTCTCTTCCCCTTTTTCCTACCTGATTAGGACACTTCAGTGTTTGTAGCTGAAACTGTCATCATGATATCTCATTCGGCCTTAAGCGGCAAATTAAAAATAACTTAAAGTTGGCCAAGCTCATTTGAAATGGCTCTAACTGCAGGCAGCAAGGCTTGCTCACTTCAGATTTTTCAAGAGGAAATTGAATTACCTACGCCTAACTGGCAAATGCCCCCCAGGGTTAGTATTACACTGCCAATTGTTTACACAGAGAAACCAGTGCAGAGAATCCCTGTAGCACACCAGTTTCAGGCAGAAGATTGATTGATTGATTGATTGATTGATTGATTGATTGGGGCCCCTTTAACCCATTTTTCTCCAGTCATTATGGACTCAGAGTGGATTACATTATCTCACACACCCCAACAAATACACACACAAAAGAAAACCAACAATATTAAAACAACAGCAAATCTACATGTCTTCCACAATAGTACAGGGAGGAGAGGAGGCAGAGAGGGTAGTAGCAGCTCTAGTCTTGATGGCAACAGTCTCTCTCCAAGCAGGCAGGAATATATCTCTCACCACTAACATTAGAGTGCATTGGGAGCAATCCTAAGCAGATGTACTCAGAAAAAAGTCCCATTTTAATGAATGTGGCTTACTCCCAGGAAAGTGTTCTAAGGATTGCAGGGATCATTAGAAACAGCAACTGGAAAAAATAAATAAATCTTAAGTTCAATTTTTTTGGGTAAAGCATTCAACCTGAGTTTAATTTAAGTAAGGGCATATCAGATCTGAGACACAGCTCAGTATTGAATGAGCAAGTTAAAAAGTAAGAGATGAAGAATATAGCACGCTGGAGAGGCACAGACATAGCATGCTCAAAGTTGCTCCCCTGGCCACTGTGTGGCTCTTACTGGAACTCTGGCTCCGGACTACACCTATTTATTTATGTACTTACTTGTTACTTATTTACATAATTTACAGTCCACCTTTCTCCCAGGGACTCAAGGTGGAATACACAGAGTCAGTCACCACAGTCAACAAAACCAGATATTGAATTAAAAATGCACTAGGACTGTAGATGTCTGCAACTAACCAGAAATCGAAAATATAGAACTGAAGCACACCATTATGTTTTAGCATGACACATTAAGTGGTGCAAAAAAGACATAGTAGCAGAGGTCATTTCGGGGGGATCGCAGGGGATCGCAGTTCCCCCGGGTGAGGTATGGGGGGCGGGGCACATGACGAAGCCCCACCCCCTGCTTCCGTTCGCCCCGCTTCCGGCCCTCATTCAGGCAGGAGAAGAGGAAGGGTAAGTTGCTTCCTCCCTCCCTCTCCCCACTCCTGCCTGCCTGGGGCCAGGGAGGGCCTTCGCGGGGCTTCCTTGCACTCCTGCCGGCCTTGCAGGTCCACCACCAGGCCCCTCATGGGGCTCAGCATTGGAGCTGCAAGGCCGGCGGCGGCGGCTGGGACCATTGGGGGCGGGGTGTGTGGCCTTATGACACACTTCCGGCGATGTCAGGAGGTGTGGCCTTATGACACACTTCTGGTGATGTCAGGGGGTGTGTCATATGCTAATGAGTTATGCTAATGAGTTTCCCTAGCTCTTTTTCTACGAAACGACCCCTGCATAGTAGGATCCAATTTACAGTAAGTTATACACAGCAGTATAGCAGTAAGTTATACACAGTACAGTGTAACCCTATTACCTGTGCAAAAGCCCATCTTGAATAATTTACTGTTGTATTGTTTATGGAAAGCCAGGAGAGCCAGATGGCGTACATCCTAGAGTTCTGAAAGAACTCAAATGTGAACTTGTGGATCTCCTTACAAAAATATGTAATCTTTTCTTAAAATCTGCCTCCATTCCTGAGGACTGGAAGGTAGCTAATGTCACTCCCATCTTTAAAAAGGGTTCCAGAAGCGTTTGATAAAGTTCCTCATCAAAGGCTCCTAAGTAAGCTCAAAAATCATGGGATAAAAGGACAAGTCCTTTTATGGATCAAAACTGGCTAATTAATAGAAAACAGAGATTGAGTATAAATGGGCAATTTTCTCAGTGGAGAGTGGTAAGTAGTGGGGTACCGCAGGGATCAGTACTTGGTCCACTGCTTTTTTTAAAAAAAAAAATATCCCCTGAGAACAGGGTAGCTTTATTAATTTTTGTTTCACCTACATAACTACAGAGGAAGAAAAAGGAAAAGGGAAAAAGGGAGGGAAAAAAATAACAAACCAAAATAATAAAACCCCGGGATACAGACAGTAAATAAAGAAACCCACACTATAACTAAAAACCCAAGAAAGGAAGGTCTTATACAGTTAGTATACGGTTAGTCATAAAACTTATAATTTTTTGTTTAAGTCAATGAATTTAGGAGTTAGTGAGCCCCAAACCCCACCCTCCTTAGGCTCCACTCCCAAAATCTCCAGGTTTTTCCCAGCCTGGAGCTGACAACCCTATATAAACAGATCTCTTCCTGTCATGTCTCGTTGTGCCCTTAGAGCAACCAACAGAAAGTGAGGTGTACAGAAGATTTTTCATCTTTAGTGGGCAGAAAACTTTGTAGTAGCAAAAGAGACTCACTGTTCTCCTTTGATCTCAAGAAAGAATCCAGTGGTTTACCCCATAACTCCTGATCATCCTTCCACAAGGGAAATTGGAACCCAAAGCCAGCATATACGTGGCAGAGAACTTCATAATCCTCCAGAGATGAGAATTCCTTTAAAATGTTTGTTTCCCTTTTTATTTTGATTTTCAGCTGTCCTTCAAGTATGTTTTTATGTCATTTTTGGTCCCTTATGGTAAATGAACATGTCCTCACGCTAAGATTTTCTGGAGCTAAATTCTGAAATCTGCATTAGGGGGTAAAAATCCATGTGTATAACTAATGCTGCTTTAGTGAACTTTTTAGGTGGTTTCCTTTTAAAACCTGAGTAAGACCATGGGCTAAAAATCAGTGGAACACAACTGAGGATTCAACTATCTTGATTAAATCCACAGGAAATTTATATTCTGGTTTGTTTCTCACAAAATAAAGCATCAGTCAACATTTATTTCTATCAAACAAATATGTGTTAGTTTTTTGGGGGGTTGTATGCATACTGAAGTTGTAATTAATAACATTTAGTAAAGTTCACAAAGCTACATATTTGCTTACCAAAAATAAATGTCATCTTGAGCTTTAATCTCTTAATGTTGTGTTTGTCTAGACATACAAAGAAAAAAATGCATAGGTCAAAGCACAGAGATAAATAAACAGGAAAGATGTGTAAATACAACAGACTTATCTGGATTTTATTCCCTCCAGTGTTCGCTATTTATATGTATTTATTTTAGGCACAACATCATATTCTAGAAGTGTTAATTGCAGACCTATAAATAAAGTGTCATTTCAACCATGGAAACCAAGTGCAAGTAAAACTGCTGCTCTATTATGATTAGGAAGATGAAAACTGTGACTCTGTAAATAAAAGCCCATCATCAAGGAATGCCTTTCCTCAACAAATGCATAGGATTTTATTACTTTCTTAGAGGTTAGGGTTTTGCTTTTTTCATTATCTTTCCATTTATCAGAGAAGTCTTTGTTAGTTTTCCTTCACAGCAATTAAAATGGTAGTGAGTCACTGATGGGAGCTGTATATTTCTATTATTTTGCAGTTTTCCAGACTGCTTAAATCCAAATTCAAAGATTAAACCAAAACAGTACATAAAAGGATCAGTGTATTTTAGAATAACATTAACGATATCTAGGCAAAAGAATCATGAAGATCAATAGGAAAAACAAGTGGGAACCCACAAGGACATGCAGGAGACATCTCATTTCCCCTTCCCCCACCATTTCCTCACTCTTT
>NW_015160209.1:558061-576540 GCF_001447785.1 Gekko japonicus
ATTTCCCTTTCCCGAAAGGCCTCATAGCCTCCCCTTTTCCTGCTTCCTTCTCTCCTTCTAGGGCTGGCAACCTCCACAACCTCACAACAGACTTCCAACTACAGACATCAGTTCCCCTTAGGGTTTTCAGCTCCAGATTCCTGAAGATTTGGGTGTGGAGCCTTGGGAGGGCAAGGTTTGGGGAGGAAAGCCACCACAGCAGGATATAATGCACTAGAGTCCACTCTCCAAAGCAGATATTTTCTGCAGGTGAACTGATTTCTGTCATCGGGAGAGCTGTTGTAATTCTGGGTGATCTCCAGGCCCCACCTGGAGACTGGCAGTGTGAGTTTCCTTGGAGAAAATGGCTTTTTTGGAGGGTGGAGTCTAGGGCATTATAACCTTCTGAGGTCCATTCCTTCCTCAAACCTCAGTATCCCCAGGCTCCACCCCCCAAATCTCCAGGTACTTCCTAACCTGGAGTTGGCAACTGTATCTTCTTCCCACCCAACAGCCAACCTACCTTTTTCTGCCCCTCTGTCCTCAGTTTTCCCTCCACCCCCCAGCAGCCTCTTCCTAGAAAAACTGTGGTGCAGTTGGGTGTTGCTAGCCACTGGGCAAGGCCCACTTGCATAGTAGGGAACCCTCAAGGACTTGTGGGGCAGCATCTCATTTTCCCTTGTATCCCCCCCACACACTCACTATTTGCTCTTTCTGTCCTCCTGGCAACCCCCCATATCCTCCTATCTTTCCCTGCTTCACTCTCTCCTTCTCAGCCATTCACCAACCTACCTTTTACTGCCTCCTATCTTCAGCTATATTTATTATGTATTTTCTTCATTTATACACCACCTTCTCCACAGTGGGGACCACAGCAGCTTACATTATTCTCCTCTCCACTTTTTTTTATCTGCCCTTAAGGTTGCCAGCTCCAAGTTGAGAAATACCTGGAGATTTTGGGGGTGGAGCCTGAGGAGAACAGGATTTAGGGAGGGGAGGGACTTCAGTGGGGTATATTGCTATAAAGTCCACCTTCCAAAGCATCCATTTTCTCCTGGTGAACTAATCTCTGTCACCTGGAGACCAACTGAAATAGTGGGAGATGTCCAGCCACCACCTGGAGGATGATAACCCTATCTGCCCTGCAACCTTGTGAGGTAGGTTAGGCTGAATGTATGTGACTGGTCCAAAATCACCCGGGGAGTTTCCACAGCAAGATGGGGATTGAAGCTAGGCCTCCCAGACCCTACTTTGAAGCTCTGACTTCTACACCACACTGACTTTCATAGGATGGCTGCTATTGAACAGTAGCAAGTAGCCAGGCCTAGTTGAGTCATGCAAGCTGGGTTGCATGAAGTCACCCAGAGGTTGCTGCCAGGCCTAATGTTGCTAACCTCCAGGTGGGACCTAGACATCTCCCAGAATTACATCTGAATTCCAGATGACAGAAATCTGTCCCCCGCCCCACCCCCCTGAAAATGGCTGCTTTGTAGGGTGGACTCTGTGACAGACTCTACCACAAAATATGCAGGAATTTCTCAACCTGAAGTGGGCAACCCTTGTCAGGCCTGGCCCCAATAAGTCCTCCCTCAAAGGCCAAAATAGGCCTGGAAAGGACTCTGCCATCTCCCCTTGCTTCTTCGCCTCAGAACCCCCACCTAGATTTTTGTGGATGATTAGCAACGGCCACTGAGGGAATCTGTTACATAAAGCTACAGGCACTCCTGTTAAGATTTTTTTTGGGGGGGGGGGGTTTATCCTCCCCCTCCAAATTTATTTTGTAAAGATCTCACATTTTTTGCTCCCTACTTTGGGGGGCCCCTATTGGGAATGTCTGCCTTTCTGTCATTTCAGAACCTGCCTTTGGAGACCTGGGGATGGCTTGGCCAGCTCGACATGTATTTCCATTCCTCCACAAGAGTAGAAGAATTCATTGTGGTTAATGGGTATGTTCTGGACCTGTCTGTTTCAGCCCCAGAGGGGGGGAGCTGTGAGAGGTGGGCATGCTTCCCTTGCTTATCTTGTTTGGCTAGTGTGCCTGCCAAGATGTTGTGGGGTTATTTTGGGGGGCCTCTGTCGATACTCTAGGGATGTCTGCCTTTCTGTCCTTCAGAACCTGTCTTTGGAGACTTGGGGCCGGGGGCTGCGAGTGTAGGGGGAGATGCTTGCCTTGCTTCCAGTGTCTGAGTGGTAAAGTTTCCCTGTGAGTTTGGTGTTAACTGGCTTGTTCCTGAACTGTTTGATAGACACCTGTAACTGCAGCTGTCTTTTCCAGAGAGAGCACTGGGGAAATCTTTTTTTTTTAAGGAGGTCAGTAACTGTGATCCCGAAAATGTAATCCACCCCGAACTTGGAGAGAATGTAGAGAAGCGGGAGGCAGGGTAAGGTCCCTGTGCGTTTGGTGTGCGTAGCTTGTGGGAAGTCTATTCTATACACTTTTGAACCTGCACCCCTCCTCTGGTGGCAATTAATTATTACCACTGGCCTGAGTATTCTTTCTTCCGCCAGGCCATCAGTGGTTGCCTTCCAACAACTGGACCCCATGGTGCCAATCCACTCACCACAACCAGGCTTAAAGAAATTATACCTGGACTGTGTGGTCAAAATATTTCCCTGTGCTATCAGCTCCGATATGCCAACTTCTATGTGTTTGTTTTGTACTGTGGTTTTAAATCGTAAGCCACCTCGAGGAGGACTCTGAAGCAGCAGCATGGAAATATTCTAAAAAACGAAATATAAATGATTGCTGGCTAGCGATGACTGAAATTCAAAAGCTGTCTGATTTGAGTATTCTCATTTCAATGTTATTTCTCCCCATTTCACTGCTGTGAATCGGTGCATCATTGCTATCACACTAGTTAGTTAATGCTTTTATCATGCTGATTTTTTGTTAAAATGAAACCATTTAAAATAAAACTTTTTCCAGTCTTGTTTTTTCATCACTTTCATACAAGTTCTATACAAATGGGACAAAACAAAATCCAAAAGAACCATAGAGGTTCCAGAGCCAGAAATATTTTATTTCACATATCAGTTGTTCGGGTATCCATTAACAGATGGACTATGAAACCAAGAAGTGCTTAAAATAATTTTGGGGGGAGGGGCAGGGAGTCCAGTGCTCCAGCTACTCTGCACTAATCATGCTACTGTTCTTGCAATATTCCTCCTACAGCCACCAGTACCATGATTTCATCATACTTTTTTAAGCATTATGGACTCATTGGTTCTGTCATAATTTTAATTTGAGATGGTCCCACACTGTAATCCATTCATCTGCAAGCGGTTAACAATGTTCATTTTAAAATATTCGCCTTGCTCCCACTTTTTAATGTCATGTGTAGCTGTTCCAGTCTCTCCATAGTCCTAATGTGCCCAACTTCAAACACAGTTTATTTTGGCAGCTGTAAAACATCTGCTCAGAATATTATGGGAATGCTTTAAACTATGATTCCAAAATTATGTATTTAGTTCAGATTTAATAAGGAAGTTGTTTATGTTGGTTTAAAAAGCAGTCATTGAAAATATAGTTAATAAAGATCAACAATTACATGATGGAAATAATTTGCTTACTGTGTTGTCCCCAAGTCTCTCTAAATAAGGCTTATAATAAGTTGAGATTTAATAAATCAAGATGTTGAAATGCAGAATGAAACATGCCTAGCACAATAGGCGTGTTCTGCAATCAGTTATTCACATTTTATAATAATGTATTGGAAAAGTAATTAACAAATGGAAACATCAGCACCCACGAATGCTTAGAATTTATGCATATATTTGAAAGCCAACAGCAACCTATACTGGAGTTCCCTGGCACTCATTCCCATTGTTCAGCAACCGTATTCAGGCAGCCAGTGTGCGTGCTATTGGGTATATTCCAAGGCACACCACTTTATTAGTGTGCATATCTCCCCAAACCTCAACGTTATCTATATAATAGTGTAGGACTAATTTATTTATTTACTCATGTTGTTTATAGTTCACCTTTCTCTCTGAGCCTCAAGGTGGATTACACAGCACAAGTCAATATAATCAACAGGATGGGACACCCAATAAATAACACAATAGGATTTGTATCTGAAATCTGAACTGAGCTGAAACAAAGTATAATATTAACAAGATGGATTTAAAAATGCAGAAATGTTATAGAAGGATCTTACAACAACAGACAATGTGTGCTGTACACAGCGGTATAGGACACAGAATAGTGTCTTTATCAAAACATCTTTCTGAACCCTTTTGTTACAGTATTACCAGTGCAAAAAAGGTCTCCTGCATAATTCAGGTTTGCACAGTTTGTGGAAAGCCAGGAGAATGGGAGGCTTCCTGATGTCTTCAAATAGGCCATTCCAGAAGGTTGGAGCCACAACAGAGAAAGCACATACACAGGCAGTAATTGATTTAACCTGTTTGCAGGGTGGCAGTTCCAGAAGGCCCTGCTCAGATGAGCAAAGCTGTTGTGGCAGATAGTAGGGGGAAAGGCAGTCCTGCAGACCAAGGCCATGAAGGGCTTTGTATATGATAACCAATGGAGTGAGTGCGGAATAGGAATTATATGCATGCTCCACTTAGCTCCTGTTAATAACTAAGGATGCCAGACACTCCCCCCCCTTGGGGGTGTGAGGTCCCCCAATGACTCTGAGTTGCCTACATCACTTCCGGGTCACATAGGCACATCATATTTATTTTAGACATTCCTCCCTGCTCCTGGTAAGTTCACTCCCCATCCTGTGCCAGCAGGTTCAAGGGACCTGGCAACCCTCTTAATAACTGAGCTGTGGCATTCTGCACCAACTGGAATTCTCCAAGCTGACTTAGAGCGGACAGCAATGTACAGTAGTCTAGTCTTGATCTTGCCATGGCATGGATCCACGTGGCCAGAACAGCCAGATCAAAGTAGGGACCCATATTCCAGGTTAAACTGAGTTGGAAGAAAAGGACTTTTTGTTTGTTTGTATTTTGCCGTTGCATTAACTTGCTTTTCCAGTAATAATGTTACACCCAGTATAACTCCTAGGCTCTTAACTCTAGCAGCCAGGTAGCAAT
Organism: Gekko japonicus; assembly: GCF_001447785.1. Taxonomy (NCBI): domain Eukaryota; kingdom Metazoa; phylum Chordata; class Lepidosauria; order Squamata; family Gekkonidae; genus Gekko; species Gekko japonicus. The sequence continues at coordinate 563,084 of NW_015160209.1, forward strand.
TCGACCTCACCAGGAGATTTCGATGAGGAAATATAGAGCTGGATATTAGATCAAGATGGGTAGCCATGTTAGTCTGTCTATAGCAGCAGAAAAGAGCAAGAGTCCAGTAGCACCTTAAAGACTAACAAAATTTGTGGCAGGGTATGAGCTTTCGTGAGACACTGCACATTTCTTCAGATAAAGCATGGCCTTTGTCTACACAACAGGGCCATATCTGTCCAATACAAGCCAAACTTAAAAGGGTCCAAAGCAGATGAGTTATCCAAAAAGACCTGGATTTGGTCCACTACTGCTCTCTCAATCACTTTGCCTAGAAAGGGCAGATTAGAGACTGGGAAAAGAAAGCATTAGTGCTTGATTTCTGATAGACATTAAGGGCTCATTGATGTCCTCACTTCATTTTAGAAACCAGGTTGGGCAAGGATCAAGGGCATAAGTAGTGGCTTTCACAAATTAGAGGATGTTGTCAGCATCCATCACAGGAACAGGATCAAAAAGTTCCATAAATAGATCAGGGCTGTGGTCACACTGGAAACTTGGCACAATCTGGCCACACCTCTATTTGTGGTAGTTTAAATAGTTGCAAGAAGTTTTGATCAGACATCTCACCCTGAACCAGCTTCAATGCACACTCACCCCATGGTCGATCATTCAGATTGTTGCAGCATCCTTTTTGTTTTTGTCTGTCACCCCTGTCCATAAGCATGTATCTGAAGCTCCTGCTCCTTGTTGGCAGCCCCGCAATTCTTCTACCAAGTACTCTGGGCCTTCTCAGCCTCCTTCCCTTCACCTCTCTTCCTTGGAATCTGGGGGGGGGGAGTACAGGTTTACATGAGAGTAGTCCCACTGACTTCAGAGCATTTATCCTTGTGTCAGTCATGGGATGCTCTCAAACAGCAATTCTGATGCAAAAACAGGAGAGGGGTTGGGGGGGTGATTTGGCGCTTGAAAACAACTCCCCCAGGGACTCCTGATCTGGAATGACTACTTGACCTCAGTGACTGACAACACCAAGGGCGATTATGTACTACCTGATTCACACACACAAAAACACACTAAAGGAGGTGGAAACAGAAGGGAAGGTTCAGACTTCCCAAATGGTTTGACTTTGCAACAGGGGTTTCAGACATCAGGAAAAGTGGGATGGAAATGCTAAAATCCCTCAGAGTGTCTGGAATCTGGTAGGATCTGTGAGCCTCTGTGGGCATACCATTTTAACTGGGTTCCCTCTCATGTGGGGTGGTGGAGCCCTATTGACCTTGGTTTTGAGCAGGTAGTGGTCAGACCATGGTTCTGGGCAAACTCCAGTCCTGACACCAAACCTTACTCATAGGCATGGTGCCTATGTGACCTCCTTCATGTGTTGGGCCAATCACGATTTGAAAGAGACCCAAGGCAGTCAAAGAAGCTAGAAAATCCTGGGCTGGTCCCAGTGTCCTTTGAATTAATGTTGAAGCCCCCATAATGATCAGTTTAGGAGTCTTTAGCACCACATCCGACAATACCTTTGCCAACTCATAGAGGGTGCCCACTGGGGATCAAGGTGGCTGGTAAACCAGTAGTATCCCTAATTTGTCTTTAGTCTCTAATGTAAGGAACACACAGTCCGTACCACTGATAGACTACATGTATTTTTGAAGAAGAGGAAGATACTGGATTTATACCCCAGTCTTCACTACCAAGAGTCTCAGAGCAGTTAACAATCTCCTTTCCCTTCCCCTCCCCACAACAGACACCTGAGGAAGGTGGGGCTAAGAGAGCTCTTTCGAGGACTGCTCTTGAGGGAACAGCTCTGAGAGCACTTGAAACTGACCCAAGGTCACACCAGCAGCTACATGTGGAGAAGTGGGGAATCAAACCCAGTTCTCCAAGATTAGAGTCCACACTCCTAACCACTACACCAAACTGGCTCTCATGAGACCTCAATCATCTTGATGCACTGACTATATAGTTGGAAGAAGCTCATAAGGCACTTTTATTATGTTTAGCCAGAATTGTCTAGCCAGTATGAACAAGTAACTCTAAGAAATGATAAATGGCAAGCTCATTTTATTCGGCCAAGATCCTTTTTGAAATAAACTGGTATGCCAATGGCACTGAATTAACTGCATTTAAAATTTTAGAGAAGAAGAGATTGGATTTATATCCCGCCCTTCACTTGGAGTCTCAGAGCGGTTTACAAACTCCTTTCCCTTCCCCTCCCCACAACAGACACCCTGTGAGGTAGGCGGGGCTGAGAGAATTCTGACACAAACTGCTCTTTCAGGAACAGCTGTGCCAGAGCTTGTGACTGACCCAAGGTCACATCAGCAGGTGCAAGTGGAGGAGTGGGGAATCAAACCCGGTTCTCCCAGATTAGAGTCCGCGCACTTAACCACTACACCAAACTGGCTCTCAACATATAAAACATATTTTAACATATAAAAATACAAAATGATTATGGTTATCTAAGTACGCCATTCTCTCTGGACTGTATTCTTATTGCCATAGCAAGGTTAATAATTAGAATTAAAAAGGGAAGGGAGAAAGACTAAGATATAACATCATGTTTCATTAGAACAGTTTTAGATGCACACGTGAACTCTGAATTTCTATACTTAAATGTAGCAGCAGGTGCTGTTGTGGAGATATGTTCAGTGTGAGACTGGTGGCTAAGATACAAGTTGGAGGAAAGGGCAGTTTCCACACCATTTGTAGCAACTCACCCTAAAGCCAGCCAAACACTACTTAGGCAGAGTGGGGAGCTGGGTCTGAATCAGCAGTCATATACAGAAGTTTGCACCACAATTCATCTTATCCTGTTAAGACAAAACCTGTGTGACAGGCCCTGACCACCAACAGTGTTGTGAAGAGGTCAAGGTAGCAGTTTTGTCTGCTTACAACCTACTCGTGATGCCAGGAGTATGGTACATGGCCCTGATGCCAGCGTGTCTGCTTTGACAGTCTTGGTGCCTTTTACTTCAGTCATTGTTGGTAATTAGAATTCCCAGTGACATACCTTCAACAAAAAAGAAAAATCCACAGTTGTGGTATAGGAAAATTTTATAGTGATATGTGTTGTAAGCCTTTGGTCGGATATTCATTTAGATAATGAACACTGAGCCAGATGTTTCTATTTAAGAGGTCAGTAAGTCTACGAGGCAAGCCATTATTTAATGGGAGAAGTGGGTATTTCAACTACTCTGCACTTGTTTTTTCCACCAGCCAAGCAGACATCATGTCACACACTGGATTTTATCACCTCTATGAGCCTCTTTGGTATACTTCAACCATTCATGAGAGTTCTGAGTTTTACCCAGAAAACTGATGTCATTTTGCTGAGCTTTATGGGAGAAATAATTTTGCAGCCTGAAAATGCAAACCTAACTGTTTTATACCTCCCATGTAAAGATACAGCAACCTCCTTGTAAAAAAGCTAACACAGTTATTCCTGAGCAACTTGCTGTAACAACTTTAAGTACTTAATCATGTGTGTTTGGGGGGGGGGGGTTTACTGGGACTACAGCTGCACATCAATGCAAAATAAGACATTACATGGAATTTCAGTTATCATAGGCAGATAAAGCAGCACAACTGTTTAGGAATCACTCAAAATTCTTGAGAAATTGTCCTTAGACTTGCATTATCCTGGAAGCATTTGCATCACATACTCGAAGTATTTTTTAAATGTTGGATCACATTTTATTTTCCAGAAACACATTCAAAAGCAGCATTAGCAGTGAACTAAGCAGTTCGCTAGTCAAATTTCACTCTTCCACTATGAGGGATGAAGGCAGATCAGAATCCCTACCATTAACTGTAAGTACCAGGAGGCAGTGATGAGGGCAGGGAATGCCTCACTCATCACTAAAGAAATACATGATGGCTGGGTATCAGTTGTCCCATCATGAGCTACTGTGACCCCTGGCATGGACTGCTGAATCAGTGAGGATGGTTGTGCAGGCAGTAATGCCGTGTTTGTACAGTGCAGACTGAGGTACCTCTACGTCTAGTCTACCATGTCCTCCCAGCGATGGTAGCCAGTGGTTCTGAGTAATACACACACACAAAGCAGCCGTGGCTTGTGAGGAGATACGATGAAATCTTTGTCAAACTAAATACCACTGTGCCATTCAGGGATGTTTCCTGTCTGCTTTCAAAAGAAAATTTTATGAGGGAACTAATTTGGTTGTTTTATATCAGCTTCTAGTATCAAGCATTATTATTGAATGATTGCTCAGTATTATTTTGATGTCTTGAGATTGCTAATTCACTCTGGCCAGATACCTGTATGACACTGCTATCCAAACAGTTACACTCTTCCAAGTCCATTGAAGTTAATGCACTTAGAGGGGTATAACTATGCATGGGATAGCATTGTAATACACATACCTTTGGCTGAGATAATTACCAGAGGACTGAAAATGTTCTGTATAACTTTATTTTTGTTTTCCCTTTATCCAGATAATCAGCATTATTTCCAACTTCACCATTTGATCAAAGATACTTCTCTGCTTTTGTGTGGGTCATTACCCAGATTAGTGGGTTCTTTACATTCCATGTGGTACCTAAATCAGTCGCTCCTTTAACCTGGAGTGAAAGGTGGCAGAACGAAGGTAGCTGCATTATGCTCAGGCTAGTTCATTATGGATTTAGAAGTAGATTGGAAAGGGGGTCATATTCACACTAGTATGTCTGTGGTACAGATATCTTTGGAACATGCATGGTAACACTGTTCTCAGCCAGCAGAGTCTCAAACTGTAAAGTCCGTCTTCCGAATACCTTCTTTCTTGTAAGGCATTTAGGACTATAGTCTAAGAGACTATACTAATCAAAAAGTCCAAATTTCCAGGATTTCCCACACAACAATTAAGAATTCATAGTTGCATAAAAGCTTACTTGACATTTCCATATGTGGACCTGCTACCAAAAATTTAGGGTGATTTCAAATTGCTGCTGCCTCAGACTGAAAATCCAAGTTTTAATATGACTTCTTCACACAGATGCATTCCATCAACTTCCATCTTTATGCCACTTTCCCCCCTCTTTCACTGGAAAAAATTCACTGAGATGTGCAAACTTATTTCTACACTGATGAATCAGCATTATACAGCATACAAATATCACGATATATCGAATATAAATTGCATATAGAAACTGTACAAGTGTATGAAATACAAGCTAACTTGCAAAACCAATGGCAAAAAGAGAATGCCAACTGCTCATGAAAGTTTAAAACAACTATAACAAAGGTAAAGCAGTGCGTCCTCATCCCCACTAAACCTTTAAGGGTACAATAATATACTGAAAATATTGCCCAAGTAAACTATAGAAAAAGAAAGTCATTGCTTTCTTTTTAGTCTTGTTCTATAAGATCCAATCATATTTTATGCCCCCCCCACTGTGCTATGAACAAAGATCTATTTTCTGTCCATGATATATGATATTGAAGAATGAACCAATAAGAAAAACTACAAGGTAGATACTACATCCGTTACAGATACAGAAAATATAAATTAATAGCCTTTGGCTTCTTTCCTAACAAAATATTTGGCTAAGGTAGATACTAATGTTATGAAAGCCAATTATTTTATTGCAGCCAGATCTTCCAAATAAAGAGGTAGGTAAAATTCCAAAATGACAATTCTGAATATGTGTAATCCTACTAAGGCCAATAAGATTTCGTTGGCATAAGTATTTTCAAGGCTGAAACAATTTGCATCAGATTCAGTTCACAAAAACATGCAATCATAGAGTGTGACCAAGCATTAAACCAGAAAAGCAAATCCAAAGAGCACAAGCCAAGTCATGATCCAGAAAGTCACACTGACATTTAGACCAAGGCACACAACGGTTGTAAACAAGTTGCTTCCAGACTGATTCACCCTTTTCTGCTGCTCGGACCTTTCTGCAACATTTACTAGGAAGCTGAGAGAAACCCTTGCTTCTCAGGTCCTGCTAAACAAATCAGCCAAGCCAGCATTGGAGCAAGGCAAGACCAGACAGGACAAGCTACAGTCATTGCCAGGATACGGCCTCCTAACAAGGCCATTACTTCTAGTAGTCTTTGATTTCCCTTTTCCTTTAGTTTCATCCAGTTCCAGAGGTCATTTCGGGGGGGATCGTGGGGGATCGCAGTTACCCCAGGAGAGGTACAGGGGCGGGGCACATGACGAAGCCCCGCCCCTGCTTCCGGCCGCCCCGCTTCCGGCCCTCATTCAGCCAGGAGGAGGCAGGAGAAGAGGGAGGGTAAGTTGCTTCCTCCCTGCCTCTTCCCACCCCTGCCTGCCTGGGGCCAGGGAGGGCCTTCGTGGGTCTTTCTTGCACTCCTGCTGGCCTTGCAGGTCCACCGCCGGGCCCCTCATGGGGCTCGGCACTGGAGCTGCAAGGCCGGCGGCGATGGCCGGGACTGTTGGGGGTGGGGTGTGTGGCCTTATGACACACTCCGGTGATGTCAGGGGTTGTGGCATATGCTGAATTATGCTAATGAGTTCCCCTAGCTCTTTTTCTACGAAACGACCCCTGTCCAGTTCCACAGTTTTGTCTGCCACGTTCAGGTATTGGGCAGCTCTGTTAGTGGATTGTAGCAAACAAACAAAACACTATTATTGACTTTTCCCTAATTTATCTGATTCTTCCACATTTTTTCTGTTTCGTTTTGCTCTCTTCCTTTCATGATATGCCTTCTTTCCTCTCTCCCCACCTAATTTTTCTCCCCTCTCCTCCATTTTTCAGTCTTATTCTCAGCTCCTTCTCATTCATCCTGGTTGATAATCCACCTTGAGTCCAAGTGAGAAAGACAGACTATAAATGATGTAAATAAATAAATAAATAAATAAAACTTAGAACCAATCTAGCAGGAAAGAGAAGAGGCGAGTTATATTTTCTCCGTAATCTGTCAAAGTACTAGAAGCATGCTTTCCCCTTCCACCCTTTACATGCATGATAATGGAATGTTAATCTGCTTTAATGGTTATAAATGAGGAACAGCAGTTAGAATTTAGCTTCTATTGCAAACAGCATGGGGAATATGTGGAGATAGCACGGGCCAGAATACTGTGATTCCTTTCATTTTGGCCCTGGGACTCCCATCACCATCGTGAAGCTGGTGGCCAATTCTCAAGTTCCTAGTTTTATTTTCTGATGAGTTACACCTGCCACAAATGGACAGACAGATGGAAATGCAGATTATTTTATTATTATAGATGCATGGTAACAGCCAGACAAGTTGTTTCGTTATAATATTTTATTTGGATCAGGGTCATATTGGTGTGCGTGTATGTGTGTGAATGTGTGTGTGGATTTTTTTTCCAGGCGCCCATGGTGGTGCTTGGCAGCCCTGCATGAGTGGGTGATGAAAGTAAAACAGCTAGATTCTAGTCCAGTAGCACCTTAGAGACCAAGACGATTTTCAGGGTATCAGCTTCCCAGAGTCAAAGCTCCCTTTGTCAGACACCTACAGTATCTGTGAAGGAGGAGGAACAGGAGGAGGCGGCGATTGGATTTATACCCCACTCTTCACTACCGAAAGAAGTCTCAGAACGGCTTACAATCTCCTTTTCCTTCCCCTTCCTACGACACTCTGTGAGGTAGGTGGGGCTGAGAGACCTCTTTTGAGAACTGCTCGTGAGAGAACAGCTCTGTAAGGATTTATGACTGATCTAAGGTCGCATCAGCAGCTGCATGTTGAGGATTGGAAAATCAAACCTGGTTCTCCCAAATTAGAGTCAGCACTCCTAACCATTACACCAAACTGGCTATAAAGTAAAAGTCCTACACGCTGGTGAAACTAACAGCCTATCAACAAGATAGGCATACTTCTAGAACTGACTCATTATGGTCAAGGGTTGTGAATAGAATGGAATTATATATTTTCTCTTACATTACTTTAAGACACAATAGGTTTATTTAGTAGGTAGAAAAAAAGAAAACTGATTTATACGCTAGCACATGATAATCTGGGATTTTTTAAACTGGTGTGCATTGCCTACTAATTTAATTCTAACTGTGATATATTGATAAATTAAGAGGTATTTAAAAGCCTGTAGCAATTATATTTCAGCATGGTAGATGTTTTAAAGTTAATCATTAAAATCCAATAAAACCCATCTGAGACAGAAAATAATTATGGTAAGTAATGTTGGCAAATTTTCAAAATCTTCAGGTTCTACTATTAATAAAAGAAAATATATAGGTCAAAAGCTAATGATATCTGCATTTCAATAAATCTGTGTGGTCCCCTGTTGTTAAATATACGATACATCTGGCAGCGTGAGTTTGCCTGAAATCAATAGTTTTAACGTAACATTTCCAGAATGCTAGTATGATTCACCTTTGCTGTATAGCTATCCCAGTGAATCTGAAAGTCTCTGATGGAAAATTCTTGATATCTTTTATCAGAGTCCATTAAGACAGTGATAGGATATCACTAAGCCAGTTTGGTGTAGTGATTAAGTGCGCGGACTCTGATCTGGTAGAACCGGGTTTGATTCCCCACTCCTCCACTTGCACCTGCTGATGTGACCTTGGGTCAGTCACAAGCTCTGGCACAGCTGTCCTTGAAAAAGAGCAGTTTGTGTCAGAGTTCTCTCAGCCCCACCCACCTCACAGGGTGTCTGTTGTGGGGAGGGGAAGGGAAAGGAGTTTGTAAGCCACTCTGAGACTCCAAGTGGAGGGCGGGGTATAAATCCAATCTCTTCTTCTTCTTCTTCTAAGCATCAAGTTCAACCATTTCTCAAGATGCACATCTGTCATTCCTTGGAGAAAGGGCAGAACAAAAATGGAGATGGAAATTATTCTCAGAAGTTCTCTAGACAGAATGTTTCCAAGCTACATTAATCTATGCAGTCAAACTTTCTGCAGAAGGATACTGACCACATTGCATGCGTACATTCCTGATAATTATCCTATGTAATGAGTCTCTACCACACAATCATGCCAGTATTCTCTCTAAGCTGAGTTAGTGTGAGCTAGCTCACAGTTTTTTAGCCTCTGGCTCACACATTTTTCTCTTCGCTCAGGAAGGATGGCTCCAGAGCAAACTAATTTATGCTGTAGCCAAATCACTCGCTCACACCTTTAATGCCAGTAGCTCACCAAGTAGAATTTTGGCTCACAAGACTCCACAGCTTAGAGGGAGCACTGCATGCAACCTGTTTCAGTCCTCTGTCATTTACACTAGAAAGCATGAATTCCTAATGACCAACTTAATTTGGGGGTGCAGTTTGAGGCTAATACATCTTGCCTTGTCCATGGAGTACCATAAAAACTGTTCCCTGTCCTTCCTAAGACAACATTTCATGCGGTTGAAGATACTTGAGCAGTACACATTACAGCAATTAAAAACTAATGGAAACCAGAGATTTTAGGGTCAGTCATTTTCACTATGATCCTCGGTTCATTTTGACTCCCTGGCCCTATATAGAAATTGAACATACACACACTTCATCTTGAAATTCTTAGGTCTTTTGATTCTAATAATGAACAATAACACCTTCTCTGCTTCCCACAGCTGTGCCCATCACCTATATCCAGGTTTGTCAGCAAAAGCTCCTTGCTTTCCCTCTGTACCTCTCAAGGCCACTTGTCATTAGCTGGTTTGATCTTCTATACATATAAAGTTCACAGGACCTGGTTATGACATGTCAGGTATGAAAGACTCATTCAAGTTTTCAAAATATGTTTTCTTTTCAAAGTCTTCAGATAGGTGTTAGAGAGAAGGGAAGCATCTCGAGAGGAAAGGTTTTGCTGAGACCCCACTGTGTGTTTTTCATTCCAGTTGTGATTTGCATATATTCTGACTTCTATGTTTGTTAGGCCTCATATCTAGGCTCAAACTAGTCAGCTCCTCTCTCTGTCCTACCACCTGCTGTCAATGACTTATCATGTCTGTTATGTTTCCTTTCCTTACCTGCCGATACTTTTGTGGTTTTTTGCTCATCTACCTCCCTTACGTCACAAAGAACTATAATATATACACAATCATGAGGAGACTTTTTCCATCTGTGACTACTGCTACCTGTGTGGTGCCTTGGCTTGTATCTAGTATTGCCTAGTATTTAAGTTCAACACACTACAAGCATTATTCCTAGACTTAGGAAACTTGCAAGTTTGCTAATACTCGCAGCTTCCCAATAAATATTACATGTCTTTTATTGGAAGCATCCTATTTGAAAACCTTAAAGGAAATTTCAAACAGGAAAATATAGACTTACAGGCACCCTAAAAGGAAACTGATACCATACATGTTTGAATATATATTATATGTATGCCACTGTTAATGTAAAGATGTGATGATATGCAACCTGGCCACCTTTAAAGCACAGCAAAACTTAGAGAGCAAACACATAGCTTACAATAATTCAAACCCTTTCCCACAGTTCTCTCCTACAAATGAATCATCAGAGAGTTCCCAGATGTTTAACAGACATCTAGGTTTATTGCCAAGGTCAGCATTTCTGTTTTATATCATATTGGGATCCTGAGGAAGGTAGTGCATGTATTGTGTTACTGCATATGCAAGTGATGCAAGAGACTCATTTCAGGCATGGCAGAGTTTGTGAAAAGGGTGTCAGATCAAAGTCAGTCAAAACTGTCTTGTCTATCTCATGAGTGCAGTTAAGGATTGGCAGTTTGGGCTGAGTAAGTTAATTCAAACAAGTTACATACTAAAGAAATATATTTTAACATGATAGTTTAGTTGGTTTGTTCGATTTGACATATTCTTTACATTTCTTTCTTACAAAGATCACTTGGTGACTATTATATGCCAAGATATTTGCTGTGATACAGGAAAGTCAAGTCATGTTAAATTTCCCAACTACTTCACAGTTCATTAGGCAAAGAATAGTAAAAAAATATAGACATTTTACCCATGGCATTGATATTAGAAGCAGCAGCATGCTGAGTTATACAAATGTAATATGCAGATAGCTTCACTGAGCAATAATTGTAGAAACACAATTTTATGGCAACTATTAGTCATGGGTTTTTTTTACCCCTGCTTTAATTTCTTGATGAAGCACCTGTTTATTTCTAGCAAGGCTCCAAACAAAGAAGATGTTCAAGAGATATAAAGAACTCACTGCCACAAAAAGGTAACCAGTCAAGGATCCTGTCTTGAAACTGTTGCAAACTGTAGAGTTGAATACCATCCTTGCTTCCTGGATGGTTCAAGTGTGTCTGATTACCTCTTTAGAGCCCAGGTGTTGATGCCCAAAAAACATTCTTCTAAATTTCACATACACTTTTGACCTTAGCAGACAGTTCTAGTTTGTGAAGCTGCATCCTGGGATTAGGTCCTTGTCAGATAGTTCCTGAAAGCAGGTCTGACCTTTTGTATTGCAGTTGTACTCTAATCTGAGTTACAACCTTTTAAATCCATTGAAGGCAAGGAGCTTGGGATTCCATAGCTACACTTCCTTGTATGCTGATAAGGAATTTGGACCTTGCTCACTTACAGAAGTTGAGAAGAGATCACAGTTGATACAAAAGAGAAAATGCTGAACTGTTGAACTCCACTTTTGACATGTAGTTTTTAAAGAAACATTGGGTGAGCTGGTGTAACACGCACCCACTTGTACTCATACTTCAGGATCCTGGCTTCAGAATTCAACTGATGCATCCATACCACAAAAACTACCTTGAAAAATTACCTGATTCTAATAGACCCACTTTTGTGTTGGATATTGCTAATTTCTAGAGGCCTTTTCTAAGGCTGTTCCTGACAGCAACAGCAGCATATCGTAAGACCTAAAGCTCTCCAGTTTATGGCTTTCATGAAACATAAGAAAGGGGAGCATTATGTACACCATGCAGTCCACGGTGAGAGCAAAGATATATACACATTGCTTTACTTGTAAATGTATGGTTGGAATAAGAACAGTTACTTTCAGGGTCAGAATCTTTTACTTACTGAAAACAACACAATCCTTAAATAAACATATTTCTTAAGATGCCTTTTATACCTTCTAAATCACCTGCCACGCTCAGATTCAAAGGAAGACCTGTTTAAGGATCACAAGCATAAGATTTTTCTTGAAAACCAGGGGAACTGGTGTCTAGGCAGACTCGGGTAGATCAGGTGAGAGACAGTCATGGTGCTACCACTTCAGGGGATTATCATCCACCAATGAATTTTTAAAGCCCCATTATCGTCCCACTCTGATGTTATTTAGTTGAATCTGGAGTAATTCTGGGTTTTTTGAGTGAAAACCAATGCATTCCTGTACACTATCAAGTGAACTACATAATTTTGATTCTAAGATTATATTTTAGTCTCCATATGTAAAGAATCACAAATACACGCACACTCAAAATACACTATAAACATACCATACTGGCATGATCATAATTTACAGCTTGCATCGGAAATCACTGAGTATCAGGTCATTCTGAATATCTTAGGAAAATGTTCCTTAGAGACAGCAAAATAGGGAATTAGTTGCACCTACTCAATATACAAATAGATAAATAGGTTCCACTTCAGTGGGAAGGTAACAGCGTTCCGTGCGCCTTGGTGTTTAGTCATGCCGGCCACATGATCACAGAAACGTCTTCGGACAGCGCTGGCTCTTCAGCTTTGAAACGGAGATGAGCACCGTAACCCTAGAGTCGGATTCGACTGGTTTTCGAGCACGGGAACCTTTACCTTTACCTTTTTACTCTATATACATCTGAGGGGGGAAGCTCAAATGCAAACAGGGGCCCTGATGCAGGAACAACTCAGAATTCAGCTTTGAAACGGAGATGAGCACCGTAACCCTAGAGTCGGATTCGACTGGTTTTCGAGCACGGGAACCTTTACCTTTACCTTTTTACTCTATATACATCTGAGGGGGGAAGCTCAAATGCAAACAGGGGCCCTGATGCAGGAACAACTCAGAGACTGATCAAGAGAGAGATCTTGGAGTTGTAGTAGATAACTCACTGAAAATGTCGAGACAGTGTGTGACTGCAATAAAGAAGGCCAATGCTATGCTGGGGATTATTAGGAAGGGTATTGAAAACAGATCAGCCAATATCATAATGCCCCTATATAAATCAATGGTGAGACCTCATTTGGAATACTGTGTGCAATTCTGGTCACCACACCTTAAAAAGGATATTATAGCTTTGGAAAAAGTGCAGAAAAGGGCAACTCAAATGATAAAAGGGTTGGAACACTTTCCCTATGAGGAAAGGTTAAAGCACTTAGGGCTCTTTAGCTTGGAGAAACGACGACTGAGGGGTGACATGATCGAGGTTTAACACATGGAATTCACTTCCACAGGAAGTGGTGGCCGCTACAAGCATGGACGGCTTCAAAAGGGTATTAGATAAGCATATGGAGCAGAGGTCCGTCAGTGGCTATTAGCCACAAGGTACAGATAGGGACTCTGGAGCAAGTGATGCTCTGTCATCTTGGTGCTGGGGGGGGGTCAACATTGGTGGACCTCCTGATGGCACTGGTATTTCTGGCCACTGTGGGATACAGAGTG
>NW_015160209.1:577210-579588 GCF_001447785.1 Gekko japonicus
TTGGGGGGGGGGTCAACAGTGGTGGATCTCCTGATGGCACTGGTATTTCTGGCCACTGTGTGATACAGAGTTTTGGACTGGATGGGCCTTTGGCCTGATCCAACATTGGCATCTCTTATGTTCTTATGTTCATTAGTTTGAATCCTATCGTTTCATTCTATTGCTGATGTGTACTTCCAGCACAATAAGATGTTTCAAGGACTGGTGTAAAATATCGTACTGTGTGTAGAAAATCAATTAACTTTTTTGGCTGAATAATGCTCCTGTCAGGCACATATCTAGTCACCCCCTCCCCTTGCTGCCCAGGAAAATCGGACAGTGAGGCTCCAGAATTACTATTAGATGGGGAAGTTTCTGACTGCTCCTGAATGTCTTGATTAGTAGAATTCTATCTTGTTTTGTTATCCCAGAAGTTCAAAAAACCACACCTCTTTTGTAGTTCTTGGTAATAGAAAGAAATGCCTACAATAGGTCTGTTTAGGCAAGGACCGACAGCCACACATAGGTATTATTAACTTAGATACAAAAGCATAAGACATCTTGGAACAGCTGAGTGCTATGAGGGAAGACCTTCATGCGCATTAGACAAACTATGAAGGCACTCAGCTTGGACGCCTGAAATCCCTGGCAAGGCCCACAACTGCACCTCCAAAGGCAAAATATTTTCTGAACGTGTTCTTTAATTATATTTCCTCCAGTGATGATGATGTAATGTGGGCAAGAGAATTGTCAAGCAGCTACAAAATATATGCAGACTGAAAGGCAACAGTGTACATGACATCATTATAATAAATTACCAGCACCATAAACTAACCCACACCAGTCCATGAAATGAATGACAGGGCTCTTATTTTCGTAGCTCCCGGACTCAGGTCTAATTTACAGTTAACTTTTAAAGAAGGATATTAAACTTCAGCAACGTGTCTGGCTGTCATTCTAGGCATTTTTGTTCCAACATCCAAGTCAACTGTAAAAGCAAAAAAATTGGGAAATATCTACGTTCAGTCTCAAAAATTGAACAATTAGCTTTTTTCAGTCTGCCTTGGGATGTAGGTGAAGAAATCAACACTTTTGTTGTATGTTTTAGTGTAGTTGTTAATTTCCCCCCCAGAAGAACTTGCACTACCAAGTACCACCATGCTGACAGAGCTCATTTGAGAATCTAATTTTGGCATTGTCTGTGTTCAACCAGCTGACTGGGTTAATAGATAAGACAACTCTCTGAATGAATTTAGAAATGCTGACAAATCTGGGTCTACTGGCCGTATTGAAGTAATGTTTTTTTCTTCACAACTATATTACTTTAAAAAATCTGGATTTCCTAATAGAAGCTAGTTCTCTTGATTTGATCCACCCTTGGTTAAGCAAAGAAGATCATGCATGTAAGTTTTCCCTCAGACTGGCTACTCCATCTAGCCATTATGGCTGATCCAGGAACAAGAATAGGACCTGAGGAATCCAACAGGTTGGGAGAATTTGAGTGTGGATGTGTGTCAATGTTATGATTGTGTGTATCCATCATTTCGGAGGAGACGCTGCGCTCGCTCTGCCCATGGGGGGGGGGACCCCCTCTGCGTAAGCCACAGGGGTTTAAGTTACAGGACTTTAACAAAAACCCTGTGGTGGTTCGGGGCTGGGGCAAGTTTATGGTGCAATTTCAGGACTTCCACGGTAAATTAGACTTTCTGGTGTGTGGGGGGAAGGCTCTCCAGTCTGCTGGGACTTTCGTGGTTTGGCCCCCTGGGATTGACGATCGCGGGGGTGAATCAGCTCCGGGCAGCGGACTTTGCGGCTGTGTGCAATGAGTTCCCCCAGTTTTTCAGCCGCTACACAGGAAACCCCATTTCCCTCGACTCGGCTATCCACCCCATTCGGGTTAAGGCCAGACACCCCCCTATTGCAATGAGGCCAAAGATCGAGGCAGAGCTAGATCGCTTGGTGGCCCAGGAGGTGTTAGAGCCTGTTGCTTCCGCACGGTGGGAGACTCCAATAGTCACCCCGGTCAAGCCTAACGGCGACATGCGGATTTGTGCAGACTATAAGTGCACATGGAACAAAGCCCTCCAAGACCACGCTTATCCTGTACCAGTGGTCAGCCACGTGTTAGCCGCAATGGTGAGGGTGCAGATCTTCAGCAAACTGGACTTGGCCCAGGCCTACCAGCAACTGCTGGTGGATGCTGCCACGGCGGAAGCCCAAACGATAGCGACACACAATGGGGGCTTTCAAAGTACATGGACTCCAGTTTGGGGTATCGGTCGCACCGGGCATCTTCCAATCTTTCATGGACAATTTGTTAAAAGGTATTCCAGGAGTGCAGCCATTTCTAGACGATGTGCTCATCGTGGACCCGGATGCCTCGACCTTCGCCGACCGGC
>NW_015160209.1:581142-591460 GCF_001447785.1 Gekko japonicus
TTGCCCTTCATGGCGAGGCAGAATAACCAACCAGACTATCTGCACTTTGGGCCACCTTGCTCTTATCATCGCAAGGTCAGCCTCCGCTTGCAACGGCAGGGCCTCGACCTTCATGGTGAGGCAGAAGAGCCGGCCAGACTATCTGCACACTGGGCCACCTTGCTCTTATCATCGCAAGGTCCGCCTCAGCTTGTCACACAAGGGCCATGCTGGCCAGGGTGTCCTCCTGGCCCAGTGGGAGGCCCAAAAGACCATGCTGTGGCCGCAGACATTGACTCTTGGTCTCACCCCATGGCCAGCAGCACCTGAAAGAAAAACATTAATAACTTTAAACTTTGCAAATCCATTCTTCGAGCGCTAGGCGAAAGCCTGCCACTAGCTCACTGATCCACATCACTTCCCCCCCAAAAAGGCAATCTTGACCAGCCCTCGAGCATCTTCCTAATGCAGAAATCGCCTATCTTCTCCCCAAACCCAGATGCGTTGCTGGCATGGGCAAGAGATGACAACTTGCCCCTAATGGAACGCACTGACAAGTCCTTACCTCTCAGTGATACTCAAAACTGCATCAGATAGGACACTGATATGGGCCACACTTGCCTCAGACCTACTTCCTCCCTAAAATACAGGAACTGCTTACCCGCCCTCCTATAAGCTCTCCGGGTGGAAAGGGCAAAACCACTGTCCACAAAAATAGACCCCAAATCCGAAGGATGTGACCTGCAACTCAACCGTCAAAAAGACCCACCTTGTATGAGTCCAAATATTCCTTCCATACAAGGAGGTTGTCCCATATACCCTAAGTGACCCTGGTCCTATGCTGTGAGAGATGGAGGCCCTTCATGGACTCTCAGAATCTCCTAACAAATGCTTGGCTGGATGCCACAACTTTGCATGCAAAATTGAGTTGTCCGACCAGCTGTTGCAATTCCAGCTGGGTAATCTTTGTCCTTGCCGTGTCCATCAACATCTGCAGCACATTTAATTTTTCAGCTGGTAATTTACACAGCTGCCCCACTGTGTTGATTTCTATTCCTAGGAAAGTAAGACTGGCTGCAGCTTTTTTCCTGAGCAAGAGGAACCCTAGCTCCTCTTTCTAATCCATGAAGCTGGTTACTAAAAATTTTGCAGTGCTCCATAATCCCACCCTGTAACACAAGGCCCATTTTCAAAAGGAACTGAACCTCTCGAAAGCAGCACAGGATACAGAGCACCCTACAGAAACTCCCTGGTATGGCATCATTTAGCGTCTCCCCACATGGGTATGAGAGGTGGTGAATAAGGCGATACTCAACCTGATGCCTTCTTCGGCACAACTCCCAACAGGGAAAAGCTTCAAATTGTTAACAGGTGGGGAAGCGAACGGGCCAAGTACCCCACCTTCGCCAACTCCCTATCATTTTCTTTTTTCTTCTTCTTTTTTAAATAAACTACGAGCTCCATCCTCTTAGCTGATATCAGGGTAGGAGCACTATAAGACCTTCTTTTCCCTTGGTAAGGTACCCTATAACCTAGAGTGAAAACTTTCTAGAGGTAAACACAATCCAGCCGTTTCGGGTAATTCCGCAACCAATGCTCAAGCGCTCCAACTTAATTGGACTGGGACCTTTCGTCAGGAGGGGGATGTTATAAGCACTGCCCCCTCCTGGACGCTCACCACCCTTGCCTCCTGCCCTTCCCATTGTTTTGTGGCAACCTGAAAGTGCATGGGGCCCCACACACAAAGGGGCATTCATGCCTGAAGGTGCATGACTTGTGACTGCATGTCCCATGGGAGGTGAACTCCCAACAAAGCGGGTGTTGCTAAACCGCCTGACCCGCTGTCAGCGAGCTGCCAATGTGTTCTGTATGTCTTTCCCTTCCCCCCCAATTGCAGTTCATAGCCAGATCCTCATGCGCATGTCTGTAAGTCTTCTGAAGCGCTCATTTCTATGTCTCATGCATTCCTTTCGATATACACTAGTGTTGCTTTGTACTATCGTAATCAGCAAGGTCACGGGTGGGGAAAGTTGGCTTCGCTTAGTCTGTAATGAACTAGAGTGTGAGAAGAGTTTAATTGTTTATCTTTTAGGAGACGTTTGTTCTCAGACTTTGGGCGCAAGTTTGACAGCCCAACCGTGTGAGCGGGAACCAAGGCTATTGGTTATTGCTATTTTGAAATTGCTTTATTATTCTGTGCCCGACCATTCTGGTTATTCCAAACAGTGAACTTGTTCCAGTTTCTTCATGGCTTCAATAAATATTACCTTGCTACAAATGTGTATTTGATTGACAGCTGTGGATTCGGACACCCGCCTGTGCATGGGTACCTGCCTGACATTGTGATCTGCGGATGGAGTGGCCACTGTCTGACCTCTTATTGTTAAATTGCCGGTCGGGAGACATGATTTGCAGCCATAAGTGGGGATGAATCTAGTCCCACCTCAATGGTGGATTCATGGCTGCCCACATTCTGAACTCTTCATCGTACTGAATCCATGCTGGGCTCAGGAAATCGGTAAATCCCTTATAAATGATGTCCATACACTGGAGCATCACCTAAGCCCTCCATGGTTGATGTCTTACTATCACTGCTGCATAGACTAAAAATCCTGGGAACCAGTTTGCCCAGGTCCTGTCAACCTTATGCCTCTTTAGGCATTCCGCTCATC
Organism: Gekko japonicus; assembly: GCF_001447785.1. Classification (NCBI taxonomy): domain Eukaryota; kingdom Metazoa; phylum Chordata; class Lepidosauria; order Squamata; family Gekkonidae; genus Gekko; species Gekko japonicus. The sequence goes on from NW_015160209.1 coordinate 583,794, forward strand.
TAGGTCCTCCTTATCTTTCTTCTCCAGTTCCCTATATAATAATGTAAAGACATCAACAAACTGTCCCCTAAGGATTTTATCCCTAGTGGCAGTGGAGAGGTTATCTCCAAGTGGCAAAGCCAGGTCCCCAAATGGAATGGCACCCGCTGAAACTGTATCATATGCGGAACCCCCCGGAACTGCAAAACCAGCACCTGAATTTGGGTAGCCCCATCCAGACCAAGCACCCTGAGGAGGCGGCTGGGCCATACCTCCCCTTCCTGCATAGAGTGACCCTCCCCGGGGCATAGTGTGCCCAACACTACCCTGCATGGTTTGTGTAGCATACCCTGAAGCACCTTGGGTGCAGGGGCCCCATGGCCAATATGACCCTTCCTGCCCAGTGTTCTCTACCTTACCGTCCTTCCTAGGAGGTCCTTTATAAAGCTCCTTTATAAAGCACCTGGAGCTCCTTTGCATCCTGACTCTCCTGCTGGTCATTTGCACGCTGCTTCCAGACTAGCTGACCCGATGTTGAGGCCACCTCGCCCTGTGTGTCTTCGAGAAGAGCTAAGCATGCCAACACCTGAACCTGCAAAGATTGTTTAGGAAAACATTTAGACGTGTCACACGAGGGAGGATGCTCACCCCGTTGACTCTCTAGGGCCGCCAGCCTCTCTAGGATGGCTGTGTCAATGGGGTTCTGTTCATCCTCATTAGGGGAGTCTAAAATGGTGGGCCTCTGTACTGGCTTCTGTGAAGGCTTCTTAGGGGCTGGCTGCTTGCCTTTAGAAGGCCCCTGGCCCTTCTTGGAAGCCATTGTTTAAATTATAACTACATTTAAGCTTAGTTTTAAAAAGGGAACCCACACTCTGTCCCTGGTTGCCAAAGAGAAGAAGAAGAAGGAGATTGGATTTATACCCCGCCCTTCACTACCCAAAGGAGTCTCTGAACGGCTTACAAACTTCTTTCCCTTCCCCCTCTCCACAACAGACACCCTGTGAGCAGTGTTCCCTCTAAGCTGAGTTAGTGTGAGCCGGCTCACAGTTTTTTAGCCTTTGGCCCACACATTTTCGTCTTAGCTCAGGAAGGATGACTCCAGAGCAAACTAATTCATGCAGTAGCCACGTCTCTCGCTCACAACTTTAATGCCAGCAGCTCACAAAGTAGAGTTTTTGCTCACAAAACTCCACAGCTTAGAGGGAACATTGCCTGTGAGGTAGTCCTGGCAACCAAATAACACTCCTTTCTTCCTAAAATATATAGAATATAAATTGCCTGCCTTAACAAAGCCACTCCAAATGGCCACCACAAAATGAGCCACCCGAAATGGCCACCTCTCAAGGAGTCAGTTAAAATGGCTGACCTGCAAGGACACTCAATATAGCCGCCATAAGAGGACCCCACTCAAAATGGCTGTCCAAATGTTCATCTTAAAATGGCCACTGTTTGAAGCTGTTAAACTTGATGCCAGTTATGAAATAATGCTTACTTCGCCCCCTATCAGCTTCTAACAGCCACCGCAGGGTCTGGCTGGCGAATAGCACCCCCTATCACTTGGAACAGGCTACTGCTCCTTTGGCCTTTTAAAAAAAAATCATGGCTCCAAACCACCGTTGAGAAACGCCAGTTAAAGAATAATCCCCCCACAGCAGTCCCACAGTTGCATAACCACAGTACCCCGGCCTCAATTACCTGCAACCCTCTCTCTCTCTTTTTAAAAATTAATGTATGCAACCTTTACTGGCCTTTTGGCTACGTCTGCCTTCCAGATCCAGACTGTTGAAACAACCCCACTGATGCAGCCTATGCCTCCACCTGAACAAAACTCCCACACCTTATAGCCTGCCCGCCGGGGGGGTGATGACAAAGGCAAGCAGCCTCACCAACTGCAGGTACAAGGCAAGTTGGGGGGAGTGACTGAAAGGGGCTTGGAGGCACCAACTGGAGGCACCACCACCCAAGGCCCACCTGACGCGGCCCCAGAAGCTCTGGCCGCAATGTTCTGTTTTAGCTGTCTAGTGTTTGTGTAAGCCGCCCTGAGCCTGCTATGGCGGGAAGGGTGGGGGAGAAATCTAATAAATAAATAAATAGTGCTGCATGACAGAGTGAGTTCCAATCTCTGACCCCAGCTCCTACCAACCTAGCAGTTCGAAAGCAAGAAATTGCAAGTAGAAGTACCACTTTCGTGGGAAGATAACAGTGTTCTCTGTGCATCGGCGTTTCATCATGCCAGCCACATGACCATGGAAACACCTTTGGACAGCACTGGCTCTTTGGCTTGGAAATGGAGATGAGCAGTGCCCCATAGAGATGGATTCAACTAACTTTCAAGCAAGGGAAACCTTTAATGGTTCACCTCTGCATTGCACTGAGGATTTCTTTGTATTTGGTGACAACTAATTGCTTCAGGTGTCCCTCCCCTAGATATATTTATCATATGTCAAAAAGCTAATATTGCAGACTCAGCAATCTGTATGTTAGCAATTCAAGAAGCAGAACAGCAAAAATTTCTTTGAAATTTTTGATCTCAGGTCTTGCGTATTTCAGGCAACTAACCTGTCTGAAAACTAAAAGGAATGATTTTTTTTCCAGGTACCAGGTGCCAACAAGTTCCCCATCTGACTTATTTCTAACTTTAAGAATATCATAGCTTAATTACATAACCTTCTTGCCAAGTTTTTTTTCCCTTATGTCAGTTTACACACAATAAAAGTAGGAGTAGAATAACTAGGATGGTTTATGAAATGCAGCTACTGTCTGTTCTATATTTTAAGTAAACTAGTGCCAAAAAGGAAAACTCATGCAGAGCCAGAAAGTCTATATGAAATCATTTACTACTCTGCAAAAATATGTACGGGAAAGAAATTAAGTTCTGAACTTTCACTAATATGTAATGTGGCTCCCTACAATAACAAGTTTATTGTTCATGGGCCAGCACTAAAAATGTAATTAATTCCAATTTATAAAATATGCTTTGATCATAATTGTTACATCTTTGAATGATTCGTAAAACATTCCTAAGCAAGTAGCTCTTTTCCCTCCCAAAGTGAAATTTTAGGTGGGCAGGCTACATGTCATGTGTGCAAAAGTGCAGACCATATCACTTCCAAGTTAAGGTGGTATGACTTTGCAAGTGTGAACACCAAGGACCATAAATCTTCAATAGTTCAATCAGTCATTCTTGTGCTGTATCATTGATGAACTTCAGATCTCCAGAGGGTTACAGCCAGCAAGCCTGGTTTTAATCCACCGTTATAAGGCAAGAAAAAAATGGATTGAACTAAAGATGATGAGATCAGCCCTTAAGTGCTTTCATGTACTATACAATATAAAATATTCCAACTATTGTGGTTTTAAAATATAAATTCAATGTGTCTGCTTTTGCTTTGAAAGTAACATAGGAGCTTGTTGCAGTTCTGGTGGCTAAAGATAAAATGCTAACACAGCAGCAGAGGGAGAAAAATAAAAACACATTCTATACCCTGATTTTAGGCATGTTTACATAACAACTAAGTCTTAATGAAATTAGCTTCCACGTAAATGCGTAAGTTTAGATGGCAGTCTTAAATAAAGCTTAACCAACGTATGGACCCCAGAACTACCTGTGGAGGGAGTTTAGTTAGGTAGAAGAATGAGGTATTTTAATTGAGAGTACAAAATATAAATGTTTCAAATTTATAGACCCCCAGATATCTATTTATGTATTACATTTATATGGTAGTTTAAGCAGTATATAATTTGCATAGACATAGAATCATAGAATGTTCGAGTTGGAAGGGACCTTGCAGGACTTCTAGTCCAACCCCCTGCACTCTGCAGGAGCATAGCCAAAAGACAGCCCTACAACATACCCAAAATATGGTCATCCAGCTTCCGCTTGAAAACGTCCAGCAAAGGAGCATCCACCATCTCCCAAGGCAGTCTGTTCCACTGCTCAACCACTCTTACAGTTAGGAAGTTTCTCCTGATAGTTAGCTGGTATTGTAATTTCCGCCCATTAGATCTGGTCTTGCAATCTGGAGCAAGAGAGAATAGATCTGCTCCATCTTCTACATAACAGCCCTTCAGATATTTGAAGACTGCAATCATGTCCCTTTCTAAGCCTTCTCTTTCCCAGGCTAAACATACCCAACTCTTTCAGCCTTTCCTCATACTTGGATTCCACTCCTCTCACCATCCTGGTTGCCCTTTTCTGGGCACGCTTGAGCTTGTCAACATCTTTCCTAAAATGTGGTGCCCAAAACTGGACACAGTACTCCAGGTGAGGCCTGACCATAGCAGAATAGAGCGGAACTACTACCTCCCTTGATATGGACACAATGCTTCTGTTAATGCATCCTAAGATTGCATTAGCTTTCTTCACAGTCACATTGCACTGCAGGCTCATGTTTAGCTTGTGATCAACCAGAACACCTAAATCCCTTTCGTATGAACTGCTGTCAAGCCAAGTCCCTCCCATTCTATATCTGTGCCTTTGATTTTTTTATAGCTAAGTGTAGGACTTTGCACTTAGCTCTATTGACATTCATTTTATTTGTCTCAGCCCACTGTTCCAGCCTATCTAGATCATTTTGAATCCTGACTCTGTCTTCTTCAGAATTAGCAATCCCACCCAGCTTTGTGTCATCTGCAAATTTGATAAGCATCCCCTCTATGTCTTCTTCCAGGTAATTTATAAAAACACTGAGCAACACTGGGCTCAGGACCAAGCCCTGCGACACTCCACTCGAGACTTCCCTCCACGTAGATGCAGAGCCATTTACGAGCACTCGTTGGGTACGATTTTTCAACCAACCATGAATCCATCCAACGGTTGCACCATCCAGCCCGCATTTAACCAGCTTATCCTCAAGGATATCATGAGAAACTTTGTCAAATGCTTTACTGAAATCTAGATACACATGCAGCCTCAAAGCTCCTGATAATCTCACCCAGAGGCTTCCATGCACATGTTGAACAGCATCAATGATATCGGTGAGCCTTGTGGGAAAGCATTGTCAGTTTCCATGGCATTGAGCTGGGACACCCTCTGATGGCAAAGAAGAATAAAAGCATGGGAGAGCTAGTCTAGCAATTACAGCCAGAGTTTGGAGCAAATGGTATGATCCATAGTATCAAGATTGACAAGAAAGATATTGATGTAGTCTATATCCAAACTGAGATCTTTCACAAACATTTAAAGCCACATCTGACCCATAACCTGGCCAACAGAAAGAATCAAGGAATGATGTTTAATGAATCTGTCAATAATGTCTCTTTAGTATATTCCCCAGATCATTAGTAAACAATGCATCAGAATCTCATGACAACAAGGTACATCATTGTGCATTTTAGCTTGAAGATTTTACTTCTGATTCATATTGAACTGGGAAGATCCCAGAGGAGGGGAGGGGAGTTAAGGGTACAAAGTTTCTGGGGCCCAAAAAGCCAGCAGCTACCTCATTTTGTTCTTGTATAAGAACAAAAGAACAGCTGGCACAATGCGTCTTGGCTCCATCTCAGGGCTTCACCAAATGCTTGAAATATATCTCACTTTAACCCATTGCTACACTTGAAATCGAAGCAACTGCCCCCTTGCAACAAGCACATGCAATGTTCTTTCCACTGCTTAAGATTTAATCTGGATTCAAAAAGAATATATTTCCTACCTTCCCCAAGTACTCTCCTCTTCTGACTTCAAAAGGGCTAATTTTATTGTTATTGGGTTTACAGTCAATACAGTGTTTCCTAAGGAATTACCAAACAAATATATGGTGGGTATTGTAGGTATCAAAAATACAAATAAATCGCCATGTCAAACTCACCTGAAAGACTCTGCTCAATAAAAACTTTAAGAATACTTTTTTAAAATAAAAAAGAACCACTGAATTGCATGAAAGGCAACAATCAACTAACTGCTTTGATTGAAAGACATAATTCTGCCTTGTGTGTACCCTAACATTAGTGTGGCAAAGATAGCTAGTGCTTGTGACAGGATTGAACTCATGCCTAAAACAGTTTGCATCTCTAATTGCAGGAGATAGTTATCAAACGCTCACACAAATAACAACTCTGAAATGTTGTCAGTGGAAACTAAGTGGTCTTTGATAATTACAGCCCACAAATATTTATGTCCTTTTAAAAGTAATTGCTCATTAGCAACAATTGCATAAAGCAACATATTTAGATAAATGTGCAGGCCTGCACATTGAAGTGCTCTGAACTTGTCATTTATGGTATGTTGATTAGAGCTGGGCTGAAGTGCCATTCACAAAAAAAGGGCTGTGAAATTGAGGGGGGCATAAAATCTCCCCTCCAAATGCCAAACATTGTTTTTCAAATTTCTTCCATGGCTGTTCATGGTGAGAATGACCCATTTTGTCTGTAATGCAGGGAGGTGCCTTAGCTTCCTGCACTGTTCTGGAGAGTTGTAGCTCAGCATGAGAAACTAGGTAAATGTCTCTGTGTTGTATAGGGCACTGTGAGTGTTGAGCAGCTGGGGTGTGACCCTATCTTCTAGAGTTGTGCTGCAACCTTGTAGCACACCACAGAAATGAAGGCCATCCCAACATTGCCTAGGAAACTGGGTAGTCCTTCTAAAGAGAGCAAGCACTGCCCAGTTGTGTAGGCAATGGAGGGACTGGGTAGCAAGGCAGCAGAGTAGCATGGGAAGAGAGAGATGCATTCCCATTATCTAGGCAAGGCAAGGATGCCCTTCTTTCCTCCTAGTGGCTGGACCAGCTTTGTCAGCGTCAATAGAAAGGGACCGGGCAACTTCACAACCTACGAATCAGGCTGTGAAGTTACAGAAAATTGGAAATGGCTAACAACATAATTGCAGTTGTAGTGCCTATATTGTTTTTAATTGTGAATTTTTGAAAGGTGCATTCTATTTATTTATTTACAGAATGTATATTCCACTTTCCAGCCCAAACAAAGCCACCAAAGCATCTAAGGATTTAAAGGGAAAACATTACCAGACACATAAAATCAAATTAAAACAAAAATTAAAACAAGTATTAAAAAGTGCACTTAAAATGTAGCACAGGAAGGGGAGATCATTAAGGGAACACCAAACAAAAATGAAAGAAAAAATTCTTCACACACTGGCAGAAAACAAGGATCCAATGAGACAGATGAATATCTGAGGGAGAGAGTTCCCCAATTTTGGTACCATGACCAAGAAAGCCCCATCCTGGGTTGCCAGCTGCCTAAAGGAAAGAGACAGAAGCACCCAAAGCACAGCCTCAGAGGATGATAGTAGTGGTTGGGTAGGTTTGTACTGGAGTGGATGGTCACTTAAGAGATGCTGGTCCCAAACTGTATTGAGCTTTCAAGGTCAACAAAAAATACTAAGTAGGTGGCTCCAAAGTAGCACATAAAAATCACACAAAGTATTTTTTAATTTATTTATCAAATTTATACCCAGCCCTCCCAGCCAACGCCGGCTCAGGGTGGCTTACAAAGGAGTAAAACACATACATAACAATTATTAACAATCTTAAAATGTTCTAGAAACAGTCCAATATTATAAAGTGCTAGTAGACATAAAATCTGATAATTTAGCGATGGTGGCAACAATTCAATGATCTATCTTAATAGGCAGGTCATAGATTGCTTCCTTTATGCAGGTGGCACAGGCTGTTGCTGGTAGCTCCAGGGGACAGGGCTCTCTGCCTTTAAACAGTTGGGGGCAGCTCCTTAGT
>NW_015160209.1:591628-598190 GCF_001447785.1 Gekko japonicus
ACTAATGGGAGAACAGTTGTCCCCTTGGGGCCCAGCTACAGTGTGGAGGCCAGCACTCAGTCCAGCCCTCAAATATTTGGGACAAGGGCAGCCCCATGTAGAGAGCATTACAGTAATCCAATCTCAAGGTGACCATCGCATGGATGACTGTCACCAAGTAGTTGTATTTGAGGAAGGGAACCAGCTGCATGATCAGCCAAAGATGGTAGAAGGCTGACTTGGCAGTGGTTGCTACCTGAGCCTCTATTGTTAAGGAGGCATACAAGAGCACTGCCAAACTCCTAACCTCTGGCGCCGGCACCAGTGGAGCCCCATCAAAGGTTGGGAGTGGGATCCCTGCCCTCGGCCCACTCCGGCTCAGGCATAGGATCTCTGTCTTCGTCAGATTCAATTTCAGTCAGCTCAGTCTAAGCCATCCAACCACAGCTTGTAATGCCTGGTCCAGATCTTCCAATTTAGAATCAGACTGGTGAAATCCCAGCCCATGCCTCCAGGCAATCTGGGCAAGGAGGTGCATATAGATATTAAATCGCATTGGGGACAGCACCACCCCTTGGGGCACTCCACAATCCAGTAGGTGCCTTCGGGATAGCTGTTCCCCTAGTGCCACCCTGTGTCCCTGACCTTGAAGAAAGGAGGCAAGCCTTTGCAAGGCAGGCCCCTGGACTCCAGGGTTGGTGAGTTGGTGGATCAGTAGCTGATGGCTGACCGTGTTGAACGCTGCCAGCAGGTCCAACAACAGCAGCACTGCTGATCCGCCCCGATCTAGATGCCTGTGGAGGTCATCCGTGAGGGTGACCAGTGCCATCTCCGTCCCGTGGCCTGGGCGAAAACCAAACTGGAAGGGGTCTAAAATGGAATCATCATCCAAAAAGCTCTGTAACTGCATAGCCACAGCCCGATCTATAATCTTGCCCAAATAGGCCAAGTTGGAAACCGACCGATAATTTGCCAATTTAGCCAGATCCAAGGATGGCTTTTTCAGGAGAGGATGGACCACCGCACCGCTTCCTTGAGTGCCCCAGGGAACAGTCTGTCCACGAGGGACTTGTTGATAATCTCCCTTAGGGCAATTCAAATAATTACACAATAAATTGGCAATTTAAAAATCCAACTTGCAGTAATTTACTGAAAAACACAGTAAATTCCAGCAGCTGATTTTTCACATAGTATTTAATGTTTGGTGTCAGCACTATAAAACAACTCTTTATAATGATGTAAATAATATTTACATGCTACTCTGGAGCCACATACTTAGTACTTTTTGTTGTATTATAGTGTTGTTGTTTAGTCGCACAGTTGAATCCAGCTCTTTGCAGCCTCATGGACCACATCACGCCAAGCCCTCCTGTCTTCCGCCGTCCTCCGGAGTTTGCTTAATTTCATGTTTGTTGCATCGATAACACTGTCTAACCATTTCATCCTTTGCTGTCCCCTTCTTCTTTTACCTTCAATCTTTCCCAGGATCAGGGTCTTCTCTAGTGAATGCTCCCTTTCTCATTTGGTGGTCAAAGTATTTGAGCTTCAGTATCTGGTCTTCCAGGGAACAGTCAGGGTTGATTTCTTTTAGGATTGACTGATTTGAACTCCTTGCAGTCCAAGGGACTCTCTCTCTCTCTCTCTTTTTTTGCTACCCAATGGGGAATTTTTAATTACAAACTATAACAGAAATAAGGGAGGGGACTACATTTAGGGGATAAAGAAAAGATACCCACTACTGACTAAAAACCCAAGAGAGTAGATCTTCTGATCAGCTTGAATACACATCTAGTCTTAATCATATTAATCTCATTACAAAGTGAGTCACATATTCTGTTAACTTTTCCCACATCTTAAATTTAACCGATATCAGGAAATACCCCAAAACATCTCAATTCAAAATTTTTCAAAGGCACAGTTCAGAGTCCTTCAGCCTTCACTTCTTCTTGTCCAGTCTCTTCCGCAACTTATAAGGACTTTTAGGAGCTGCTGCCCCTTTCTCTGACAGAGTCCTCTCCGGAAGAACCCGAGTCCAGCTCGCCACCGGATTTGCTGTCCTCTTCTTTTTCTTCCTCCTCTGGCCCTCCCAGCTGGACTCTTAAAAATTCTCTCGCTTTCAGAACAAAGTCAATCTTTTCTTTTTTATCCTTGATTTTGAAGGTGACGTCTTCTGGAATTAGCCATCTATATCCAATCGAATTTGTTTGAAGAAAAAGAACAAGGTCTTTATATTTCTTTCTCCGCTGTCTTATTTCAAATGGAATATCTTTCATTACTCTGATAACACTCTCCCCAGCTCTCAGGGGTGCTCCAGATACTGCTTTCAGGATTGCATCCCTTACATGCCTCTTTGAGAATCTTATGACAATTTTCCCAGGCAGATTATTTTTCTTTATGTATCCTGAATATGACCTGTAGGCCACATCCATTTCGCTTAGCAAAAATTCCGCCTTCATCTCTGTCACTGGGGCCAGTATCAGATTCTCCCCCTCAGTCTCTGGAATGTCCTGAAAGCGATAGATCATATTAGCCTTTTCCATTTGTAATTGTAGCAACTGCTCTTCTGTAGAAACTTGCTTCTTTTCCAGTTTTTGTACTTTCTTGTTCACTTTTTGGGTAGTGGCGTCCACTTCTTTCACCTTCTTATTTGTTTGATTAATCATTTTCAGAGTCTCACTTATCTGCTTTTGTTGAGTGGTGATACACTGGGTCATTGATGTCATCTGCTCTTTGAGATTATTAATTTGGTCCAGCAGGTGGCAAAGTCTTTGCCGGCTCGTTGACTCCTTCCGGTTTTGGGCTCTCAGTTACTTTCGATTTCAGATATTTCTCTTTCTCTGTTCTCTTCCCCGCCATCTTTTTCGCTTTGTTTACTTTCGCAAACTTTTTGAAAGTCTCTGAATACGCGCTTAAACGCTCGCACTCGCCTTGGTAAGTACTCCTTAGCAGTTTTAACCGTTTATACTTCTGCTCCTCCCTCAATTGCTCTAAAGTCTATGTGCTTGGGAGGTGTCCCTCCCCCACTCGCCTTATCTTCTGTTCCGTGGGGTGGGGGTGGGGAGCTTCTTTTCTTTTTAATCAATGCTTAAATGACTCACGTTCAAAAATTGGTCCACAGACCTCGTTTCCACTCCATTTCTAATGCTTGATCTCCTGTGCTTGCCCCAGTCAGCGTCACTTAGTCCATTCGGTCTCTCAGCACGAAGAACTGTCAGAGCGGAGAGGTGCCTCAATTCTCCGGCTGTTCGCCGTCGAAGAGGCAACCTCTCAAGAGCTCCATGGCCAGGGTCCCTTCAACCTGGTCCCTGGGAGGGTAGTGAGCCTGCACACCCCCTCCTTCGGCTAGAGCGCAGCTTTACCCCCGGAGGTCCAGGAGGTGAGTCTGCTAGCGTGCCCCCATCAACCGGAAGTCCAGTCCAAGGGACTCTCAAGAGTCTTCTCCAGCACCATAATTCAAAAGCATCTATTCTTCGGCACTCAGCCTTCCTTATGGTCCAACTCTCACAGTCATACATGACTACTGGGAATACCATTGCTTTGACCATCCAGACTTTTGTTGGCAGGGTGATGTCTCTACTTTTTATTATGCTGTCTAGGTTTGCCATCGCTTTCCTTCCAAGGAGCAGGCGTCTTTTATTTTCATGGCTGCAGTCACCGTCTGCAGTGATTTTGGATCCCAGGAATGTGAATTCTGTACTGGGTCAGCTACTATTGTATTCACTACTTTCAAGGTCAACACCAGCATCTTGGTGTCTGGAAACTGAAACAAATTGAAAGCCAGTGAAGATGGACCAAGACATATGTCCCATACAATCTACACCAGTCAGCATCCTTTGTGCAGTATTCCATACAAACTGCTGTTTCCAAACACTTTTCAAGAGCAGCACATTGCCATTAATCTAATCTAGATTTTACCAAAGTATGCACCTACAGTCGCTAGGTCTTTTCTGTCCAGGAAAGACCACAGGTGACTAAGCAGTCAAAGCTGGTAAAAGACACTCCTGACCACAGCCACTACCTGCTTATCCAACAAGGGGTCAGGTCCAGCAGTACTCACAGACATGGTCCTTGAAGGGAACTGCAACCTCCTCCGAAACAGATGACACCTTAAATACCAGGTCAATACTACTGCTTACCTGTAGCATTCCAACTTGTCAGGATTAAGCTTCAGTTTATTAACTTGCATCAGTCCCAAAACTACCTCCAGGCAGTGGCTCAGGGTTTCTAGAGCCTCTCTGGGATCAGCTAGAAGTACAAGATAGAGATGAGCATCCTCCTCATATCTAGGGATGGGCACGAACTTGAACATTCTGCTTTGGTTTGTTTTGGGATTCAGCGTGGCTCGTAAACTGAACCCGGAATTGAGCAAAAAATCCCCCCCAAAATTGCCAGTTTGGATCCCCCTTTCTCCCATCCACGGCAAACTGTGGCTGGGAGAAAAGGGGGATTGCAGATGAAGGGTTAAATGGCTGGCTGGCAGTCATTTAACCTGTCCATTTCACTTCCCCCTGCTTTGAAATGGGGGGGGAGTTAAATTGATGGGCTTAATGACTTGCAGCCATTTAAAGCTAGCAGCTGACAGGTGGACTGACCTCACTGTTAGGTTTAAATGGCAGGCAGCCATTTCACTAGGGCTGCCAGACCGCGGTGGGGGATCCACACGTCTTCACAGGCCCCTGGCCGCGGGGGACAGCGATATGCGTTGCACCGCAGTCACCAGGATGTGACGCTACACGTCGCTCTGGCAACAGGGCTGTTTGGAGTCCCATTGCCAGAGCGACGCGTAGCGTCACATCCTGGCGACGGCGGTGCAACACATATTGCTGTCCCCCGCGGCAGGGATCCTGTGAAGACGTGCGAATCCCCCGCCGCGGCTTGGCAGCCCTACATTTCACAGGTTCATTTGGCTTCCCCCCACTTCCAAGCTGTTATGTTTAAATGACCCAAATAGCCGAACTGGACAAAAGTCTGGGAAATGTTCAGGGAAGGCACCTTCCCCAAACATCGGTTTAGGGGCTCCGATCTGGGCCAAGTTCTTGCCAAAGTTTGGCTCATGGACCAGTTTGTGCCCATCCCTATTGGTGACAGCTCAGCCCAAATCACCGGATGACCTCAACCAGCAGTTTACCGTAGATGTTCATGAACATGGAAGATTAGATGAAACCTCGGGGGATCCTTCATTTTCCCTCTGAGCATGCACCTTCAGGTTTTCTCTGTAGAAATGCTGGCTGACACAGTTCAACAGAGCTCATTGAAACTGTCCAGCCAGTGAAGATGGACCAAGTTTTAAGTTTTCAAGTAAACTGGGACTTGTTGGTCTATGCATTTCTATATTTGTAATCTCCTTTTATAACTTTTGTATTACACATAGTGTGTGTATACATAGTAATCCTAAGCAAGTCTACTCAGAAGTAACTCACATTTTATTCAGTGGGACTTACTTCCAGGAGAGTGCTCATAGTTTTGTAGCCTAAAGATGAATTTGATGAACTTAGGCAAATCATGAGAGGGAGGGCAGGAAGGGTTGCATCAGTGCTTAGTTCTTGTGGCCTTTTCTTACACACCCAGGGAAATGCTGATTTCCACTTTGGGGTCAGGAAGCAATTTTTCTCCAGGCCAGTTTGGCTGCAGATCTGGAGGGTTTTTTGTCATCTCCTAGGTGTGGAACAGTAGTCACTGGGAGTGTGTGTGGGGGGCGGGGAAGGTATTTCTGAATTTCCTGCATTGTGTAGGGGTTGGACTAGATGACCCTGGAGATTCCTTCTAAATCTATGATTATATGATTATATGATAGTAAGCAGTACAGAATAGGAGACTTTCTCCTTACTCATTTGTATCTTAAGTTCTATATTATGTAGTACAAGTGGGAATCCACAAGGACTTGCAGGAGGCATGTCATTTCCCCCTCCCGAACCATTTCCTCTTTCTCTTTCCTGAAAGTCCCATAACCTCTCCCCTTTTCCTGTTTCCTTCTAGGGTTGCCAACCTGGAGAGCTTGTGGATTCACACTGGATCTCCTGACTACAGTTCCCCTTAGGGTTGCCAGCTCCATACTGGGAAATTCCTGGAGATTTGGGGTGGAGTTTTGTCAGGGCAAGTTTTAGAAAGGGAAGCAACCTCAGGAGGGTATAATGCTGTAGATTCCACCCTCCAAAGCAGCCATTTTCTCCAGGGGAATTGATCTCTGTCATCTGGAGAGGTGTTGTAATTCTGCATGATCTCCATTCCCCACCTGGAGGCTGACAACCTGAGTTCCCTTGGAGAAAATGACTGCCTTGGAGGGTGGAGTCTAAGGCATTATACCCTTCTGAGGCTTCTTTTCTCCTCAAGCCACAGGCTCCTCCCCCCAAATCTCTAGGAATTTCCTAACCTGGAGTTGACAATCCTATCTCCTTCCCACCAAACAGCCAACCTACTTTTATCTGTCCCTCTGTCTTAAGCTTAGAAGCTTAGAGCCCCTAAGTAGGAAAATTCTGGCTCAGTTGTGTAGTACCAGCAACTGGGTCAGGCCGACTTGCATGGTAGGGAACCGTCAAGGACTTGTGGGGAGGGCACACTTTCACCTGTATCCTCCCACACTATT
>NW_015160209.1:598308-604778 GCF_001447785.1 Gekko japonicus
TCTTTCCCTCCACCTGGCAACCACCATATCCTCTCTCCTTTACCTGCCTCATTCTCTCCTTCTGAGCCATTTACCAACCTAACTTACTGCCACCTATCTTCAGCTCTATTTATTATTTATTTACTTCATTTATACCAAACCTTTCTCCACAGCAGCTTACATTATTCTCCTCTCCTCCTTTTTATCTGCACAGCGACCCTATGAGGTAGGTTAGGCTGAATGTATGTGACTGGTCCAAAATCATCCGGGGAGTTTCCACACCAAGATGCGGATTGAAGCTAGGCCTCCCAGACCCTATTCTGAAGCTCTAACTGCTACACCACACTGGCTTCCATAGGGTGGCTGCTGTTAAACAGTAGCAAGCAGCCAAGCCTAGTTGAGTCATGCAAGTCAGGTGGTATGAGGTCACCCAGAGGTTGCTGCCAGCCCTAATGTTGCCAACCTCCAGATGGGACCTAGAGATCTCCCAGAGTTACAACTGAATTCCAGATGACAGAGATCTGTCCCCCTGGAGAAAATGACTGCTTTGAAGATGGATTATGTGGCATTATATCCATCTGATGCTTCTCCCCACCACCACCACAAACACTGCCCTCCTCAGAATCCACCACCAAACCTCAAGAGATTTCTCAACCTGGAGATTTCTCAACCTTGTCTGCCCTGGCCCCAATAAGTCTTCCCTAAAAAGCCAAAATAGGCTTGGAAAGGACCCTGCCCTCTCCCCCTGCCTCCCCCCCAAAAACCCAACCTGGAATACTGTGGTTGCCTTCAGGTTGCACAAGGCAGCCCTCCAAGACAATCATCAATCTCCCCTTCCACCCAGCAGAGGTATACATATGGAATAACAATGGGTTCCTCCAGGTAAAGTATCTACACTTCTAAAGCTATTCAGTGGTCACCTAGCAAATAGCCCTTCGGTCTCCAGAACTCATGTAGCCCTTTTGTGTGATACCTATGTCTATGTGGAAATCCTTTGTCTCCACAACTGTCCTTCCTGCTCCATCCCTCAGGATATCAAGATAAACCAATCAAACATTCAAATTATTAACAATCCTTCCTGATGCCAATCAGGGACCCATTTTCTACCTTTTCTCTAAAGCTGGGAACCTATTCAACTTGCCTTCGCAGGACCATCAGTGGTCATCAGTGGTCAAGAGCCAGTTTGGTGTAGTGGTTAAGTGGTTAAGTGCGTGGACTCTAATCTGGGAGAACCGGGTTTGATTCCCCACTCCTCCGCTTGCACCTGGCTGGATGACCTTGGGCAAGCTATAACTCTGGCACAGCTGTTCTTGAAAAAGAGCAGTTTCTGTGTAGAGTTCTCTCAGCCCCACCTACCTCACAGGGTGTCTATTGTGGGGAGGGGAAGGGAAAGGAGTTTGTAAGACGCTCTGAGACGCCTTTGGGTAGTGAAGGGCGGGGTATAAATCAAATCTCTTCTTCTTCTTCTTCTTCATCAAACCCATTCAGCCAGCTCCAGTAGAGCCATCCAGCAGCACCTGGCTAATCTCATCAACACTATTGTGAATCCAGACTCTTCCTCCTTGGGACCTCATTGGTCACACCTAGGTTTTGCTCTTCCTGGTGTCATACCCCCTGGGACCTGTTATTCATCAGTAGTCTTTTGTCTTCCCCTGAGACAAGCCCTTCAAGGCCTCCCATTGGTTGACATTGTTCTCCAATGTCTATATCCCTCCAAGCACATGGCCTCGACTGTGTGCCTGCCCAGATGCCAACTGGCAGTTCACCTCCAAACTTTTTTTGAGCCATAATCTTTTCTCCATGGACCTCTGCACATCTACACAGGTAGTGTATCCCTATAACTTACCCTTCTATCCACTATCATCACCTCTGTTTTCTTAGTTCAGAACTGTTGCTCTTTCTTGAATGCTTAGTGTTCTTGTAATTAGGGAAGTTCTCCATTAAAAACTATTTAATTTACTCTTCAGATCTGGAGTCTTCCTACTGTACCAGATCCTTGTATAAACAGGTGTGCGATCCCTGGTACCCCTCTGGCCTCCCCCGCTACATATCTAATTTCCCCCAACAATGAGTCAGGCCATTGGTGGTAACACATGCACACACACAGTAGCAGTGGGACAGCAAAGCAAGATCACTCAGTAATACAGATTTCATTTTAGCACTAGCAAGTTTGGAGATCCCACTTCCCAAGCTTTTCCTTGCCTTTTCTTTTCCTACCCAGCCATCTTCCACTCCCACCAGTATGGCCAACAATGTACTTGTGGCATTCAAGGCAGTAACCCTGTGGATATCAGTAAAAAGTGCAGAAACAAGAGAAGGGTGCTTGGTCTTCCATGTAGGTCTTTTGGGGCATTGGGTTGGGAATTGCATGAAACAGGATGCTGGGCTAGATGGAGCATTATGTGGATCCAGCATGGCTGCTTGTGTTCACAATATTCAATAGTTTCAATAAAGCATGTGAAAAGCCCTTTCTACCATAAAAATCTACTGAGGTTTTGTAGCACCAAATGACTAGCATAGAATAGACATTCATTTAAGGCTACACTGATGGTTAAAGCAGCTTACATATTCTTCTTACATATTCAGAGTTTACACAAGAGCAACTTAAGAATGTGTTGCTTAAAAATGAGTAGAATTCATTTTTTAACAGAGGCCAACTACAGACCCTTTAATCTAATCCTCCCCCATTGCCACTAAGAGATTTTGAATGTGAGGCTAAGAAAGTCTGAATCTCATTGAAAAAATCATATGGTAACATATGGATTTGTTTCTGTCTTGACAGGAGTAAAATCCATTTGCATAGTGTATAGAAATATTTGCAATAATTAAAATGCACTGACTTCACATGTTCTGTTTCCAGTGATTAAAACTTAAAACAGAGGAGTCAGACTTCATAATCTATTCGCAGAAGAGACACCGACATCATGTCAGTATCACTTGTAATTACTATAAAGACAATAATTAACTGTGAAGTATTATTGAAGAATGAAAACTCAACACTGGCTGCAGCAAAGCATATTAGGTGCTTTTTAATTTGTAAAGGTGGAGCCCTGCTTGATATGTTCTATACTCAAAGGCTTTCCTTTCTTAGTTGAACAAGCCAACTGAAGAGCATATGATGGATTCCTCGTTATCCTCAGAGTCACCACTTTGTGTCCCATTTTGAAGAAAATGAGTTTAAAATGTTTTAGATAAGCAAGTTAGAATTTTTCACCTCAAATCAGCTGCAGTTCTCTCATTCCATCTATTAATGAAAAGCAAGAGGTCAAAGTGAGCTAATAAACAAAAGGTCAAAGTGAGCTACCCAACAAAGTCGAATATTAGTGTCTGGACTTTGAAATTTATGTCAAGCTTTACCTTGGCCATTTTTTTTATAACCACAGTAAACCCTGAAGCGGAGCTAAAAATTACATCAGTTTGGCTTTGAGATTTTATGGGCAGATCTGACAATATTTAGGTTGGTATTTATATCATGAGGTACAGAAGAAGACTATCCCTTTCTTCCAGAAGGGAAGATGGCCTGCACAGACTCCAATAAAAAACTGTACACATACAAACACACACAGACACAGAGAGAGAGACATGTAGATAGAATCTTTGGTTGTATAATGCAATTGTGCATGTAGCCATAAGAATGTATGTAGCAAACTTAGTGTTTATCCATATGGAGGTAGACTAATTGCAAAATCATATCTATGCTTCCCCAGCTTCCATAAACACAGATTATCTTGCAGACTCTCTCTTGTAAAACTATAATTTGGGATCCCCAATGAAGTTGAGTGGCACAAGGTTCACTCTGGACACAATGCCCAATTAGCATATGAGTGGTGTTCCCCCGCCCACCCACTTTTCTTTTCTTATGGG
The DNA here is from genome assembly GCF_001447785.1 of Gekko japonicus. NCBI lineage: Eukaryota > Metazoa > Chordata > Lepidosauria > Squamata > Gekkonidae > Gekko > Gekko japonicus. The sequence continues at coordinate 602,152 of NW_015160209.1, forward strand.
GATCCATATATTTTCCCTAGCAAGATTAAAATAGGCTTTGGAGGCACCATCACTCAGCAAGAGAACACAATGAAAGGATGAAAAAGCCTTCCTCACGAGCTCACACACCATTCTGCTCCTCAAAAACTCAATCCCAGATTTGGGGGCAGGAGTATTTTAAAAAGTAGTCCTAGAGTGAAGCCCCCAGGGACTGAGGTTTACCACTTTGTGTGTGACTTACTGGAGATTTTGAACAATGAATAGGGTTGGAAATGCCATATGGTGAATACTAAATAGAGGTTGCTATGCTATAAATCAAATACAGTGTTTGTTGTCATTGCTAGAATTACGCATAAGTCAAAAGGGTCAGAGGCTGCTGCTTGTTTTGTTTCTCTGCAAGCCTGAATCACAAACTCATTTTTCAGTCTCTTATTCAGAAACACAAAGAAGAAAAAGCTGTAACAGAAAACATTTTCTGGATATTTATCACTTTTCTATAATATCTGTTTGCAAAATTCTGTGTAATTCTAGGAGTTTGGTTTCAAAACTCTTTCAAATGCTTTCAATTAGTCAAGAACCCACAGAAGAGACATAACAACATAAGAGAAGCCAATGTTGGATCAGGCCAATGGCCAAAAATACCAGGTGCCACCAGGAGGTCCATCAGTGGGGACACTAGAAGTCCTCCCACTGTTGCCCCCCTCCAGCACCAAGAACACAGTGCATCACCTACCCCAGCCTGTGAGTTCCTATCTATACCTTGTGGCTAATAGCCACTGATGGACCTCTGTTCCATATGTTTATCCAGTCATTTCACTGAAGATTCTTGCACAAACTCTTCCAGGTCTAAGGAATACTGGTGGATTACCACTAGGGATGGGCATGAACTGGCTCATAAATTTGGCTGGTTTGTGAAGTGATGTTTGCAAACTGAAGAACCACTATGAGCTTCCACAAATTTTAAGGCAGTTTGTGAAGAGCAGAAAGCAGGGGTTTAAATGGCTCCAAATCATTTAACCCTCTGCTTTTTGCTTGCCACCACTTTTGGCAGGGAGCAGAAATGGAGCCATTTAAACCCCTGCTTTCTGTTCCCCACCAAAAGAGGTGGTGAGCAGAAAGCAGGGGTCATGAGCTGATATAAACCAGTTTGGTTCACAAACCAATGTATTGGTTCATGGTTCAAACATTTCGAAGCTGAATTCCTTGCCTGTAGTGCACCATTAAACCACTGAAAATTGTCATTCAAGCTGTTTTTACACCCTTCGTAAACAGTTATTGGTGACCATAACAGCTGCTGTCAGGAAAAAAGGAAGATAATGAGACAGATGGACTTAATCAAGGAAGCCACGACATTCAGTTTGCAAGACCTGAGCAAGGCTGTTAATGATAGGATGTTTTGGAGGTTATTCATTCACACGGTTGTCATAAGTCATAAGTGACTTGATGGCACTTAATACACTTAGATGATGCTATTTAAGTAGTGCATATTGGTTTTGGTTTTAGAGCCATAACAGTAAATATTTTATTTAGTTATTTATCTAAAGCATTTACTAGTCAACTTTCTACTTTGCAGAATTTAAGAAGAGGAAGAAGAGATTGGATTTATCCCCCGCCCTTCACTACCCAAGAGAGTCTCAGAGTGGCTTACAAACTCCTTTCCCTTCCCCTCCCCACAACAGACACCCTGTGAGGTAGGTGGGGCTGAAAGAGTTCTGACAGAAACCACTCTTTTTTCAAGAACTGCTGTGCCAGAACTTGCTCACGGTCATCCAGCAGATGCAAGTGGAGGAGTGGGGAATCAAACCCGGTTCTCCCAGATTAGAGTCTGTGCACTTAACCACTACACTAAACTGGCTCTTCGATTCAAGGCAGCTTACCATTATATTTACCACTGAAATAACTGAAATGTTTGGTTTGTCACAATTTTTTTAACTATCTTCTCAAATCTACTCACTTTATCATTGTTTTACCAGACCCCATGTTCTTTATTGTTCACTTCACTTGAATAAACCTTCCACTTTTTAAAGGAAGCCTTTTACCTCCTGCTATAAATCTGAAATGGTCCCCAAAATTCTGCCCTAGGAGATAACCCTCAGAACAGTGTGAAAAGTGAACTGAGGTCTTCAGTAGAAGGGGGGAATTTGCAAAAATTGACCCCTGTTCTGTTAGTGGAAACTTAGACTGTATCCATGAACTTTTCCCCAGCTTTCTTTTCTACAGTTCAGCTGCTGGGGTGTAATTTTTAAGGGACAAACTGGCAATGAAGAGAGGAGTATTTAACCCTTCCTATTGCCACTAACAAAAGCTCTTCTGCATTCTCATTTTTGTCACTCATTTGTTCCTATTGCTTTGGCTCCCCCCCTTTCACATGTGTTTTGCTCCCTCTGGGACTACTAGAGAGAACAAAACACATGGGGGGGAGACCCTGAAGCACCAGGAACACACAAGTGATGAAAATCAGAATGTGGAAGAGCCAAATGTCTAGTGAACCAATCTTCACTTATATGTTTTACAAGGGGTGGGCCCGCGATACTCACGGGGGGTGGGGTGGGGAGGGAGGCAGAGCTCCAAATGGAGCTCCAAAGTCAGAAGGCGGAGGAGGAAGCAGCAGGAGGAGGTAAGCCCCCCCATCCTGCCGGTTCCTCCCC